>NW_027596228.1:0-559802 GCF_964194155.1 Cetorhinus maximus | reverse complement strand
CCGACTTCTCCAGACCCCGACTTCTCCAGACCCCAACTTCTCCAGACCCCGACTTCTCCAGACCCCGACTCCAGACCCCGAATCCTCCCAATCCTGACTCCAGACCCCGACTCCTCCAGACCCCGACTCCAGACCCCGTCTCCCGTCTCTAGACCCCGACTCCTCCCGACCCCGACTCCAGAACCCGACTCCAGACCCGACTCCACAGCCCGACTCCACACTTCGACTCCACACTCCGTCGCCAGACCCCGACTCTTCCAGACCCCGACTCTTCCAGACCCCGACTCTTCCAGACCCCGACTCTTCCAGACCCCGACTCTTCCAGACCCCGACTCTTACAGACCCCGACTCTTACAGACCCCGACTCTTACAGACCCCGACTCCTCCAGAGCCTGACTCCAGTGCCCGACTCCAGAGCCCGACTCCAGATCCTGACTCCAGGCCCCGTCTCCAGATCCCGACTCCCCACCCCGACTGCTTCAGACAACGACTGCAGACCCTGAATCCAGTCTCTGACTCCATTCCCAGACTCCTCCAGAGCCCGGCTCCACACCCCGATTCAACACCCCGACTCCTGACCCCAACACCAGACCCCGACTCCAGACCCCAACTCCAGACCCCGTCTCAAGCCTCCAGACCCCAACTCCTGACACCGACGCCTCCCGACACCGACTCCACACCCCAACACCTCCAGACCGTGACTCCTCCAGACCCTGACTCCAAACACTGACTCAACACCCCGACTCCAGACCCCGACTCCACACCCGACTCTACACCCGTCTCCACCAGACCCCGACTCCTCCAGACCCCGACTCCTCCAGAGCCCGACTCCACAGACCGACTCCAGACCCCGACACCAGATCCCGACTCCCAACCCCGACTGCTCCGGACCCCGACAGCAGACGCAGAATCGAGACCCCGACTCTGTTCCCAGACTCCTCCAGACCCCGACTCCACACCCCGACTCCACACCCCGACTCCACACCCCGACTCCACACCCCGACTCCACACCCCGACTCAACACCCCGACTCCACACCCCGACTCAACACCCCGACTCCACATCCCGTCTCCACACGCCGACGCTTCCAGACCCCTACTCCAGACCCCGAATTCAGGCCCCGACTTCTCCAGACTCCGACTTCTCCTGACCACGACTTCTCCAGACCCCGACGTCTCCAGACCCCGACTCCAGACCCCGACTCCAGAGCCCGAATCCTCCCGATCCCAACTACAGATCCCGACTCCAGACCCTGACTCCTCCAGACCCCGACTCCTCCAGACCCCGACTCCAGACCCCGACTTCTCCAGACCCCGACATCTCCAGACCCCGACATCTCCAGACCCCGACTTCTCCAGACCCCGACTTCTCCCGATCCCGACTTCTCCCGACCCCGACTTCTCCCGAACCTGACTTCTCCCGACCCCGACTCCCGACCCCGACTCCAGACCCCGAATCCTCCCGATCCCGACTCCAGAACCCGTCTCCAGACCCGACTCCACAGCCCGACTCCACACTTCGACTCCACACTCCATCGCCAGACCCCGACTCTTCCAGACCCCGACTCTTACAGACCCCGACTCCTCCAGAGCCCGACTCCAGTGCCCGATTCCAGAGCCCGACTCCAGATCCTGAATCCAGGCCCCGTCTCCAGATCCCGACTCCCAACCCCGACTGCTTCAGACACCGACTGCAGACCCTGAATCCAGTCTCTGACTCCATTCCCAGACTCCTCCAGAGCCCGGCTCCACACCCCGATTCAACACCCCGACGCCACACCCCAACTCCAGACCCCGACGCCTCCAGACCGCTACTCCAGACCCCGACTCCAGACCACGTCTCCATATCCAGACTCCAGACCCCGACTCCCGACTTCTTCCGACCCCGACTCCAGGCGCCGACTCCAGACCCCCACTCCAGACCCTGACTCCTCCAGATGCCGAGTCCAGACCCCGACTCCAGGCCCCGACTCCAGAACCTGACTCCTCCAACACCCCGACTTCGCACTCCGACTCCACACCCCGACTCCACACCCCGGCTCCAGACCCCGACATCACACCTGACTCCACACCCGACACCACAAGACCCCAACTCCTCCCGACTCTGACTCCAGAACCTGACTCCAGACCCCGACTCCAGACCCCGACTCCAGATCCTGATTGCCGACCCCGACTCCAGGCCCCGTCTCCAGATCCCAACACCAGACCCTGACTGCAGATGCCAAATCGAGACCCCGAGTCCATTCCCAGACTCCAGACCCCGACTCCAGACCCCGACTCCAGACCCCGACTCCAGACCCCGACTCCAGACCCCGACTCCAGACCCCGACTTCTCCCGACTCCGACTTCTCCACACCCCGATTCCACACCCCGACGCCTCCAGACCCCGACTCCACACCCCGACTCCTCCAGACCCCGACTCCTCCAGACCCCGACACCTCCATACCCTGACTCCAAACCACGACTCAACTCCCCGACTCCTGACCCCTACTCCACACCCCGACTCCTCCAGACAATGACTCCTCCAGACCCCGACTCCTGACCCCTACTCGTCCAGAAGCCAATTCCTCCAGACCCCGACTCCTGACCCCGACACCAGACCCCGACTCCAGACCACGACTCCAGACCCCGTCTCCAGCCTCCAGACCCGAACTCCTGACCCCGACACCTCCCGACACCGACCCCAGAACCCGACTCCCGACCCCGACTCCCGACCCCAACTCCACACCCCAATTCCTCCAGACCGCGACTCCTCCAGACCCCGACTCCCAACCCCGACTGCTCCAGGCCCCGACTGCAGACGCCGATTCGAGACCCGGACTCCATTCCCAGACTCCTCCAGACTCCGACTCCACACCCCGACTCCAAACCCCAACTCAACAACCCGACTCCAGGCCCCAACTCCAGACCCCGACTTCTCCAGACCCCGACTTCTCCAGACCCCGACTTCTCCAGACCCCGACTTCTCCAGACCCCGACTTCTCCAGACCCCGACTTCTCCAGACCCCGACTCCAGACCCCGAATCCTCCCGATCCCGACTCCAGAACCCGACTCCAGACCCGACTCCACAGCCCGACTCCACACTTCAACTCCACACTCCGTCGCCAGACCCCGACTCTTCCAGACCCCGACTCTTCCAGACCTCGACTCTTCCAGACCCCGACTCTTCCAGACCCCGACTCTTCCATACCCCGACTCTTCCAGACCCCGACTCTTCCAGACCCCGACTCTTCCAGACCCCGACTTCTCCAGACCCCGACTTCTCCAGACCTCGACTTCTCCAGACCCCGACTTCTCCAGACCCCGACTCCTCCAGACCCTGACTCTTCCAGACCTCGACTCTTCCAGACCCCGACTCTTTCAGACCCCGACTCTTCCAGACCCCGACTCTTCCAGACCCCCCCGACTCTTCCAGACCCCGACTCTTCCAGACCCCGACTCTCACAGACCCCGACATCTCCAGAGCCCGACTCCAGTGCCCGACTCCAGAGCCCGACTCCAGATCCTGACTCCAGGTCCCGTCTCCAGATCCCGACTCCCAACCCCGACTGCTTCAGACACCGACTGCAGACCCTGAATCCAGTCTCAGACTCCATTCGCAGACTCCTCCAGAGCCCGGCTCCACACCCCGATTCAACACCCCGACGCCACACCCCGACTCCAGACCCCGACGCCTCCAGACTGCTACTCCAGACCCCGACTCCAGACCGCGTCTCCATATCCAGACTCCAGACCCCGACTCCCGACTTCTGCCGACCCCGACTTCTCCCGACGCCGTCTCCAGACGCCGACTCCAGACCCCCACTTCAGACCCTGACTCCTCCAGATCCCGAGTCCAGACCCCGACTCCAGACCCTGACTCCAGAACCTGACTCCTCCACACCCCGACTTCGCACTCCGACTCCACACCCCGACTCCACACCCCGACTCCACACCCCGACATCGCACCCGACACCACCAGACCCCAACTCCTCCCGACTCTGACTCCAGAACCTGACTCCAGACTCCGACTCCAGACCCCGACTCCAGATCCTGACTCCCGACCCCGACTCCAGGCCCCGTCTCCAGATCCCGACACCAGACCCCGACTGCAGATGCCAAATCGAGACCCCGGGTCCATTCCCAGACTCCAGACCCCGATTCCAGACCCCGACTCCTGGCCCCGACTCCAGACCCCGACTCCAGACCCCGACTTCTCCCGACCCCGACTTCTCCACACCCCGATTCCACACCCCGACGCCTCCAGACCCCGACTCCACACCCTGACTCCTCCAGATCCCGACTCATCCAGAGCCCGACACCTCCATACCCTGACTCCAAACCACGACTCAACTCCCCAACTCCTGACCCCTACTCCACACCCCGACTCCTCCAGACAATGACTCCTCCAGACCCCGACTCCACCAGACCCTGACACCAGACTCCGACTCCTGACCCCTACTCGTCCAGAAGCCGATTCCTCCAGACCCCGACTCCTGACCACGACACCAGACCCCGACTCCAGACCACGATTCCAGACCCCGTCTCCAGCCTCCAGACCCCAACTCCTGACCCCGACACCGACTCCAGAACCCGACTCCAGACCCCGACACCCGACCCCGACTCCACACCCCAATTCCTCCAGACCGCGACTCCTCCAGACCCTGACTCCAAACCCCGACTCCAGACCCCGACTCCAGACCCCGACTTCTCCCAACCCCGACTGCTCCAGGCCCTGATCTCAGACGCTGAATCGAGACCCCGACTCCATTCCCAGACTCCTCAAGACCCCGACTCCACACCCCGACACCACACCCTGACTCAACAACCCTACTCCACACCCCGTCTCCACACGCCGACGCCTCCAGACCCTGACTTCTCCGGACCCCGACTTCTCCGGACCCCAACTTCTCCGGACCCTGACTTCTCCGGCCCCGAATTCTCCGGACCCCGACTTCTCCGGACCCCAACTCCAGACCCCGAGTCCATACCCCGAATCCTCCCGGTCCCGACTCCAGACCCCGACTTCTCCAGACCCCGACTTCTCCAGACCCCGACTTCTCCAGACTCCGACTTCTCCCGACCCCGACTTCTCCCGACCCCGACTTCTCCAGACTCCAACTTCTCCCGATCCCGACTTCTCCCAACCCCGACTCCAGACCCCGACTCTGCCAGACCTCGACTCCACCTGACCCTGACACCAGACCCTGACACCAGACCCTGACTCCAGACCACGTCTCGTCCCGACGGCGACTCCTTCAGACCCCGACTCCTGAACCCGACTCCAGATGCCGACTCCAGTCCCTGACTCCAGACCACGTCTCCAGACTCCAGACCCCAACTTCTGACCACGACTCCTCCTGACCCCGACTCCAGACCCGGACTCCCGAACCTGACTCCTCCCGACCCCGACTCCAAACCCCGACTCTACACTCAAACTCCAGACGCCGACTCCAGACCCCGACTACTCCCGACCCCGACTTCTCCACACCCCAACTCCACACCACGACTCCTCCAGACCCCGACACCTCCAGACCCTGACTCCAAACCCCGACTCAACTCCCCGACTCCAGACATCTACTCCACACCCCGACTCCTCCAGAAAACGACTCCTCCAGAACCCGATTCTACCTGACCCCGACTCCACCAGACCCTGACACCAGGCCCCGACTCAGACCCCGACTCCAGACCCTGACTCCAGACCCCGACTCAAGACCACGTCTCCTCCAGACACCAACTCCTTCAGACCCCAACTCCTGACCCCGACTCCAGACGCCGACTCCAGACCCCGACTCCAGACCCCGTCTCCAGACTCCAGACCCCAACCCCTGACCCCGACTCCTCCTGACCCCGACTCCAGAACCCGACTCCAGGCCCCGACTCCACACCCCGACTCCACACCCCGACTCCACACTCCGACTCCAGCCCCCGACTCCTCCTGACCCCGACTCTTCCAGACCCCGATTCTTCCAGACACCGACTCTTCCAGACCCCGACTGCAGACCCCGAATCCAGACTCCGTCTCCATTCCCAGACTCATCCAGAGCCCGACTCCAAATCAAGAATCAACACCCCGACTCCACACCCCGTCTCCAGACCTCGACGCCTCAAGACCGCTACTCCAGACCCCGACTCCCGACCTCTCCCGAACCCGACTCCAGACGCCGACTCCAGACCCCCACTCCAGACCCCGAATCCTCCAGGTCCTGACTCCAGATCCTGATTCCACACCCCAACTCCACACCCCGACTCCATACCCTGACTCCACCACCCGACTCCACACCCTGACTCCAGTCCCCGACTCCACACCCGACACCACCAGACCCCAACTCCTCCAGACCCTGACTCCAGACCCAGACTCCAGACCCCGACTCCAGATCCTGACTCCCGACCCCGACTCCTGGCCCCATCTCCAGATCCCGACACCAGATCCCGACTCCAAACCCTGACTGCTCCAGACCCCGACTGCAGACGCCAAATCGAGACCCAGAGTCCATTCCCAGACTCCAGACCCTGACTCCAGACCCCGACTTCTCCCGACCCCGACTTCTCCACACCCCGACTCCACACCCCGACGCCTCCAGACCCCGACTCCACACCCCGCCTCCTCCAGACCCCTTCACCTCGAGACCCTGACTCCAAACCACGACTCAACTCCTCGACTCCAGACCCCTACTCAATACCCCGACTCCTCCAGGCAATGACTCCTCCAGACCCCGACTCTTCCAGACCCCGACTCCACCAGACCCTGGCACCAGACTCCGACTCCAGACCCCGACTCGTCCAGACGCCGACTACTCCAGGCCCCGACTCCTGACCCGAACACCAGACCCCGACTCCAGACCCCGACTCCAGACCCCGTCTCCAGCCTCCAGACCCCAACTCCTGACACCGACTCCTCCCGACACCGACTCCACACCCCAACTCCTCCAGACCGCGACTCCTCCAGACCCTGACTCCAAACCCTAACTCAACACCCCGAGTCCAGACCCCAACTCCACACCCGACTCCACACCCCGACTCCACACCCCGACTCCACACCCTGTCTCCACACGCCGACACCTCCAGACCCCGACTCCAGACCCCGACTCCAGACACTGACTCCTCCAGATCCCGACTCCGGAACCCAACTCCAGACCCTGACTCCTCCAGATACCGACTCCACACCCCGACTCCCCAAGACCCCGACTCATCCAGACCATGACTCCAAACCCCGACTCAGGTCCCTGACTCCAGACCTCTACTCCAGACCGCGACTCCTCCAGACAATGACTCCTCCAGACCCCGACTCCTCCAGAGCCCGACACCAGACCCTGACTCCAGACCCTGACTCCAGACCCCGACTCCAGACCCCGACTCCAGACCCCGACTCCAAACCCCGACTCCAGACCATGACTCCAGCCCCCAACTCCGGCCCCCGACTCCAGCCCACGACTCCAGACCCCGACTCAAGACCCCGTCTCCAGATCCAGACTCCAGACCCCGTCTCCAGATCCAGACTCCTGACCCCAACTGCTGACCCCGACTCCTCCTCATCCCGACTCCAGAACCCGACTGCTCCAGACCCCAACACCTCCAGACACTGACTCTAAACTCCGGCTCAAGTCCCCGACTCCAGACACCTACTCCACACCCCGACTCCTCCAGACAACGATACCTCCAGACCCTGACTCTGCCAGACCCCGACTCCACCTGACCCTGACACCAGACCCCGACTTCAGACCCCGACTCCAGAACCAGACTCCAGACCACGTCTCCTCCAGACCCCGACTCCTGACCCCGACTCCAGATGCCGACTCCAGACCCTGACTCCAGACCCCGTTTCCAGACTCCTGACCCCGACTCCTCCCGACCCCGACTCCAGACCCCGACTCCTCCCGACCCCGACTCCACACAGCGACTCCACACACTGACTCCAGTCCCCGACTCTTCCAGACCCTGACTCTTTCAGACCCCGACTCCACAATCCGACTCCAGACCCCGACTCCACAGCCCGACTCCACACCCCGACTCCCCCGGACCACGACTCCTCCAGAACCTGACTCCAAACCCCGACTCAACTCCCTGACTCCAGACCTCTACTCCACACCCCGACTCCTGCAGACAATGACTCCTCCAGACCCCGGCTCTTCCAGACCCCGACTCCAGATCCTGACTCCAGACCCCAACTCCATCGCCCGACTCCAGCGCCCGACTCCAGCGCCCGACTCCAGATCCTGACTCCAGCACCCGACTCCAGCGCCCGACTCCAGACCATGACTCCAGCCCACGACTCCACACCCCGACTCCACACTCCGACTCCAGACCCCGACTCCAGACACCGACTCCTCCAGACCCCGACTCTTCCAGACCCCGACTCTTCCAGACCCCGACTCTTCCAGACCCCGACTGTTCCAGACCCCGACTGTTCCAGACCCCGACTCTTCCAGACCCCGACTTTTCCAGACCCCGACGCCTCCAGAGCCCGACGCCTCCAGAGCCCGACTCCAGACCCCGACTCCAGATCCTGACTCCAGACGCCGACTCCAGGCACCGTCCCCAGATCCCGACTCCCAACCCCGACTGCTTCAGACCCCGACTGCAGACCCCGAATCCAGACTCCGAATCCATTCCCAGACTCCTACAGGCCCCGACTCCACACCCCAACTCCACACCCCGACTCAACACCACGACTCAACACACCGACTCCACACCCCGACGCCTCCAGACCCCGACTCCAGACCCCGACTCAACACCCCGACTCCACACCCCGACTCCAGACCCCGACTCCAGCACCCAACTCCAGACCACGACTCCAGCCCCCGACTCCACACTCCGACTCCAGACCCCTACTCCAGACACCGACTCATCCAGACACCGACTGCTTCAGACCCCGACTCCACACCCCGACTCCACACCCTGACTCAACACCACGACTCAACACACCAACTCAACACCCCGACGCCTCCACACCCCGACTCCACACCCCGACTCCTCCAGATCCCGACTCCTCCAGACCCCGACACCTCCATATCCTGACTCCAAACCACGACTCAACTCCCCGAATCCTGAACCCTACTCCACACCCCGACTCCTCCAGACAACGACTCCTAAAGACCCCAACTCTTCCAGACCCCGACTCCACCAGACCCTGACAACAGACTCCAACTCCTGACCCCTACTCGTCCAGAAGCCGATTCCTCCAGACCCCGACTCCTGACCCCGACACCAGACCCCGACTCCAGACCCCGACTCCAGACCCCGTCTCCAGCCTCCAGACCCCAACTCCTGACCCCGACACCTCCCGACACCGACTCCAGAACCCGACTCCAGACCCCGACTCCCGAACCCAACTCCACACCCCAACTCCTCCAGACCGCGACTCTTCCAGACCCTCACTCCAAACCCCGACTCCAGACCCTGAATCCACACCTGACTCCACACCCGGCTCCACCAGACCTCGACTCCTCCAGAGCCCGACTCCAGGAGCCCGACTCCAGACCCCGACTCCAGACCCCGACTTCTCCCAACCCCGACTGCTCCAGGCCCCAACTGCAGATGCTGAATCGAGACCCCGACTCCATTCCCAGACTCCTCAAGACCCCGACTCCACACCCCGACTCCACACCCTGACTCAACAACCCTACTCCACATCCCGTCTCCACACGCCGACGCCTCCTGACCCCGACTTCTCCAGACACCGACTTCTCCGGACCCCGACTCCAGACCCCGAGTCCAGACCCCGAATCCTCCCGGTCCCGACTCCAGACCCCGACTTCTCCAGACCCCGACTTCTCCAGACCCCGACTTCTCCGGACCCCGACTCCAGACCCCGAGTCCAGACCCCGAATCCTCCCGGTCCCGACTCCAGACCGCGACTCCAGACCCCGACTTCTCCAGACCCCGACTTCTCCAGACCCCGACTTCTCCAGACCCCGACTTCTCCAGACCCTGACTTTCCAGACCCCGACTTCTCCAGACCCCGACTTCTCCAGACCCCGACTTCTCCAGACCCTGACTTCTCCCGACCCCGACTTCTCACAACCCCGACTTCTCCAGACTCCGACTTCTCCCGACCCCGACTTCTCCCGACCCCGACTCCAGACCCCGACTCTGCCAGACCTCGACTCCACCTGACCCTGACACCAGAACCTGACACCAGACCCTGACTCCAGACCACGTCTCGTCCCGACGGCGACTCCTTCAGACCCCGACTCCTGAACCCGACTCCAGACGCCGACTCCAGACCCTGACTCCAGACCCCGTCTCCAGTCTCCAGACCCCAACTTCTGACCACGACTCCTCCTGATCCCGACTCCAGACCCGGACTCCCGAACCCGACTCCTCCCGACCCCGACTCCAAACCCCGACTCTACACTTGGACTGCACACCCCGACTCCAGACCCCGACTCTTCCAGACCCCGACTCTTCCAGACCCCGACTCTTCCAGACCCTGACTCTTCCAGACCCCGACTCTTCCAGACCCCGACTCTTCCAGAACCCGACTCTTCTAGACCCCGACTCCTCCAGAGCCCAACTCCAGACTCCGACTCCAGATCCTGACTCCAGACCCCGACTCCAGGCCCCGTCTCCAGATCCTGACTCCTAACCCCGACTGCTTCAGACCCCGACTGCAGACCCCAAATCCAGACTCCAAATCCATTCCCAGACTCCTCCAGACCACAACTCCGCACCCCGACTCCACACGCCGACTCAACACCCCGAATCCAAACCCTGACTCCAGACCCCGACGCCTCCAGACCGCGACTCCAAACCACGACTCCAGACTGCGTCACCAGATCCAGACTCCAGACCCTGACTCCCGACTTCTCCCGACCCTGACTTCTCCCGACCCCGACTCCAGACCCCGACTCCAGACCCCGACTCCACACCCTGACTCCACACCCTGACTCCTCCACACCCCGACTTCACACTCTGACTCCACACTCCGACTCCACACCCTGACTCTACACCCCGACTGCACACCCAGACTCCACAACCCGACACCACACCCAGACTCCAGACCCCGACTCCACACCCGACTCCACCAGACCCCGACTGCTCCAGAACCTGACTCCAGACGCTGACTCCAGACCCCGACTCCAGACCCCGACTCCAGATCTTGACTCCCGACCCCGACTCCAGGGCCCGTCTCCAGATCCCGACACCAGATCCCGACTCCCAACCCCGACTGCTCCAGACCCCGACTGCAGACGCCGAATCGAGACCCCGAGTCCATTTTCAGACTCCTCCACAACCCGACTCCTCAGCCCGATGCCTCCAGACACCGACTGCAGTCCCCGACTCCAGACACCGACTCCAGACCCCGAATCCTGACCCCGACTCCAGACCCCGACTTCTCCCGACCCCGACTTCTCCACACCCCGCCTCCCGACCCCGACTCCAGACCCCGACTTCTCCCAACCCCGACTTCTCCACACCCCAACTCCACACCACGACTCCTCCAGACCCCGACACCTCCAGACCCTGACTCCAAACCCCGACTCAACTCCCCGACTCCAGACATCTACTCCACACCCCGATTCCTCCAGACAACGACTCCTCCAGAACCCGACTCTGCCTGACCCCGACTCCACCTGACCCTGACACCAGACCCCGACTCAGACCCCGACTCCAGACCCTGACTCCAGACCCCGACTCAAGACCACGTCTCCTCCAGACGCTGAATCCTTCAGACCCCGACTCCTGACCCTGACTCCAGACCCCGTCTCCAGACTCCAGACCCCAACTCCTGACCCCGACTCCTCCTGACCCCGACTCCAGAACCCGACTCCCGACCCCGACTCCACACCCCGACTCCACACTCCGACTCCAGACCCCAACTCCACACCCCGACTCCATACCCTGACTCCACCACCTGACTCCACACATCGACTCCAGACCCCAACTCCACACCCGACACCACCAGACCCCAACTCCTCCAGACCCTGACGCCAGACCCAGACACCAGACCCGACTCCAGATCCTGACTCCGGACCCCGACTCCTGGCCCCGTCTCCAGATCCCGACACCAGATCCTGACTCCAAACCCTGACTGCTCCAGACCCCGACTGCAGACACCGAATCGAGACCCCGAGTCCATTTTCAGACTCCTCCACACCCCGACTCCTCAGCCCAATGCCTCCAGACACTGACTGCAGTCCCCGACTCCAGACACTGACTCCAGACCCCGAATCCTCACCCCGACTTCTCCACACCCCGACTTCTCCACACCCCGACTCCAGACCCCGACTTCTCCCGACCCCGACTTCTCCACACCCCAACTCCACACCACGACCCCTCCAGACCCCGACACCTCCAGACCCTGACTCCAAACCCCGACTCAACTCCCTGACTCCAGACATCTACTCCACACCCCGATTCCTCCAGACAACGACTCTTCCAGAACCCGACTCTGCCTGACCCCGACTCCACCTGACCCTGACACCAGACCCCGACTCAGACCCCGACTCCAGACACTGACTCCAGACCCCGACTCAAGACCACGTCTCCTCCAGACGCCGACTCCTTCAGACCCCGACTCCTGACCCCGACTCCAGACCCCGTCTCCAGACTCCAGACCCCAACTCCTGACCCCAACTCCTCCTGACCCCGACTCCAGACCCCGACTCCACACCCCGACTCCACACTCCGACTCCAGACCCCAACTCCACACCCCGACTCCATACCCTGACTCCACCACCCGACTCCACACATCGACTCCAGACCCCAACTCCACACCCGACACCACCAGACCCCAACTCCTCCAGACCCTGACGCCAGACCCAGACACCAGACCCGACTCCAGATCCTGACTCCTGACCCCGACTCCTGGCCCCGTCTCCAGATCCCGACACCAGATCCCGACTCCAAACCCTGACTGCTCCAGACCTCGACTGCAGACGCCGAATCGAGACCCCGAGTCCATTCCCAGACTACAGACCCCGACTCCAGACCCCGACTTCGCCCGACCCCGACTTCTCCACACCCCGACTCCACACCCCGACGCCTCCAGACCCCGACTCCAGACCCCGACTCCACACCCCGACTCCTCGAGACCCCTTCACCTCCAGACCCTGACTCCAAACCACGACTCAACTCCGCGACTCCAGACCCCTACTCAACACCTCGACTCCTCCAGGCAACGACTCCTCCAGACCCCGACTCTTCCGGACCCCGACTCCACCAGACCCTGGCACCAGACTCCGACTCCAGACCCCGACTCGTCCAGAAGCCGACTACGCCAGACCCCGACTCATGACCCGAACACCAGACCCCGACTCCAGACCCCAACTCCAGACCCCGTCTCCAGCCTCCAGACCCCAACTCCGGACACCGACTCCTCCCGACACCGACTCCACACCCCAACTCCTCCAGACCGCGACTCCTCCAGACCCCGACTCCACACCTGACTCCACACCCCGACTCCACACCCCGACTCAACACCCCGACTCCACACCCCGACTTCTCCTGACCACGACTTCTCCAGACCCCGACTCCAGAACCCGACTCCAGAGCCCGAATCCTCCCGATCCCGACTTCAGACCCTGACACCTCCAGACACCGACTCCATATCCTGACTTCTCCAGACCCCAAATTCTCCAGACCCCGACTTCCCTAGACCTCGACTTCTCCAGACCCCGACTTCTCCCGACCCCGACTTCTCTCAACCCCAACTTCTCCAGACCCTGACTTCTCCCGACCCCGACTTCTCCCGACCCTGACTCCAGACCCCGACTACAGACCCCGACTCCAGACCCCGACTCCACACCCCGACTCCTCGAGACCCCTTCACCTCCAGACCCTGACTCCAAACCACGACTCAACTCCGCGACTCCAGACCCCTACTCAACACCTCGACTCCTCCAGGCAACGACTCCTCCAGACCCCGACTCTTCCGGACCCCGACTCCACCAGACCCTGGCACCAGACTCCGACTCCAGACCCCGACTCGTCCAGAAGCCGACTACGCCAGACCCCGACTCATGACCCGAACACCAGACCCCGACTCCAGACCCCAACTCCAGACCCCGTCTCCAGCCTCCAGACCCCAACTCCTGACACCGACTCCTCCCGACACCGACTCCACACCCCAACTCCTCCAGACCGCGACTCCTCCAGACCCCGACTCCACACCTGACTCCACACCCCGACTCCACACCCCGACTCAACACCCCGACTCCACACCCCGACTTCTCCTGACCACGACTTCTCCAGACCCCGACTTCTCCAGACCCCAACTCCAGAACCCGACTCCAGAGCCCGAATCCTCCCGATCCCGACTTCAGACCCTGACACCTCCAGACACCGACTCCATACCCTGACTTCTCCAGACCCCAAATTCTCCAGACCCCGACTTCCCTAGACCTCGACTTCTCCAGACCCTGACTTCTCCCGACCCCGACTTCTCTCAACCCCAACTTCTCCAGACCCTGACTTCTCCCGACCCCGACTTCTCCCGACCCTGACTCCAGACCCCGACTACAGACCGCGACTCCAGACCCCGACTCCTCCAGATCCCGACTCCGGAACCCAACTCCAGACCACGTCTCCTACAGACGCCGACTCCTTCAGACCCCGACTCCTGACCCCGACTCCAGACGCCGACTCCAGAACCTGACTCCGGACCCCGTTTCCAGACTCCAGACCCCAACTCCTGACCCCGACTCCTCCCGACCCCGACTCCTCCTGACCCCGACTCCTCCCGACGCCGACTCCTCCCGACCCCGACTCCACACACCGACTCCAGTTCCCGACTCCAGACACCGACCCCTCCAGACCCCGACTCTTCCAGACCCCGACTCCACAATCCGACTCCAGACCCCGACTCCACAGCCCGACTCCACACCCCGACTCCCCCAGACCACGACTCCTCCATAACCTGACTCCAAACCCCGACTCAACTCCCTGACTCCAGACCTCTACTCCAGACCCGGACTCCTCCAGACTACGACTCCTCCAGACCCCGACTCTTCCAGACCCCGACTCCAAACCCCGACTCCAGATCCTGACTCCAGACCACGTCTCCAGATCCAGACATCAGACCCCGACTCCTCCACACCCCTACTCCACACTCCGACACCACACCACGACTCCACACCCCGACTCCATACCCTGACTCCACAACCCGACTCCACACTCCGACTCCACACCTGACTCCACACCCAAACCCACAAGTCTCCGACTCCTCCAGACCCTGACTCCAGACCCTGACTTCAGATCCTGACTCCCGACCACGACTCCAGGCCCCGTCTCCAGATCCCGACCCCAGATCCCGACTCCCAACCCCAACTGCTCCAGACCCCGACTGCCGACGCCGAATCGAGACCCCGAGTCCATTCCCAGACTCCTCCACACCCCGACTCCACACGCCGACGCCTCCAAACACCAACTCCAGACCCCGACTCCAGACCCCGACTCCAGACCCCGACTCCAGACCCCGACTTCTCCCAACCCCGACTTCTCCCAACCCCGACTTCTCCACATCCCGACTCCTCCACATCCCGACTCCACACCCCGATGCCTCCACACCCCGACTCCAGACCTCGACTCCACACCACAACTCCTCCAGACCCCGACACCTCCAGACCCTGACTCCAAACCATGACTCAACTACCCGACTGCAGACCCCATACTCCACACTCCGACTCCTCCTGACACCGACTCCTCCAGACCCCGACACCTGACCCCGACACCAGACCCCGACTCCAGACACCGACTCCACAGCCCGACTCCACAGACCGACTCCCCCAGACCCCGACTCCTCCAGAGTCTGACTCCAAACCCTGACTCAACTCCCCGACTCCAGACACCTACGCCACACCCCGACTCCTCCAGCCAACGACTCCTCCAGACCCTGACTATGCCAGACCCCGACTCCTCCTGACGCTGACACCAGAACCCGACTCAGACCCCGACTCCAGAAACTGACTCCAGACCCCGACTCCAGACCACGTCTCCTCCAGTCGCCGACTCCTTCAGACCCCGCCTCCTGACCCCGACTCCAGACGATGACTCCAGACCCCGACTCCAGACCCCGTCTTCAGACTCCAGACCCCAGCTCCTGACCCCGACTCCTCATCATCCCGACTCCAGAACACGACTCCATACCCCGACACCTCCAGACCCTGATTCCAAACCCCGACTCAACTCCCCGACTCCAGACACCTACTCCACACACCGACTCCTCCAGACAATGACTCCTCCAGACCCCGATTCTGCCAGACCCCGACTCCACCTGACTCTGACACCAGACCCCGACTCAGACCCCGACACAAGACCCTGACTCCAGACGTCAACTCCAGACCACGTCTTCTCCAGACGCCGACACTTTCAGACCCCGACTCCTGAACCCAACTCCAGACGCCGATTCCAGACCCCGTCTCCAGACTCCAGACCCCAAATCCTGACCCCGGCTCCTCCCGACCCCGACTCCAGAAACCGACTCCACACCCCGACTGCAACAGACCACGACACCTCCAGACCCCGACTCCACACCCCGACTCCGCACCTGACTCCACACCCGACACCACCAGTCCCCGACTCCTCCAGACCCCGACTCCAGATCCTGACTCCCAATCCCGACTCCAGGCCCCGTCTCCAGATCCCGACACCAGATCCCGACTCCCAACCCCGATGCCTCCAGACCCCGACTCCAGACCCCGACTCCAGACCCCGACTCCAGACCCCGACTCCAGACCCCGACTCCAGACCCCGACTCCAGACCCCGACTTCTCCCGACCCCGACTTCTCCACATTCCGACTCCTCCACATCCCAACTCCACACCCCGATGCCTCCACACCCCGACTCCAGACCCCGACTCCACACCATGACTCCTCCAGACCCCGACACCTCCAGACCCTGACTCCAAAACACGACTCAACTCCCCGACTGCAGACCCCTACTCCACACTCCGACTCCTCCTAACAACGACTCCTCCAGACCCCGACTCTTCCAGACCCCGACTCCACCAGACCCTGACACCAGACTCCGACTCCAGACCCCGACTCGTCCAGACGACGACTCCTCCAGACCCCGACTCCTGACCCCGACACCAGACCCCGACTCCAGACCCCGTCTGCAGACTCCAGACCCCAACTCCTGACCCCAACCCCTCCAGACCCCGACTCTTCCAGTCCCCGACTCCACACTCCAACTCCACACCCCGACTCCACAATCCGACTCCACACCCCGACTCCACAGCCGGTCTCCACACAGCGACTCCCCCAGACAGCGACTCCTCCAGACCCTGACTCCAAACCCCGACTCAACTCCCTGACTCCAGACCTCTACTCCACACCCCAACTCCTCCAGACAACGACTCCTCCAGACCCCGACTCTTCCAGACCCCGACTCCAGATCCTGACTCCAGACCCTGACTCCAGCGCCCGACTCCAGACCACGACTCCAGCCCCCAACTCCAGACCCGGTCTCCAGATCCAGACTCCGGACCCCAACTGCTGACCCTGACTCCTCCTCATCCCGACTCCAAAACCTGACTCCAGACCCCGACTCCTCGCGACCCCGACTCCAGAACCCGACTCCAGACCCGGACTCCCGAACCCGACACTTCCCGACCCCTATTCCACACCCCGACTCCACACTCCGACTCCAGACCCCGACTCCAGACCCTGACTCCTCCACACCCCGACTCCACACCCCGACTCCACACTCCAACTCCACACCCCGACTCCACACCCCGACTCCACACCCCTACTCCTCCAGACCCTGACTCCTCCAGACCCTGTCTCCAAACCCTGACTCAACTCCCCGACACCAGGCCCCAACTCCAGACCCCGGCTCCTCCAGACACTGACTCCTCCAGACCCCAACGCATCCAGACCCCGACTCTTCCAGACCCCGACTCTTCCAGACCCCGACTCCAGAGTCCGTCTCCAGACCCCGATTCCAGATCCTGACTCCAGACTCCGACTCCTGACCCCGACTCCAGATCCTGACTCCAGACCCCAACTCTAGCGCCCAACACCAGCACCCGACTCAAGACCCCTACTCCGGACCCGGACTCTGGCCCCCGACTCCGGCCCTCGACTCCTGACACCGACTCCAGATCCAGATTCCAGACCCCAACTCCTGACCCCGACTCCTCATCATCCCGACTCCAGAACACGACTCCATACCCCAACACCTCCAGACCCTGATTCCAAACCCCGACTCAACTCCCCGACTCCAGACACCTACTCCACACCCCGACTCCTCCAGACAATGACTCCTCCAGACCCCGATTCTGCCAGACCCCGACTCCACCTGACTCTGACACCAGACCCTGACTCAGACCCCGACTCCGGACCCTGACTCCTCATCCTGACTCCAGACCCCGACTCCAGACCACGACTCCAGCCCCCAACTCCAGATCCTGACTCCATGCCCCGACTCCAGACCACGACTCCAGCACCCGACTCCAGACCCCGACTCCAGACCCGGTCTCCAGATCCAGACTCCAGACCCCAGCTGCTGACCCCGACTCCTCCTCATCTCTTCTCCAGAACCCGACTCCAGACCCCGACTCCTCGCGACCCCGACTCCAGAACCCGACTCCAGACCCGGACTCCCGAACCCGACACTTCCCGACACCGACTCCACATCCCGACTCCACACTCCGACTCCACACTCCGACTCCAGACCCCGACTCCAGACCCTGACTCCGCCAGACCCCGACTCCTGACCCCAACTCCACACTCCAACTCCACACCGCGACTCCACACCCCGACTCCTCCAGACCCCGACTCCTCCAGACCCTGTCTCCAAACCCCGACTCAACTCCCCGACACCAGGCCCCGATGCCAGACCCCGGCTCCTCCAGACACCGACTCCTCCAGACCCCGACTCTTCCAGACCCCGACTCCAGACACCGACTCCAGACTCCGAGTCCAGATCCTGACTCCAGACCCCGACTCTAGCGCCCGACACCAGTGCCCGACTCAGACCCCGACGCAAGACCCTGACTCCAGATGTTGACTCCAGACCACGTCTTCTCCAGACGCCGACACTTTCAGACCCCGACTCCTGAACCCAACTCCAGACGCCGATTCCAGACCCCGTCTCCAGACTCCAGACCCCAACTCCTGACCCCGGCTCCTCCCGACCCCGACTCCAGAAACCGACTCCACACCCCGACTGCTACAGACCACGACACCTCCAGACCCCGACTCCACACCCCGACTCCGCACCTGACTCCACACCCGACACCACCAGTCCCTGACTCCTCCAGACCCCGACTCCAGATCCTGACTCCCAATCCCGACTCCAGGCCCCGTCTCCAGATCCCGACACCAGATCCCGACTCCCAACCCCGACTGCTCCAGACCCCGACTGCAGACGCCGAATCGAGACCCCGAGTCTATTCCCAGATTCCTCCACACACCGACTCCACACCCCGACGCCTCCAGACCCCGACTCCAGACCCCGACTCCAGACCCCGACTTCTCCTGACCCCGACTTCTCCACATTCCGACTCCTCCACATCCCAACTCCACACCCCGACTCCAGACCCCGACTCCACACCACGACTCCTCCAGACCCCGACACCTCCAGACCCTGACTCCAAAACACGACTCAACTCCTCGACTGCAGACCCCTACTCCACACTCCGACTCCTACTGACAACGACTCCTCCAGACCCCGACACTTCCAGACCCCGACTCCACCAGACCCTGACACCAGACTCCGACTCCAGACCCCGACTCGTCCAGACGACGACTCCTCCAGACCCCGACTCCTGACCCCGACACCAGACCCCGACTCCAGACACCGACTCCAGACCCCGTCTGCAGACTCCAGACCCCAACTACTGACCCCAACCCCTCCAGACACCGACTCTTCCAGTCCCCGACTCCACACTCCAACTCCACACCCCGACTCCACAATCCGACACCACACCCCGACTCCACAGCCGGTCTCCACACAGCGACTCCCCCAGACAGCGACTCCTCCAGACCCTGACTCCAAACCCTGACTCAACTCCCTGACTCCAGACCTCTACTCCACACCCCAACTCCTCCAGACAACGACTCCTCCAGACCCCGACTCTTCCAGACCCCGACTCCAGATCCTGACTCCAGACCCCGACTCCAGCTTCGCTGCTTGTAGCTTCTGCTCCTTCTCTGAATGTACAAGTTGCTTAATTTCCACAGACCTCGCTATTCCTATTAATATCCACTGCCTATCTAAATAAGAATCTCTAATTCTAACAGTCTCCACATTTCGAGTAACTTATCATTCAGCAGAACCTACGATTTCTCAATTTCAAACTTTATCAACAAATGTAGTTCTATTTATCTATCAAATACTCAATTTCCACAAATCTGTTGGACTGAGCACATTTGCAGCATCTCTGCATTGACTGAAACTTCAAATTCTGCGTTCCTTTCAGTTTCATCAAACTTGGCTGTCCGTATCTCTCAAAATGTCACTTATTAGCAATTCAGCAAGTTCAAGCATTTTCTCTATCAGCAAATCTAACTCATTCCCAAAATCTGTAAAATCTCCCATTTGCAACAAATTCGCAGTTTGCATGATCCGCTACATCTCTGAATCTACAAGTTTCTCCATTTCAATCAATTTCTCAATCTCCAATAATTTCTGCAGTCCAACAGCATAAATAGATCTATTTCTGACAACCTGCTCATTTTTCACTGTTGAACGTACAACTATGCCTTCAATATCACCATTCCTATATTTGGCAACTACTCAGGTTTATACATCCAGGAAGTACTCAGTTTCTTGTAATTAATCAAATTCTGCAGATTCCAAGCTTCTCAGCGTTGGCTACACGATCAAGTTCTCCATATCCCTCAATTTGAGCAAACTGGGTTCGCTGTGGATAGCAAAATATCAATACCTAGCCATTGATATATCTAGCATTTTATCTATCTGCAGCTATTTCACTTTCCCAATATTTGTAATATCTCCCATTTTCACAAAATTCGCTGCTTGTAGCTTCTGCTCCTTCTCTGAATGTACAAGTTTCTTAATTTCCACCAACCTCGTTATCTCATTTGCATTATCCGCTCGATCTCTGAATCTACAAGTTTCTCCATTTCAATCAATTTCTCAATCTCCAATAATTTCTGCAGTCCAACAACATAAATAGATCTATTTCTGACAACCAACACATTTTTCACTGTTGTTCGTACAACTATGCATATAAATCACCATTCCTATATTTTGCAACTAATCAGTTTTCTTCTTCCAGGAAATACTCAATTTCTTCTTATTAATCAAATTCTGCAGATTCCCAGCTTCTCGGCGTTGGCTGCACTATTAATTTCTCCACATCCCTCAATTTAAGCAAACCTTGTTGGCTGCGGATAGCAAAATATCACTACCTAGCCATTGATATAATTCTAGCATTTTATCTATCTGCAACTATTTCACTTCCCCAATATTTGTAAAATCTCCCATTTTCACCAAATTCGCTGCTTGTAGCTTCTGCTCCTTCTCTGAATGTACAAGTTGCTTAATTTCCACAGACCTCGCTATTCCTATTAATATCCACTGCCTATCTAAATAAGAATCTCTAATTCTAACAGTCTCCACATTTCGAGAAACTTTTCATTCACCAGAACCTACGATTTCTCAATTTCTAACTTTATCAGCAAATGTAGTTCTATTTATCTATCAAATACTCAATTTCCACAAATCTGTTAGACTGAGCACATTTGCAGCTTCTCTGCATTGATTGCAACTTCAATTTCTGCTTCCTTTCAGTTTCAGCAAACCTGGCTGTCTGCATTTCTCAAAATGTCAATTATTAGCAATTCAGCAGATTCAAGCATTTTCTCTATCAGCAAATCTAACTCATTCCCAAAATATGTAAAATCTCCCATTTCCAACAAATTCGCTGTTTGCATGATCGGCTCGATCTCTGAATCTACAAGTTTCTTCATTTCAATCCATTTCTCAATCTCCAATAATTTCTGCAGTCCAACAACAGAAATAGATCTATTTCTGACAACCAACACATTTTTCACTGTTGTTCGTACAACTATGCATATAAATCACCATTCCTATATTTGGCAACTAATCTGGTTTCTACATCCAGGAAATACTCAGTTTCTTGTAATTAATCATAATCTGCAGATTCCCAGCTTCTCAGCGTTGGCTACACGATCAAGTTCTCCATATCCCTCAATTTAAGCAAACCTTGTTCCCTGCGGATAGCAAAATATCAATACCTAGCCATTGATATGATTCTAGCATTTTATCTATCTGCAGCTATTTCACTTTCCCAATATTTGTAATATCTCCCATTTACACCAAATTCGCTGCTTGTAGCTTCTGCTCCTTCTCTGAATGTACAAGTTGCTTAATTTCCACCAACCTCGCTATTCCTATTAATATCCACTGCCTATCTAAATAAGAATCTCTAATTCTAACAGTCTCCACATTTCGACAAACTTTTCATTCTCCAGAACCTACGATTTCTCAATTTCTAACTTTATCAGCAAATATAGTTCTATTTATCTATCAAATACTCAATTTCCACAAATCTGTTAGACTGAGCACATTTGCAGCTTCTCCGCATTCACTGCAACATCAATTTCTCCTTTCCCTTCAGTTTCAGCAAACCTGACTGTCCGTATCTCTCAAAATGTCAATTATTAGCAATTCAGCAAGTTCAAGCATTTTCTCTATCAGCAGATATAACTCATTCCCAAAATCTGTAAAATCTCCCATTTGCAACAAATTCGCTGTTTGCATGATCCGCGACATCTCTGAATCTACAAGTTTCTCCATTTCAATCAATATCTCAATCTACAATAATTTCTGCAGTCGAACAGCATAAATAGATCTATTTCTGACAACCTGCGCATTTTTCACTGTTGAACGTACAACTATGCCTTCAATATCACCATTCCTATATTTGGCAACTAATCAGGTTTCTACATCCGGGAAATACTCAGTTTCTTGTAATTAATCAAATTCTGCAGATTCCAAGCTTCTCAGCGTTGGCTACACGATCAAGTTCTCCATATCCCTCAATTTAAGCAAACTGGGTTCGCTGTGGATAGCAAAATATCAATACCTAGCCATTGATATGATTCCAGCATTTTATCTATCTGCAGCTATTTCACTTTCCCATATTTGTAATATCTCCAATTTACACCTAATTCGCTGCTTGTAGCTTCTGCTCCTTCGCTGAATGTACAAGTTTCTTAATTTCCACCAACCTCGCTATCTTTATTAATATCCATTGCCTATCTAAATAAGTATCTCTAATTCCACAGTCTCCACATTTCGAGTTACTTATCATTCACCTGAACCTCCAATTCCTCAAGTTCTAACGTTATGAGCCCATATAGTTCTATTTATCTATCAAATACTCCATTTCCTGAAATCTGTTAGACTGAGCACATTTGCAGCTTCTCCGCATTCACTGCAACATCAATTTCTCCTATCCCTTCAGTTTCAGCAAACCTGATGTCCGTATTTCTCAAAATGTCAATTATTAGCAATTCAGCAAGTTCAGCATTTTCTCTATCAGCAGATATAACTCATTCCCACAATATGTAAAATCTCCCAATTCCAACAAATTCGCTGTTTGCATTATCCGCTCGTTCTCTGAATCTACAAGTTTCTCCAATTCAATCAAATTCTCAATCTCAAATAATTTCTGCAGTCCAACAACATAAATAGATTATTTCTGACAAGAAACACATTTTTCACTGTTGTTCGTACAACTATGCATTTAAAATCACCATTCCTATATTTTGCAACTAATCAGTTTTCTTCTTCCAGGAAATACTCAATTTCTTCATATTAATCAAATTCTGCAGATTCCCAGCTTCCTGGCGTTGGCTGCACTATTAATTTCTCCACATCCCTCAATTTAAGCAAACCTTGTTGGCTGCGGATAGCAAAATATCACTACCTAGCCATTGATATAATTCTAGCATTTTATCTATCTGCAACTATTTCACTTCTCCAATATTTGTAAAACCTCCCATTTTCACCAAATTCGCTGCTTGTAGCTTCTGATCCTTCTCTGAATGTACAAGTTGCTTAATTTCCACAGACCTCGCTATTCCTATTAATATCCACTGCCTATCTAAATAAGAATCTCTAATTCTAACAGTCTCCACATTTCGAGAAACTTTTCATTCACCAGAACCTACGATTTCTCAATTTCTAACTTTATCAGCAAATGTAGTTCTATTTATCTATCAAATACTCAATTTCCACAAATCTGTTAGACTGAGCACATTTGCAGCTTCTCTGCATTGATTGCAACTTCAATTTCTGCTTCCTTTCAGTTTCAGCAAACCTGGCTGTCAGCATTTCTCAAAATGTCAATTATTAGCAATTCAGCAAGTTCAAGCATTTTCTCTATCAGCAAATCTAACTCATTCCCAAAATATGTAAAATCTCCCATTTCCAACAAATTCGCGGTTTGCATTATCGGCTCGATCTCTGAATCTACAAGTTTCTCCACTTCAATCAATTTCTCAATCTCCAATAATTTCTGCAGTCCAACAACAGAAATAGATCTATTTCTGACAACCTACTGATTTTTCAATGTTGATCGTACAACTATGCCTTCAATATCACAATTCCTATATTTTGCAAACTAATCAGGTTTCTACATCCAGCAATTACACAGTTTCTTGTAATTAATCATAATCTGCAGATTCCCAGCTTCTCAGCGTTGGCTACACGATCAAGTTCTCCATATCCCTCAATTTAAGCAAACTGGGTTCGCTGTGGATAGCAAAATATCAATACCTAGCCATTGATATGATTCTAGAAATTTATCTATCTGCAGCTATTTCACTTTCCCAATATTTGTAATATCTCCCATTTTCACCAAATTCGCTGCTTGTATCTTCTGCTCCTTCTCTGAATGTACAAGTTTCTTAATTTCCACCAACCTCGCTATCTTTATTAATATCCATTGCCTATCTAAATAAGTATCTCTAATTCTAACAGTCTCCACATTTCGAGTTACTTATCATTCACCTGAACCTCCAATTTCTCAAGTTCTAACTTTATCAGCACATATAGTTGTATTTATCTATCAAATACTCCATTTCCTGAAATCTGTTAGACTGAGCACATTTGCAGCTTCTCCGCATTCACTGCAACATCAATTACTCCTTTCCCTTCAGTTTCAGCAAACCTGGCTGTCCGTATCTCTCAAAATGTCAATTATTAGCAATTCAGCAAGTTCAAGCATTTTCTCTATCAGCAGATATAACTCATTCCCAAAATATGTAAAATCTCCCATTTCCAACAAATTCGCTGTTTGCATTATCCGCTCGATCTCTGAATCTACAAGTTTCTCCATTTCAATCAATTTCTCAATCTCCAATAATTTCTGCAGTCCAACAACATAAATAGATCTATTTCTGACAACCAACACATTTTTCACTGTTGTTCGTACAACTATGCATATAAATCACCATTCCTATATTTTGCAACTAATCAGTTTTCTTCTTCCAGGAAATACTCAATTTCTTCTTATTAATCAAATTCTGCAGATTCCCAGCTTCTCGGCGTTGGCTGCGCTGTTAATTTCTCCACATCCCTCAATTTAAGCAAACCTTGTTCCCTGCGGATAGCAAAATATCAAGACCTAGCCATTGATATAATTCTAGCATTTTATCTATCTGCAACTATTTCACTTTCCCAATATTTGGAAAATCTCCCATTTACACCAAATTCGCTGCTTGTAGCTTCTGCTCCTTCTCTGAATGTACAAGTTGCTTAATTTCCACAGACCTCGCTATTCCTATTAATATCCACTGCCTATCTAAATAAGAATCTCTAATTCTAACAGTCTCCACATTTCGACAAACTTTTCATTCTCCAGAACCTACGATTTCTCAATTTCTAACTTTATCAGCAAATATAGTTCTATTTATCTATCAAATACTCAATTTCCACATATCTGTTAGACTGAGCACATTTGCTGCTTCTCCGCATTCACTGCAACATCAATTTCTCCATTCCCTTCAGTTTCAGCAAACCTGACTGTCCGTATCTCTCATAATGTCAATTATTAGCAATTCAGCAAGTTCAAGCATTTTCACTATCAGCAGATATAACTCATTCCCAAAATCTGTAAAATCTCCCATTTGCAACAAATTCGCTGTTTGCATGATCCGCGACATCTCTGAATCTACAAGTTTCTCCATTTCAATCAATATCTCAATCTACAATAATTTCTGCAGTCGAACAGCATAAATAGATCTATTTCTGACAACCTGCGCATTTTTCACTGTTGAACGTACAACTATGCCTTCAATATCACCATTCCTATATTTGGCAACTAATCAGGTTTCTACATCCGGGAAATACTCAGTTTCTTGTAATTAATCAAATTCTGCAGATTCCAAGCTTCTCAGCGTTGGCTACACGATCAAGTTCTCCATATCCCTCAATTTAAGCAAACTGGGTTCGCTGTGGATAGCAAAATATCAATACCTAGCCATTGATATGATTCCAGCATTTTATCTATCTGCAGCTATTTCACTTTCCCATATTTGTAATATCTCCAATTTACACCTAATTCGCTGCTTGTAGCTTCTGCTCCTTCGCTGAATGTACAAGTTTCTTAATTTCCACCAACCTCGCTATCTTTATTAATATCCATTGCCTATCTAAATAAGTATCTCTAATTCCACAGTCTCCACATTTCGAGTTACTTATCATTCACCTGAACCTCCAATTCCTCAAGTTCTAACGTTATGAGCCCATATAGTTCTATTTATCTATCAAATACTCCATTTCCTGAAATCTGTTAGACTGAGCACATTTGCAGCTTCTCCGCATTCACTGCAACATCAATTTCTCCTATCCCTTCAGTTTCAGCAAACCTGATGTCCGTATTTCTCAAAATGTCAATTATTAGCAATTCAGCAAGTTCAGCATTTTCTCTATCAGCAGATATAACTCATTCCCACAATATGTAAAATCTCCCAATTCCAACAAATTCGCTGTTTGCATTATCCGCTCGTTCTCTGAATCTACAAGTTTCTCCAATTCAATCAAATTCTCAATCTCAAATAATTTCTGCAGTCCAACAACATAAATAGATTATTTCTGACAAGAAACACATTTTTCACTGTTGTTCGTACAACTATGCATTTAAAATCACCATTCCTATATTTTGCAACTAATCAGTTTTCTTCTTCCAGGAAATACTCAATTTCTTCATATTAATCAAATTCTGCAGATTCCCAGCTTCCTGGCGTTGGCTGCACTATTAATTTCTCCACATCCCTCAATTTAAGCAAACCTTGTTGGCTGCGGATAGCAAAATATCACTACCTAGCCATTGATATAATTCTAGCATTTTATCTATCTGCAACTATTTCACTTCTCCAATATTTGTAAAACCTCCCATTTTCACCAAATTCGCTGCTTGTAGCTTCTGATCCTTCTCTGAATGTACAAGTTGCTTAATTTCCACAGACCTCGCTATTCCTATTAATATCCACTGCCTATCTAAATAAGAATCTCTAATTCTAACAGTCTCCACATTTCGAGAAACTTTTCATTCACCAGAACCTACGATTTCTCAATTTCTAACTTTATCAGCAAATGTAGTTCTATTTATCTATCAAATACTCAATTTCCACAAATCTGTTAGACTGAGCACATTTGCAGCTTCTCTGCATTGATTGCAACTTCAATTTCTGCTTCCTTTCAGTTTCAGCAAACCTGGCTGTCAGCATTTCTCAAAATGTCAATTATTAGCAATTCAGCAAGTTCAAGCATTTTCTCTATCAGCAAATCTAACTCATTCCCAAAATATGTAAAATCTCCCATTTCCAACAAATTCGCGGTTTGCATTATCGGCTCGATCTCTGAATCTACAAGTTTCTCCACTTCAATCAATTTCTCAATCTCCAATAATTTCTGCAGTCCAACAACAGAAATAGATCTATTTCTGACAACCTACTGATTTTTCAATGTTGATCGTACAACTATGCCTTCAATATCACAATTCCTATATTTTGCAAACTAATCAGGTTTCTACATCCAGCAATTACTCAGTTTCTTGTAATTAATCAAATTCTGCAGATTCCAAGCTTCTCAGCGTTGGCTACACGATCAAGTTCTCCATATCCCTCAATTTAAGCAAACTGGGTTCGCTGTGGATAGCAAAATATCAATACCTAGCCATTGATATGATTCTAGCATTTTATCTATCTGCAGTTTTTTCACTTTCCCAATATTTGTAATATCTCCCATTTTCACCAAATTCGCTGCTTGTAGCTTCTGCTCCTTCGCTGAATGTACAAGTTTCTTAATTTCCACCAACCTCGCTATCTCAATTAATATCCATTGCCTATCAAAATAAGTATCTCTAATTCTAACAGTCTCCACATTTCTACAAACTTTTCATTCTCCAGAACCTACGATTTCTCAATTTCTAACTTTATCAGCAAATATAGTTCTATTTATCTATCAAATACTCCATTTCCACAAATCTGTTAGACTGAGCACATTTGCAGCTTCTCCGCATTCACTGCAACATCAATTTCTCCTTTCCCTTCAGTTTCAGCAAACCTGGCTGTCTGTATCTCTCAAAATGTCAATTAATAGCAATTCAGCAAGTTCAAGCATTTTCTCTATCAGCAGATATAACTCATTCCCAAAATCTGTAAAATCTCCCATTTGCAACAAATTCGCTGTTTGCATGATCCGCGACATCTCTGAATCTACAAGTTTCTCCATTTCAATCAATATCTCAATCTACAATAATTTCTGCAGTCCAACAGCATAAATAGATCTATTTCTGACAACCTGCTCATTTTTCACTGTTGAACGTACAACTATGCCTTCAATATCACCATTCCTATATTTGGCAGCTAATCTGGTTTCTACATCCGGGAAATACTCAGTTTCTTGTAATTAATCAAATTCTGCAGATTCCAAGCTTCTCAGCTTTGGCTACACGATCAAGTTTCCATATCCCTCAATTTAAGCAAACTGGGTTCGCTGTGGATAGCAAAATATCAATAACTAGCCATTGATATGATTCTAGCATTTTATCTATCTGCAGCTATTTCACTTTCCCAATATTTGTAATATCTCCCATTTACACCAAATTCGCTGCTTGTAGCTTCTGCTCCTTCGCTGAATGTACAAGTTTCTTAATTTCCACCAACCTCGCTATCTTTATTAATATCCATTGACTATCTAAATAAGTATCTCTAATTCCACAGTCTCCACATTTCGAGTTACTTATCATTCACCTGAACCTCCAATTCCTCAAGTTCTAACTTTATGAGCAAATATAGTTCTATTTATCTATCAAATACTCCATTTCCTGAAATCTGTTAGACTGAGCACATTTGCAGCTTCTCCGCATTCACTGCAACATCAATTTGTCCTATCCCTTCAGTTTCAGCAAACCTGATGTCCGGATTTCTCAAAATGTCAATTATTAGCAATTCAGCAAGTTCAGCATTTTCTCTATCAGAAGATATAACTCATTCCCACAATATGTAAAATCTCCCATTTCCAACAAATTCGCTGTTTGCATTATCCGCTCGTTCTCTGAATCTACAAGTTTCTCCATTTCACTCAAATTCACAATCTCCAATAATTTCTGCAGTCCAACAACATAAATAGATCTATTTCTGACAACCAACACATTTTTCACTGTTGTTCGTACAACTATGCATTTAATATCACCATTCCTATATTTTGCAACTAATCAGTTTTCTTCTTCCAGGAAATACTCAGTTTCTTGTAATTAATCAAATTCTGCAGATTCCAAGCTTCTCAGCGTTGGCTGCACGATCAAGTTCTCCACATCCCTCAATTTAAGCAAACCTTGTTCCCTGCGGATAGCAAAATATCAATACCTAGCCATTGATATGATTCTAGCATTTTATCTATCTGCAGCTATTTCACTTTCCCAATATTTGTAATATCTCCCATTTACACCAAATTCGCTACTTCTAGCTTCTGCTCCTTCGCAGAATGTACAAGTTTCTTAATTTCCACCAACCTCGCTATCTTTATTAATATCCATTGCCTATCTAAATAAGTATCTCTAAATCCACAGTCTCCACATTTCGAGTTACTTATCATTCACCTGAACCTCCAATTCCTCAAGTTCTAACTTTATGAGCACATATAGTTCTATTTATCTATCAAATACTCCATTTCCTGAAATCTGTTAGACTGAGCACATTTGCAGCTTCTCCGCATTCACTGCAACATCAATTTCTCCTATCCCTTCAGTTTCAGCAAACCTGGCTGTCCGTATTTCTCAAAATGTCAATTATTAGCAATTCAGCAAGTTCAGCATTTTGTCTATCAGAAGATATAACTCATTCCCACAATATGTAATATCTCCCATTTCCAACAAATTCGCTGTTTGCATTATCCGCTCGTTCTCTGAATCTACAAGTTTCTCCAATTCAATCAAATTCTCAATCTCCAATAATTTCCGCAGTCCAACAACATAAATAGATCTATTTCTGACAACCAACACATTTTTCACTGTTGTTCGTACAACTATGCATTTATAATCACCATTCCTATATTTTGCAATTAATCAGTTTTCTTCTTCCAGGAAATATTCAATTTCTTCTTATTAATCAAATTCTGCAGATTCCCAGCTTTTCGGCGTTGGCTGCACTATTAATTTCTCCACATCCCTCAATTTAAGCAAACCTTGTTGGCTGCGGATAGCAAAATATCACTACCTAGCCATTGATATAATTCTAGCATTTTATCTATCTGCAACTATTTCACTTCCCCAATATTTGTAAAATCTCCCATTTTCACCAAATTCGCTGCTTGTAGCTTCTGATCCTTCTCTGAATGTACAAGTTGCTTAATTTCCACAGACCTCGCTATTCCTATTAATATCCACTGCCTATCTAAATAAGAATCTCTAATTCTAACAGTCTCCACATTTCGAGAAACTTTTCATTCACCAGAACCTACGATTTCTCAATTTCTAACTTTATCAACAAATGTAGTTCTATTTATCTATCAAATACTCAATTTCCACAAATCTGTTAGACTGAGCACATTTGCAGCTTCTCTGCATTGATTGCAACTTCAATTTCTGCTTCCTTTCAGTTTCAGCAAACCTGGCTGTCTGCATTTCTCAAAATGTCAATTATTAGCAATTCAGCAAGTTCAAGCATTTTCTCTATCAGCAAATCTAACTCATTCCCAAAATATGTAAAATCTCCCAGTTCCAACAAATTCGCTGTTTGCATGATCGGCTCGATCTCTGAATCTACAAGTTTCTCCATTTCAATCCATTTCTCAATCTCCAATAATTTCTGCAGTCCAACAACAGAAATAGATCTATTTCTGACAACCTACTGATTTTTCAATGTTGATCGTACAACTATGCCTTCAATATCACAATTCCTATATTTTGCAAACTAATCAGGTTTCTACATCCAGCAATTACACAGTTTCTTGTAATTAATCATAATCTGCAGATTCCCAGCTTCTCAGCGTTGGCTACACGATCAAGTTCTCCATATCCCTCAAATTAAGCAAACTGGGTTCGCTGTGGATAGCAAAATATCAATACCTAGCCATTGATATGATTCTAGCATTTTATCTATCTGCAGCTATTTCACTTTCCCAATATTTGTAATATCTCCCATTTACACCATATTCGCTGCTTGTAGCTTCTGCTCCTTCGCTGAATGTAAAAGTTTCTTAATTTCCACCAACCTCGCTATCTTTATTAATATCCATTGCCTATCTAAATAAGTATCTCTAATTCCACAGTCTCCACATTTCGAGTTACTTATCATTCACCTGAACCTCCAATTCCTCAAGTTCTAACTTTATGAGCACATATAGTTCTATTTATCTATCAAATACTCCATTTCCTGAAATCTGTTAGACTGAGCACATTTGCAGCTTCTCCGCATTCACTGCATCATCAGTTTCTCCTAACCCTTCAGTTTCAGCAAACCTGATGACCGTATTTCTCAAAATGTCAATTATTAGCAATTCAGCAAGTTCAGCATTTTCTCTATCAGAAGATATAACTCATTCCCACAATATGTAAAATCTCCCATTTCCAACAAATTCGCTGTTTGCATTATCCGCTCGTTCTCTGAATCTACAAGTTTCTCCAATTCAATCAAATTCTCAATCTCAAATTATTTCTGCAGTCCAACAACATAAATAGATCTATTTCTGACAACCAACACATTTTTCACTGTTGTTCGTACAACTATGCATTTAAAATCACCATTCCTATATTTGGCAACTAATCAGTTTTCTTCTTCCAGGAAATACTCAATTTCTTCTTATTAATCAAATTCTGCAGATTCCCAGCTTCCTGGCGTTGGCTGCACTATTAATTTCTCCACATCCCTCAATTTAAGCAAACCTTGTTCGCTGCGGATACAAAATATCACTACCTAGCCATTGATATAATTCTAGCATTTTATCTATCTGCAACTATTTCACTTCCCCAATATTTGTAAAATCTCCCATTTTCACCAAATTCGCTGCTTGTAGCTTCTGCTCCTTCTCTGAATGTACAAGTTGCTTAATTTCCACAGACCTCGCTATTCCTATTAATATCCACTGCCTATCTAAATAAGAATCTCTAATTCTAACAGTCTCCACATGTCGAGAAACTTTTCATTCACCAGAACCTACGATTTCTCAATTTCTAACTTTATCAGCAAATGTAGTTCTATTTATCTATCAAATACTCAATTTCCACAAATCTGTTAGACTGAGCACATTTGCAGCTTCTCTGCATTGATTGCAACTTCAATTTCTGCTTCCTTTCAGTTTCAGCAAACCTGGCTGTCTGCATTTCTCAAAATGTCAATTATTAGCAATTCAGCAAGTTCAAGCATTTTCTCTATCAGCAAATCTAATACATTCACAAAATATGTAAAATCTCCCATTTCCAAAAATTCGCTGTGTGCATTATCCGCTCGATCTCTGAATCTACAAGTTTCTCCACTTCAATCAATTTCTCAATCTCCAATAATTTCTGCAGTCCAACAACAGAAATAGATCTATTTCTGACAACCTACTGATTTTTCAATGTTGTTCGTACAACTATGCCTTCAATATCACAATTCCTATATTTTGCAAACTAATCAGGTTTCTACATCCAGCAATTACTCAATTTCTTGTAATTAATCATAATCTGCAGATTCCCAGCTTCTCAGCGTTGGCTACATGATCAAGTTCTCCATATCCCTCAATTTAAGCAAACTGGGTTCGCTGTGGATAGCAAAATATCAATACCTAGCCATTGATATGATTCTAGCATTTTATCTATCTGCAGCTATTTCACTTTCCCAATATTTGTAATATCTCCCATTTTCACCAAATTCGCTGCTTGTAGCTTCTGCTCCTTCTCTGAATGTAGAAGTTTCTTAATTTCCACCAACCTCGCTATCTTTATTAATATCCATTGCCTATCTAAATAAGTATCTCTAATTCTAACAGGCTCCACATTTCGAGTTACTTATCATTCACCTGAACCTCCAATTTCTCAAGTTCTAACTTTATCAGCACATATAGTTCTATTTATCTATCAAATACTCCATTTCCTGAAATCTGTTAGACTGAGCACATTTGCAGCTTCTCCGCATTCACTGCAACATCAATTACTCCTTTCCCTTCAGTTCCAGCAAACCTGGCTGTCCGTATCTCTCAAAATGTCAATTATTAGCAATTCAGCAAGTTCAAGCATTTTCTCTATCAGGAGATATAACTCATTCCCAAAATATTTAAAATCTCCCATTTCCAACAAATTCGCTGTTTGCATTATCCGCTCGATCTCTGAATCTACAAGTTTCTCCATTTCAATCAATTTCTCAATCTCCAATAATTTCTGCAGTCCAACAACATAAATAGATCTATTTCTGACAACCTACTGATTTTTCACTGTTGAACGTAGAACTATGCCTTCAATATCACCATTCCTATATTTTGCAAACTAATCAGGTTTCTACGTACAGGAAATACTCAGTTTCTTCTAATTAATCAAATTCTGCAGATTCCCAGCTTCTCAGCGTTTGCTACACTATCAAGTTCTCCATATCCCTCAATTTAAGCAAACTGGGTTCGCTGTGGATAGCGAAATATCAATACCTAGCCATTGACATGATTCTAGCGTTTATCTATCTGCAGCTATTTCACTTTCCCAATATTTGTAATATCTCCCATTTTCACCAAATTCGCTGCTTGTAGCTTCTGCTCCTTCGCTGAATGTACAAGTTTCATAATATCCACCAACCTCGCTATCTCAATTAATATCCATTGCCTATCTAAATAAGTATCTCTAATTCTAACAGTCTCCACATTTTGAGTTACTTATCATTCACCTGAACCATCAATTTCTCAAGTTCTAACTTTATCAGCAAATATAGTTCCATTTATCTATCAAATACTCAATTTCCTGAAATCTGTTAGACTGAGCACATTTGCAGCTTCTCCGAATTCACTGCAACATCAATTACTCCTTTCCCTTCAGTTTCAGCAAACCTGACTGTCTGTATCTCTCAAAATGTCAATTATTATCAATTCAGCAAGTTCAAGCATTTTCTCTATCAGCAAATCTAACTCATTCCCAAAATCAGTAAAATCTCCCATTTGCAACAAATACGCAGTTTGCATGATCCGCTACATCTCTGAATCTACAAGTTTCTCCATTTCAATCAATTTCTCAATCTCTAATAATTTCTGCAGTCCAACAGCATAAATAGATCTATTTCTGACAACCTGCTCATTTTTCACTTTTGAACGTACAACTATGCCTTCAATATCACCATTCCTATATTTGGCAACTAAACTGGTTTCTACATATAGGAAATACTCAGTTTCTTCTTATTAATCAAATTCTGCAGATTCCCAGCTTCTCGGCGTTGGCTGCGCTGTTAATTTCTCCACATCCCTCAATTTAAGCAAACCTTGTTCCCTGCGGATAGCAAAATATCAAGACCTAGCCATTGATATAATTCTAGCATTTTATCTATCTGCAACTATTTCACTTTCCCAATATTTGTAATATCTCCCATTTACACCAAATTCGCTGCTTGTAGCTTCTGCTCCTTCTCTGAATGTACAAGTTGCTTAATTTCCACCAACCTCGCTATTCCTATTAATATCCACTGCCTATCTAAATAAGAATCTCTAATTCCAACAGTCTCCACATTTCGACAAACTTTTCATTCTCCAGAACCTACGATTTCTCAATTTCTAACTTTATCAGCAAATATAGTTCTATTTATGTATCAAATACTCAATTTCCACAAATCTGTTAGACTGAGCACATTTGCAGCTTCTCCGCATTCACTGCAACATCAATTTCTCCTTTCCCTTCAGTTTCAGCAAACCTGACTGTCCGTATCTCTCAAAATGTCAATTATTAGCAATTCAGCAAGTTCAAGCATTTTCTCTATCAGCAGATATAACTCATTCCCAAAATCTGTAAAATCTCCCATTTGCAACAAATTCGCTGTTTGCATGATCCGCGACATCTCTGAATCTACAAGTTTCTCCATTTCAATCAATATCTCAATCTACAATAATTTCTGCAGTCCAACAGCATAAATAGATCTATTTCTGACAACCTGCTCAATTTTCACTGTTCAACGTACAACTATGCCTTCAATATCACCATTCCTATATTTGGCAACTAATCAGGTTTCTGCATCCGGGAAATGCTCAGTTTCTTGTAATTAATCAAATTCTGCAGATTCCCAGCTTCTCAGCGTTGGCTACACTATCAAGTTCTCCATATCCCTCAATTTAAGCAAACTGGGTTCGCTGTGGATAGCGAAATATCAATACCTAGCCATTGATATGATTCTAGCGTTTATCTATCTGCAGCTATTTCACTTTCCCAATATTTGTAATATCTCCCATTTTCACCAAATTCGCTGCTTGTAGCTTCTGCTCCTTCTCTGAATGTACAAGTTTCATAATTTCCACCAACCTCGCTATCTCAATTAATGTCCATTGCCGATCTAAATAAGTATCTCTAATTCTAACAGTCTCCACATTTTGAGTTACTTATCATTCACCTGAACCTCCAATTTCTCAAGTTCTAACTTTATCAGCAAATATAGTTCTATTTATCTATCAAATGCTCAATTTCCTGAAATCTGTTAGACTGAGCACATTTGCAGCTTCTCCGCATTCACTGCAACATCAATTACTCCTTTCCCTTCAGTTTCAGCAAACCTGACTGTCTGTATCTCTCAAAATGTCAATTATTAGCAATTCAGCAAGTTCAAGCATTTTCTCTATCAGCACATATAACTCATTTCCAAAATCTGTAAAATCTCCCATTTGCAACAAATTCGCTGTTTGCATGATCCGCGACATCTCTGAATCTGCAAGTTTCTCCATTTCAATCAATTTCTCAATCGCCAATAATTTCTGCAGTCGAACAGCATAAATAGATGTATTTCTGACAACCTGCGCATTTTTCACTGTTGAACGTACAACTATGCCTTCAATATCACCATTCCTATATTTGGCAACTAATCAGGTTTCTACATCCGGGAAATACTCAGTTTCTTGAAATTAATCAAATTCTGCAGATTCCAAGCTTCTCAGCGTTGGCTACACGATCAAGTTCTCCATATCCCTCAATTTAAGCAAACTGGGTTCGCTGTGGATAGCAAAATATCAATACCTAGCCATTGATATGATTCCAGTATTTTATCTATCTGCAGCTATTTCACTTTCCCATATTTGTAATATCTCCAATTTACACCAAATTCGCTGCTTGTAGCTTCTGCTCCTTCGCTGAATGTACAAGTTTCTTAATTTCCACCAACCTCGCTATCTTTATTAATATCCATTGCCTATCTAAATAAGTATCTCTAATTCCACAGTCTCCACATTTCGAGTTACTTATCATTCACCTGAACCTCCAATTCCTCAAGTTCTAACGTTATGAGCCAATATAGTTCTATTTATCTATCAAATACTCCATTTCCTGAAATCTGTTAGACTGAGCACATTTGCAGCTTCTCCGCTTTCACTGCAACATCAATTTCTCCTATCCCTTCAGTTTCAGCAAACCTGATGTCCGTATTTCTCAAAATGTCAATGGCAAGTTCAGCATTTTCTCTATCAGCAGATATAACTCATTCCCACAATATGTAAAATCTCCCAATTCCAACAAATTCGCTGTTTGCATTATCCGCTCGTTCTCTGAATCTACAAGTTTCTCCAATTCAATCAAATTCTCAATCTCAAATAATTTCTGCAGTCCAACAACATAAATAGATCTATTTCTGACAAGAAACACATTTTTCACTGTTGTTCGTACAACTATGCATTTAAAATCACCATTCCTATATTTTGCAACTAATCAGTTTTCTTCTTCAAGGAAATTCTCAATTTCTTCATATTAATCAAATTCTGCAGATTCCCAGCTTCCTGGCGTTGGCTGCACTATTAATTTCTCCACATCCCTCAATTTAAGCAAACCTTGTTGGCTGCGGATAGCAAAATATCACTACCTAGCCATTGATATAATTCTAGCATTTTATCTATCTGCAACTATTTCACCTCTCCAATATTTGTAAAACCTCCCATTTTCAACAAATTCGCTGCTTGTAGCTTCTGATCCTTCTCTGAATGTACAAGTTGCTTAATTTCCACAGACCTCGCTATTCCTATTAATATCCACTGCCTATCTAAATAAGAATCTCTAATTCTAACAGTCTCCACATTTCGAGAAACTTTTCATTCACCAGAACCTACGATTTCTCAATTTCTAACTTTATCAGCAAATGTAGTTCTATTTATCTATCAAATACTCAATTTCCACAAATCTGTTAGACTGAGCACATTTGCAGCTTCTCTGCATTGATTGCAACTTCAATTTCTGCTTCCTTTCAGTTTCAGCAAACCTGGCTGTCAGCATTTCTCAAAATGTCAATTATTAGCAATTCAGCAAGTTCAAGCATTTTCTCTATCAGCAAATCTAACTCATTCCCAAAATATGTAAAATCTCCCATTTCCAACAAATTCGCGGTTTGCATGATCGGCTCGATCTCTGAATCTACAAGTTTCTCCACTTCAATCAATTTCTCAATCTCCAATAATTTCTGCAGTCCAACAACAGAAATAGATCTATTTCTGACAACCTACTGATTTTTCAATGTTGATCGTACAACTATGCCTTCAATATCACAATTCCTATATTTTGCAAACTAATCAGGTTTCTACATCCAGCAATTACACAGTTTCTTGTAATTAATCATAATCTGCAGATTCCCAGCTTCTCAGCGTTGGCAACACGATCAAGTTCTCCATATCCCTCAATTTAAGCAAACTGGGTTCGCTGTGGATAGCAAAATATCAATACCTAGCCATTGATATGATTCTAGAAATTTATCTATCTGCAGCTATTTCACTTTCCCAATATTTGTAATATCTCCCATTTTCACCAAATTCGCTGCTTGTATCTTCTGCTCCTTCTCTGAATGTACAAGTTTCTTAATTTCCACCAACCTCGCTATCTTTATTAATATCCATTGCCTATCTAAATAAGTATCTCTAATTCTAACAGTCTCCACATTTCGAGTTAATTATCATTCACCTGAACCTCCAATTTCTCAAGTTCTAACTTTATCAGCACATATAGTTGTATTTATCTATCAAATACTCCATTTCCTGAAATCTGTTAGACTGAGCACATTTGCAGCTTCTCCGCATTCACTGCAACATCAATTACTCCTTTCCCTTCAGTTTCAGCAAACCTGGCTGTCCGTATCTCTCAAAATGTCAATTATTAGCAATTCAGCAAGTTCAAGCATTTTCTCTATCAGCAGATATAACTCATTCCCAAAATATGTAAAATCTCCCATTTCCAACAAATTCGCTGTTTGCATTATCCGCTCGATCTCTGAATCTACAAGTTTCTCCATTTCAATCAATTTCTCAATCTCCAATAATTTCTGCAGTCCAACAACATAAATAGATCTATTTCTGACAACCAACACATTTTTCCCTGTTGTTCGTACAACTATGCATATAAATCACCATTCCTATATTTCGCAACTAATCAGTTTTCTTCTTCCAGGAAATACTCAGTTTCTTCTTATTAATCAAATTCTGCAGATTCCCAGCTTCTCGGCGTTGGCTGCGCTGTTAATTTCTCCACATCCCTCAATTTAAGCAAACCTTGTTCCCTGCGGATAGCAAAATATCAAGACCTAGCCATTGATATAATTCTAGCATTTTATCTATCTGCAACTATTTCACTTTCCCAATATTTGGAAAATCTCCCATTTACACCAAATTCGCTGCTTGTAGCTTCTGCTCCTTCTCTGAATGTACAAGTTGCTTAATTTCCACAGACCTCGCTATTCCTATTAATATCCACTGCCTATCTAAATAAGAATCTCTAATTCTAACAGTCTCCACATTTCGACAAACTTTTCATTCTCCAGAACCTACGATTTCTCAATTTCTAACTTTATCAGCAAATATAGTTCTATTTATCTATCAAATACTCAATTTCCACATATCTGTTAGACTGAGCACATTTGCAGCTTCTCCGCATTCACTGCAACATCAATTTCTCCATTCCCTTCAGTTTCAGCAAACCTGACTGTCCGTATCTCTCAAAATGTCAATTATTAGCAATTCAGCAAGTTCAAGCATTTTCACTATCAGCAGATATAACTCATTCCCAAAATCTGTAAAATCTCCCATTTGCAACAAATTCGCTGTTTGCATGATCCGCGACATCTCTGAATCTACAAGTTTCTCCATTTCAATCAATATCTCAATCTACAATAATTTCTGCAGTCCAACAGCAAAAATAGATCTATTTCTGACAACCTACTGATTTTTCAATGATGATCGTACAACTATGCCTTCAATATCACAATTCCTATATTTTGCAAACTAATCAGGTTTCTACATCCAGCAATTACTCAGTTTCTTGTAATTAATCATAATCTGCAGATTCCCAGCTTCTCAGCGTTGGCTACACGATCAAGTTCTCCATATCCCTCAATTTAAGCAAACTGGGTTCGCTGTGGATAGCAAAATATCAATACCTAGCCATTGATATGATTCTAGCATTTTATCTATCTGCAGCTATTTCACTTTCCCAATATTTGTAATATCTCCCATTTTCACCAAATTCGCTGCTTGTAGCTTCTGCTCCTTCTCTGAATGTACAAGTTTCTTAATTTCCACCAACCTCGCTATCTTTATTAATATCCATTGCCTATCTAAATAACTATCTCTAATTCTAACAGTCTCCACATTTCGAGTTACTTATCATTCACCTGAACCTCCAATTTCTCAAGTTCTAACTTTATCAGCACATATAGTTCTATTTATCTATCAAATACTCCATTTCCTGAAATCTGTTAGACTGAGCACATTTGCAGCTTCTCCGCATTCACTGCAACATCAATTACTCCTTTCTCTTCAGTTTCAGCAAACCTGGCTGTCCGTATCTTTCAAAATGTCAATTATTAGCAATTCAGCAAGTTCAAGCATTTTCTCTATCAGCAGATATAACTCATTCCCAAAATATTTAAAATCTCCCATTTCCAACAAATTCCCTGTTTGCATTATCCGCTCGATCTCTGAATCTACAAGTTTCTCCATTTCAATCAATTTCTCAATCTCCAATAATTTCTGCAGTCCAACAACATAAATAGATCTATTTCTGACAACCTACTGATTTTTCACTGTTGAACGTAAAACTATGCCTTCAATATCACCATTCCTATATTTGGCAACTAATCAGGTTTCTACGTCCAGGAAATACTCAGTTTCTTCTAATTATTCAAATTCTGCAGATTCCAAGCTTCTCAGCGTTGGCTACACGATCAAGTTCTCCATATCCCTCAATTTAAGCAAACTGGGTTCGCTGTGGATAGCAAAATATCAATACCTAGCCATTGATATGATTCTAGCAGTTTATCTATCTGCAGCTATTTTACTTTCCCAATATTTGTAATATCTCCCATTTACACCAAATTCGCTACTTCTAGCTTCTGCTCCTTCGCAGACTGTACAAGTTTCTTAATTTCCACCAACCTCGCTATCTTTATTAATATCCATTGCCTATCTAAATAAGTATCTCTAAATCCACAGTCTCCACATTTCGAGTTACTTATCATTCACCTGAACCTCCAATTCCTCAAGTTCTAACTTTATGAGCACATATAGTTCTATTTATCTATCAAATACTCCATTTCCTGAAATCTGTTAGACTGAGCACATTTGCAGCTTCTCCGCATTCACTGCAACATCAATTTCTCCTATCCCTTCAGTTTCAGCAAACCTGGCTGTCCGTATTTCTCAAAATGTCAATTATTAGCAATTCAGCAAGTCCAGCATTTTCTCTATCAGAAGATATAACTCATTCCCACAATATGTAATATCTCCCATTTCCAACAAATTCGCTGTTTGCATTATCCGCTCGTTCTCTGAATCTACAAGTTTCTCCAATTCAATCAAATTCTCAATCTCCAATAATTTCCGCACTCCAACAACATAAATAGATCTATTTCTGACAACCAACACATTTTTCACTGTTGTTCGTACAACTATGCATTTATAATCACCATTCCTATATTTTGCAATTAATCAGTTTTCTTCTTCCAGGAAATATTCAATTTCTTCTTATTAATCAAATTCTGCAGATTCCCAGCTTTTCGGCGTTGGCTGCACTATTAATTTCTCCACATCCCTCAATTTAAGCAAACCTTGTTGGCTGCGGATAGCAAAATATCACTACCTAGCCATTGATATAATTCTAGCATTTTATCTATCTGCAACTATTTCACTTCCCCAATATTTGTAAAATCTCCCATTTTCACCAAATTCGCTGCTTGTAGCTTCTGCTCCTTCTCTGAATGTACAAGTTGCTTAATTTCCACAGACCTCGCTATTCCTATTAATATCCACTGCCTATCTAAATAAGAATCTCTAATTCTAACAGTCTCCACATTTCGAGAAACTTTTCATTCACCAGAACCTACGATTTCTCAATTTCTAACTTTATCAGCAAATGTAGTTCTATTTATCTATCAAATACTCAATTTCCACAAATCTGTTAGACTGAGCACATTTGCAGCTTCTCTGCATTGATTGCAACTTCAATTTCTGCTTCCTTTCAGTTTCAGCAAACCTGGCTGTCTGCATTTCTCAAAATGTCAATTATTAGCAATTCAGCAGATTCAAGCATTTTCTCTATCAGCAAATCTAACTCATTCCCAAAATATGTAAAATCTCCCATTTCCAACAAATTCGCTGTTTGCATGATCGGCTCGATCTCTGAATCTACAAGTTTCTCCATTTCAATCCATTTCTCAATCTCCAATAATTTCTGCAGTCCAACAACAGAAATAGATCTATTTCTGACAACCTACTGATTTTTCAATGTTGATCGTACAACTATGCCTTCAATATCACAATTCCTATATTTTGCAAACTAATCAGGTTTCTACATCCAGCAATTACACAGTTTCTTGTAATTAATCATAATCTGCAGATTCCCAGCTTCTCAGCGTTGGCTACACGATCAAGTTCTCCATATCCCTCAATTTAAGCAAACTGGGTTCGCTGTGGATAGCAAAATATCAATACCTAGCCATTGATATGATTCTAGCATTTTATCTATCTGCAGCTATTTCACTTTCCCAATATTTGTAATATCTCCCATTTTCACCAAATTCGCTGCTTGTAGCTTCTGCTCCTTCTCTGAATGTACAAGTTTCTTAATTTCCACCAACCTCGCTATCTTTATTAATATCCATTGCCTATCTAAATAAATATCTCTTATTCTAACAGTCTCCACATTTCGAGTTACTTATCATTCACCTGAACCTCCAATTTCTCAAGTTCTAACTTTATCAGCACATATAGCTGTATTTATATATCAAATACTCCATTTCCTGAAATCTGTTAGACTGAGCACATTTGCAGCTTCTCCGCATTCACTGCAACATCAATTACTCCTTTCCCTTCAGTTTCAGCAAACCTGGCTGTCCGTATCTCTCAAAATGTCAATTATTAGCAATTCAGCAAGTTCAAGCATTTTCTCTATTCAGATATAACTCATTCCCAAAATATGTAAAATCTCCCATTTCCAACAAATTCGCTGCTTGCATTATCCGCTCGATCTCTGAATCTACAAGTTTCTCCATTTCAATCAATTTCTCAATCTCCAATAATTTCTGCAGTCCAACAACATAAATAGATCTATTTCTGACAACCAACACATTTTTCACTGTTGTTCGTACAACTATGCATATAAATCACCATTCCTATATTTGGCAACTAATCTGGTTTCTACATCCAGGAAATACTCAGTTTCTTGTAATTAATCAAATTCTGCAGATTCCAAGCTTCTCAGCGTTGGCTACACGATCAAGTTCTCCATATCCCTCAATTTAAGCAAACTGGGTTCGCTGTGGATAGCAAAATATCAATACCTAGCCATTGATATATCTAGCATTTTATCTATCTGCAGCTATTTCACTTTCCCAATATTTGTAATATCTCCCATTTATACCAAATTGGCTGCTTGTTGCTTCTGCCTCTTCGCTGAATGTACAAGTTTCTTAATTTCCACCAACATCGCTATCTTTATTAATATCCATTGCCTATCTAAATAAGTATCTCTAATTCCACAGTCTCCACATTTCGAGTTACTTATCATTCACCTGAACCACCAATTCCTCAAGTTCTAACTTTCTGAGCAAATATAGTTCTATTTATCTATCAAATACTCCATTTCCTGAAATCTGTTAGACTGAGCACATTTGCAGCTTCTCCGCATTCACTGCAACATCAATTTCTCCTTTCCCTTCAGTTTCAGCAAACCTGGCTGTCCGGATTTCTCAAAATGTCAATTATTAGCAATTCAGCAATTTCAGCATTTTCTCTATCAGAAGATATAACTCATTCCCACAATATGTAAAATCTCCCATTTCCAACAAATACGCTGTTTGCATTATCCGCTCGTTCTCTGAATCTACAAGTTTCTCCATTTCAATCAAATTCTCAATCTCCAATAATGTCCGCAGTCCAACAACATAAATAGATCTATTTCTGACAACCAACACATTTTTCACTGTTGTTCGTACAACTATGCATTTAAAATCACCATTCCTATAATTTGCAACTAATCAGTTTTCTTCTTCCAGGAAATACTCAATTTCTTCTTATCAATCAAATTCTGCAGATTCCCAGCTTCTCGGCGTTGGCTGCACTATTAATTTCTCCACATCCCTCAAATTAAGCAAGCCTTGTTTGCTGCGGATAGCAAAATATCACTACCTAGCCATTGATATAATTCTAGCATTTTATCTATCTGCAACTATTTCACTTCCCCAATATTTGTAAAATCTCCCATTTTCACCAAATTCGCTGCTTGTAGCTTCTGCTCCTTCTCTGAATGTACAAGTTGCTTAATTTCCACAGACCTCGCTATTCCTATTAATATCCACTGCCTATCTAAATAAGAATCTCTAATTCTAACAGTCTCCACATTTCGAGTAACTTATCATTCACCAGAACCTACGATTTCTCAATTTCTAACTTTATCAGCAAATGTAGTTCTATTTATCTATCAAATACTCAATTTCAACAAATCTGTTAGACTGAGCACATTTGCAGCTTCTCTGCATTGATTGCAACTTCAATTTCTGCTTCCTTTCAGTTTCAGCAAACCTGGCTGTCTGCATTTCTCAAAATGTCAATTATTAGCAATTCAGCAAGTTCAAGCATTTTCTCTATCAGCAAATCTAACTCATTCCCAAAATATGTAAAATCTCCCATTTCCAACAAATTCGCTGTTTGCATGATCGGCTCGATCTCTGAATCTACAAGTTTCTCCATTTCAATCCATTTCTCAATCTCCAATAATTTCTGCAGTCCAACAACATAAATAGATCTATTTCTGACAACCTACTGATTTTTCACTGTTGAACGTAGAACTATGCCTTCAATATCACCATTCCTATATTTTGCAAACTAATCAGGTTTCTACGTACAGGAAATACTCAGTTTCTTCTAATTAATCAAATTCTGCAGATTCCCAGCTTCTCAGCGTTTGCTACACTATCAAGTTCTCCATATCCCTCAATTTAAGCAAACTGGGTTCGCTGTGGATAGCGAAATATCAATACCTAGCCATTGACATGATTCTAGCGTTTATCTATCTGCAGCTATTTCACTTTCCCAATATTTGTAATATCTCCCATTTTCACCAAATTCGCTGCTTGTAGCTTCTGCTCCTTCGCTGAATGTACAAGTTTCATAATATCCACCAACCTCGCTATCTCAATTAATATCCATTGCCTATCTAAATAAGTATCTCTAATTCTAACAGTCTCCACATTTTGAGTTACTTATCATTCACCTGAACCATCAATTTCTCAAGTTCTAACTTTATCAGCAAATATAGTTCCATTTATCTATCAAATACTCAATTTCCTGAAATCTGTTAGACTGAGCACATTTGCAGCTTCTCCGAATTCACTGCAACATCAATTACTCCTTTCCGTTCAGTTTCAGCAAACCTGACTGTCTGTATCTCTCAAAATGTCAATTATTATCAATTCAGCAAGTTCAAGCATTTTCTCTATCAGCAAATCTAACTCATTCCCAAAATCAGTAAAATCTCCCATTTGCAACAAATACGCAGTTTGCATGATCCGCTACATCTCTGAATCTACAAGTTTCTCCATTTCAATCAATTTCTCAATCTCTAATAATTTCTGCAGTCCAACAGCATAAATAGATCTATTTCTGACAACCTGCTCATTTTTCACTTTTGAACGTACCTTCAATATCACCATTCCTATATTTGGCAACTAAACTGGTTTCTACATATAGGAAATACTCAGTTTCTTCTTATTAATCAAATTCTGCAGATTCCCAGCTTCTCGGCGTTGGCTGCGCTGTTAATTTCTCCACATCCCTCAATTTAAGCAAACCTTGTTCCCTGCGGATAGCAAAATATCAAGACCTAGCCATTGATATAATTCTAGCATTTTATCTATCTGCAACTATTTCACTTTCCCAATATTTGTAATATCTCCCATTTACACCAAATTCGCTGCTTGTAGCTTCTGCTCCTTCTCTGAATGTACAAGTTGCTTAATTTCCACCAACCTCGCTATTCCTATTAATATCCACTGCCTATCTAAATAAGAATCTCTAATTCTAACAGTCTCCACATTTCGACAAACTTTTCATTCTCCAGAACCTACGATTTCTCAATTTCTAACTTTATCAGCAAATATAGTTCTATTTATGTATCAAATACTCAATTTCCACAAATCTGTTAGACTGAGCACATTTGCAGCTTCTCCGCATTCACTGCAACATCAATTTCTCCTTTCCCTTCAGTTTCAGCAAACCTGACTGTCCGTATCTCTCAAAAGGTCAATTATTAGCAATTCAGCAAGTTCAAGCATTTTCTCTATCAGCAGATATAACTCATTCCCAAAATCTGTAAAATCTCCCATTTGCAACAAATTCGCTGTTTGCATGATCCGCGACATCTCTGAATCTACAAGTTTCTCCATTTCAATCAATATCTCAATCTACAATAATTTCTGCAGTCCAACAGCATAAATAGATCTATTTCTGACAACCTGCTCAATTTTCACTGTTCAACGTACAACTATGCCTTCAATATCACCATTCCTATATTTGGCAACTAATCAGGTTTCTGCATCCGGGAAATGCTCAGTTTCTTGTAATTAATCAAATTCTGCAGATTCCCAGCTTCTCAGCGTTGGCTACACTATCAAGTTCTCCATATCCCTCAATTTAAGCAAACTGGGTTCGCTGTGGATAGCGAAATATCAATACCTAGCCATTGATATGATTCTAGCGTTTATCTATCTGCAGCTATTTCACTTTCCCAATATTTGTAATATCTCCCATTTTCACCAAATTCGCTGCTTGTAGCTTCTGCTCCTTCTCTGAATGTACAAGTTTCATAATTTCCACCAACCTCGCTATCTCAATTAATGTCCATTGCCGATCTAAATAAGTATCTCTAATTCTAACAGTCTCCACATTTTGAGTTACTTATCATTCACCTGAACCTCCAATTTCTCAAGTTCTAACTTTATCAGCAAATATAGTTCTATTTATCTATCAAATGCTCAATTTCCTGAAATCTGTTAGACTGAGCACATTTGCAGCTTCTCCGCATTCACTGCAACATCAATTACTCCTTTCCCTTCAGTTTCAGCAAACCTGGCTGTCCGTATCTCTCAAAATGTCAATTATTAGCAATTCAGCAAGTTCAAGCATTTTCTCTATTCAGATATAACTCATTCCCAAAATATGTAAAATCTCCCATTTCCAACAAATTCGCTGCTTGCATTATCCGCTCGATCTCTGAATCTACAAGTTTCTCCATTTCAATCAATTTCTCAATCTCCAATAATTTCTGCAGTCCAACAACATAAATAGATCTATTTCTGACAACCAACACATTTTTCACTGTTGTTCGTACAACTATGCATATAAATCACCATTCCTATATTTGGCAACTAATCTGGTTTCTACATCCAGGAAATACTCAGTTTCTTGTAATTAATCAAATTCTGCAGATTCCAAGCTTCTCAGCGTTGGCTACACGATCAAGTTCTCCATATCCCTCAATTTAAGCAAACTGGGTTCGCTGTGGATAGCAAAATATCAATACCTAGCCATTGATATATCTAGCATTTTATCTATCTGCAGCTATTTCACTTTCCCAATATTTGTAATATCTCCCATTTATACCAAATTGGCTGCTTGTTGCTTCTGCCTCTTCGCTGAATGTACAAGTTTCTTAATTTCCACCAACATCGCTATCTTTATTAATATCCATTGCCTATCTAAATAAGTATCTCTAATTCCACAGTCTCCACATTTCGAGTTACTTATCATTCACCTGAACCACCAATTCCTCAAGTTCTAACTTTCTGAGCAAATATAGTTCTATTTATCTATCAAATACTCCATTTCCTGAAATCTGTTAGACTGAGCACATTTGCAGCTTCTCCGCATTCACTGCAACATCAATTTCTCCTTTCCCTTCAGTTTCAGCAAACCTGGCTGTCCGGATTTCTCAAATGTCAATTATTAGCAATTCAGCAATTTCAGCATTTTCTCTATCAGAAGATATAACTCATTCCCACAATATGTAAAATCTCCCATTTCCAACAAATACGCTGTTTGCATTATCCGCTCGTTCTCTGAATCTACAAGTTTCTCCATTTCAATCAAATTCTCAATCTCCAATAATGTCCGCATTCCAACGACATAAATAGATCTATTTCTGACAACCAACACATTTTTCACTGTTGTTCGTACAACTATGCATTTAAAATCACCATTCCTATAATTTGCAACTAATCAGTTTTCTTCTTCCAGGAAATACTCAATTTCTTCTTATCAATCAAATTCTGCAGATTCCCAGCTTCTCGGCGTTGGCTGCACTATTAATTTCTCCACATCCCTCAAATTAAGCAAGCCTTGTTTGCTGCGGATAGCAAAATATCACTACCTAGCCATTGATATAATTCTAGCATTTTATCTATCTGCAACTATTTCACTTCCCCAATATTTGTAAAATCTCCCATTTTCACCAAATTCGCTGCTTGTAGCTTCTGCTCCTTCTCTGAATGTACAAGTTGCTTAATTTCCACAGACCTCGCTATTCCTATTAATATCCACTGCCTATCTAAATAAGAATCTCTAATTCTAACAGTCTCCACATTTCGAGTAACTTATCATTCACCAGAACCTACGATTTCTCAATTTCTAACTTTATCAGCAAATGTAGTTCTATTTATCTATCAAATACTCAATTTCCACAAATCTGTTAGACTGAGCACATTTGCAGCTTCTCTGCATTGATTGCAACTTCAATTTCTGCTTCCTTTCAGTTTCAGCAAACCTGGCTGTCTGCATTTCTCAAAATGTCAATTATTAGCAATTCAGCAAGTTCAAGCATTTTCTCTATCAGCAAATCTAACTCATTCCCAAAATATGTAAAATCTCCCATTTCCAACAAATTCGCTGTTTGCATGATCGGCTCGATCTCTGAATCTACAAGTTTCTCCATTTCAATCCATTTCTCAATCTCCAATAATTTCTGCAGTCCAACAACATAAATAGATCTATTTCTGACAACCTACTGATTTTTCACTGTTGAACGTAGAACTATGCCTTCAATATCACCATTCCTATATTTTGCAAACTAATCAGGTTTCTACGTACAGGAAATACTCAGTTTCTTCTAATTAATCAAATTCTGCAGATTCCCAGCTTCTCAGCGTTTGCTACACTATCAAGTTCTCCATATCCCTCAATTTAAGCAAACTGGGTTCGCTGTGGATAGCGAAATATCAATACCTAGCCATTGACATGATTCTAGCGTTTATCTATCTGCAGCTATTTCACTTTCCCAATATTTGTAATATCTCCCATTTTCACCAAATTCGCTGCTTGTAGCTTCTGCTCCTTCGCTGAATGTACAAGTTTCATAATATCCACCAACCTCGCTATCTCAATTAATATCCATTGCCTATCTAAATAAGTATCTCTAATTCTAACAGTCTCCACATTTTGAGTTACTTATCATTAACCTGAACCATCAATTTCTCAAGTTCTAACTTTATCAGCAAATATAGTTCCATTTATCTATCAAATACTCAATTTCCTGAAATCTGTTAGACTGAGCACATTTGCAGCTTCTCCGAATTCACTGCAACATCAATTACTCCTTTCCCTTCAGTTTCAGCAAACCTGACTGTCTGTATCTCTCAAAATGTCAATTATTATCAATTCAGCAAGTTCAAGCATTTTCTCTATCAGCAAATCTAACTCATTCCCAAAATCAGTAAAATCTCCCATTTGCAACAAATACGCAGTTTGCATGATCCGCTACATCTCTGAATCTACAAGTTTCTCCATTTCAATCAATTTCTCAATCTCTAATAATTTCTGCAGTCCAACAGCATAAATAGATCTATTTCTGACAACCTGCTCATTTTTCACTTTTGAACGTACCTTCAATATCACCATTCCTATATTTGGCAACTAAACTGGTTTCTACATATAGGAAATACTCAGTTTCTTCTTATTAATCAAATTCTGCAGATTCCCAGCTTCTCGGCGTTGGCTGCGCTGTTAATTTCTCCACATCCCTCAATTTAAGCAAACCTTGTTCCCTGCGGATAGCAAAATATCAAGACCTAGCCATTGATATAATTCTAGCATTTTATCTATCTGCAACTATTTCACTTTCCCAATATTTGTAATATCTCCCATTTACACCAAATTCGCTGCTTGTAGCTTCTGCTCCTTCTCTGAATGTACAAGTTGCTTAATTTCCACCAACCTCGCTATTCCTATTAATATCCACTGCCTATCTAAATAAGAATCTCTAATTCTAACAGTCTCCACATTTCGACAAACTTTTCATTCTCCAGAACCTACGATTTCTCAATTTCTAACTTTATCAGCAAATATAGTTCTATTTATGTATCAAATACTCAATTTCCACAAATCTGTTAGACTGAGCACATTTGCAGCTTCTCCGCATTCACTGCAACATCAATTTCTCCTTTCCCTTCAGTTTCAGCAAACCTGACTGTCCGTATCTCTCAAAAGGTCAATTATTAGCAATTCAGCAAGTTCAAGCATTTTCTCTATCAGCAGATATAACTCATTCCCAAAATCTGTAAAATCTCCCATTTGCAACAAATTCGCTGTTTGCATGATCCGCGACATCTCTGAATCTACAAGTTTCTCCATTTCAATCAATATCTCAATCTACAATAATTTCTGCAGTCCAACAGCATAAATAGATCTATTTCTGACAACCTGCTCATTTTTCACTGTTGAACGTACAACTATGCCTTCAATATCACCATTCCTATATTTGGCAACTAATCAGGTTTCTGCATCCGGGAAATGCTCAGTTTCTTGTAATTAATCAAATTCTGCAGATTCCCAGCTTCTCAGCGTTGGCTACACTATCAAGTTCTCCATATCCCTCAATTTAAGCAAACTGGGTTCGCTGTGGATAGCGAAATATCAATACCTAGCCATTGATATGATTCTAGCGTTTATCTATCTGCAGCTATTTCACTTTCCCAATATTTGTAATATCTCCCATTTTCACCAAATTCGCTGCTTGTAGCTTCTGCTCCTTCTCTGAATGTACAAGTTTCATAATTTCCACCAACCTCGCTATCTCAATTAATGTCCATTGCCGATCTAAATAAGTATCTCTAATTCTAACAGTCTCCACATTTTGAGTTACTTATCATTCACCTGAACCTCCAATTTCTCAAGTTCTAACTTTATCAGCAAATGTAGTTCTATTTATCTATCAAATGCTCAATTTCCTGAAATCTGTTAGACTGAGCACATTTGCAGCTTCTCCGCATTCACTGCAACATCAATTACTCCTTTCCCTTCAGTTTCAGCAAACCTGACTGTCTGTATCTCTCAAAATGTCAATTATTAGCAATTCAGCAAGTTCAAGCATTTTCTCTATCAGCACATATAACTCATTTCCAAAATCTGTAAAATCTCCCATTTGCAACAAATTCGCTGTTTGCATGATCCGCGACATCTCTGAATCTGCAAGTTTCTCCATTTCAATCAATTTCTCAATCGCCAATAATTTCTGCAGTCGAACAGCATAAATAGATGTATTTCGGACAACCTGCGCATTTTTCACTGTTGAACGTACAACTATGCCTTCAATATCACCATTCCTATATTTGGCAACTAATCAGGTTTCTACATCCGGGAAATACTCAGTTTCTTGTAATTAATCAAATTCTGCAGATTCCAAGCTTCTCAGCGTTGGCTACACGATCAAGTTCTCCATATCCCTCAATTTAAGCAAACTGGGTTCGCTGTGGATAGCAAAATATCAATACCTAGCCATTGATATGATTCCAGTATTTTATCTATCTGCAGCTATTTCACTTTCCCATATTTGTAATATCTCCAATTTACACCAAATTCGCTGCTTGTAGCTTCTGCTCCTTCGCTGAATGTACAAGTTTCTTAATTTCCACCAACCTCGCTATCTTTATTAATATCCATTGCCTATCTAAATAAGTATCTCTAATTCCACAGTCTCCACATTTCGAGTTACTTATCATTCACCTGAACCTCCAATTCCTCAAGTTCTAACGTTATGAGCCAATATAGTTCTATTTATCTATCAAATACTCCATTTCCTGAAATCTGTTAGACTGAGCACATTTGCAGCTTCTCCGCTTTCACTGCAACATCAATTTCTCCAATCCCTTCAGTTTCAGCAAACCTGATGTCCGTATTTCTCAAAATGTCAATTATTAGCAATTCAGCAAGTTCAGCATTTTCTCTATCAGCAGATATAACTCATTCCCACAATATGTAAAATCTCCCAATTCCAACAAATTCGCTGTTTGCATTATCCGCTCGTTCTCTGAATCTACAAGTTTCTCCAATTCAATCAAATTCTCAATCTCAAATAATTTCTGCAGTCCAACAACATAAATAGATCTATTTCTGACAAGAAACACATTTTTCACTGTTGTTCGTACAACTATGCATTTAAAATCACCATTCCTATATTTTGCAACTAATCAGTTTTCTTCTTCAAGGAAATTCTCAATTTCTTCATATTAATCAAATTCTGCAGATTCCCAGCTTCCTGGCGTTGGCTGCACTATTAATTTCTCCACATCCCTCAATTTAAGCAAACCTTGTTGGCTGCGGATAGCAAAATATCACTACCTAGCCATTGATATAATTCTAGCATTTTATCTATCTGCAACTATTTCACTTCTCCAATATTTGTAAAACCTCCCATTTTCACCAAATTCGCTGCTTGTAGCTTCTGATCCTTCTCTGAATGTACAAGTTGCTTAATTTCCACAGACCTCGCTATTCCTATTAATATCCACTGCCTATCTAAATAAGAATCTCTAATTCTAACAGTCTCCACATTTCGAGAAACTTTTCATTCACCAGAACCTACGATTTCTCAATTTCTAACTTTATCAGCAAATGTAGTTCTATTTATCTATCAAATACTCAATTTCCACAAATCTGTTAGACTGAGCACATTTGCAGCTTCTCTGCATTGATTGCAACTTCAATTTCTGCTTCCTTTCAGTTTCAGCAAACCTGGCTGTCAGCATTTCTCAAAATGTCAATTATTAGCAATTCAGCAAGTTCAAGCATTTTCTCTATCAGCAAATCTAACTCATTCCCAAAATATGTAAAATCTCCCATTTCCAACAAATTCGCGGTTTGCATGATCGGCTCGATCTCTGAATCTACAAGTTTCTCCACTTCAATCAATTTCTCAATCTCCAATAATTTCTGCAGTCCAACAACAGAAATAGATCTATTTCTGACAACCTACTGATTTTTCAATGTTGATCGTACAACTATGCCTTCAATATCACAATTCCTATATTTTGCAAACTAATCAGGTTTCTACATCCAGCAATTACACAGTTTCTTGTAATTAATCATAATCTGCAGATTCCCAGCTTCTCAGCGTTGGCAACACGATCAAGTTCTCCATATCCCTCAATTTAAGCAAACTGGGTTCGCTGTGGATAGCAAAATATCAATACCTAGCCATTGATATGATTCTAGAAATTTATCTATCTGCAGCTATTTCACTTTCCCAATATTTGTAATATCTCCCATTTTCACCAAATTCGCTGCTTGTATCTTCTGCTCCTTCTCTGAATGTACAAGTTTCTTAATTTCCACCAACCTCGCTATCTTTATTAATATCCATTGCCTATCTAAATAAGTATCTCTAATTCTAACAGTCTCCACATTTCGAGTTACTTATCATTCACCTGAACCTCCAATTTCTCAAGTTCTAACTTTATCAGCACATATAGTTGTATTTATCTATCAAATACTCCATTTCCTGAAATCTGTTAGACTGAGCACATTTGCAGCTTCTCCGCATTCACTGCAACATCAATTTCTCCTTTCCCTTCAGTTTCAGCAAACCTGACTGTCCGTATCTCTCAAAAGGTCAATTATTAGCAATTCAGCAAGTTCAAGCATTTTCTCTATCAGCAGATATAACTCATTCCCAAAATCTGTAAAATCTCCCATTTGCAACAAATTCGCTGTTTGCATGATCCGCGACATCTCTGAATCTACAAGTTTCTCCATTTCAATCAATATCTCAATCTACAATAATTTCTGCAGTCCAACAGCATAAATAGATCTATTTCTGACAACCTGCTCATTTTTCACTGTTGAACGTACAACTATGCCTTCAATATCACCATTCCTATATTTGGCAACTAATCAGGTTTCTGCATCCGGGAAATGCTCAGTTTCTTGTAATTAATCAAATTCTGCAGATTCCCAGCTTCTCAGCGTTGGCTACACTATCAAGTTCTCCATATCCCTCAATTTAAGCAAACTGGGTTCGCTGTGGATAGCGAAATATCAATACCTAGCCATTGATATGATTCTAGCGTTTATCTATCTGCAGCTATTTCACTTTCCCAATATTTGTAATATCTCCCATTTTCACCAAATTCGCTGCTTGTAGCTTCTGCTCCTTCTCTGAATGTACAAGTTTCATAATTTCCACCAACCTCGCTATCTCAATTAATGTCCATTGCCGATCTAAATAAGTATCTCTAATTCTAACAGTCTCCACATTTTGAGTTACTTATCATTCACCTGAACCTCCAATTTCTCAAGTTCTAACTTTATCAGCAAATGTAGTTCTATTTATCTATCAAATGCTCAATTTCCTGAAATCTGTTAGACTGAGCACATTTGCAGCTTCTCCGCATTCACTGCAACATCAATTACTCCTTTCCCTTCAGTTTCAGCAAACCTGACTGTCTGTATCTCTCAAAATGTCAATTATTAGCAATTCAGCAAGTTCAAGCATTTTCTCTATCAGCACATATAACTCATTTCCAAAATCTGTAAAATCTCCCATTTGCAACAAATTCGCTGTTTGCATGATCCGCGACATCTCTGAATCTGCAAGTTTCTCCATTTCAATCAATTTCTCAATCGCCAATAATTTCTGCAGTCGAACAGCATAAATAGATGTATTTCGGACAACCTGCGCATTTTTCACTGTTGAACGTACAACTATGCCTTCAATATCACCATTCCTATATTTGGCAACTAATCAGGTTTCTACATCCGGGAAATACTCAGTTTCTTGTAATTAATCAAATTCTGCAGATTCCAAGCTTCTCAGCGTTGGCTACACGATCAAGTTCTCCATATCCCTCAATTTAAGCAAACTGGGTTCGCTGTGGATAGCAAAATATCAATACCTAGCCATTGATATGATTCCAGTATTTTATCTATCTGCAGCTATTTCACTTTCCCATATTTGTAATATCTCCAATTTACACCAAATTCGCTGCTTGTAGCTTCTGCTCCTTCGCTGAATGTACAAGTTTCTTAATTTCCACCAACCTCGCTATCTTTATTAATATCCATTGCCTATCTAAATAAGTATCTCTAATTCCACAGTCTCCACATTTCGAGTTACTTATCATTCACCTGAACCTCCAATTCCTCAAGTTCTAACGTTATGAGCCAATATAGTTCTATTTATCTATCAAATACTCCATTTCCTGAAATCTGTTAGACTGAGCACATTTGCAGCTTCTCCGCTTTCACTGCAACATCAATTTCTCCAATCCCTTCAGTTTCAGCAAACCTGATGTCCGTATTTCTCAAAATGTCAATTATTAGCAATTCAGCAAGTTCAGCATTTTCTCTATCAGCAGATATAACTCATTCCCACAATATGTAAAATCTCCCAATTCCAACAAATTCGCTGTTTGCATTATCCGCTCGTTCTCTGAATCTACAAGTTTCTCCAATTCAATCAAATTCTCAATCTCAAATAATTTCTGCAGTCCAACAACATAAATAGATCTATTTCTGACAAGAAACACATTTTTCACTGTTGTTCGTACAACTATGCATTTAAAATCACCATTCCTATATTTTGCAACTAATCAGTTTTCTTCTTCAAGGAAATTCTCAATTTCTTCATATTAATCAAATTCTGCAGATTCCCAGCTTCCTGGCGTTGGCTGCACTATTAATTTCTCCACATCCCTCAATTTAAGCAAACCTTGTTGGCTGCGGATAGCAAAATATCACTACCTAGCCATTGATATAATTCTAGCATTTTATCTATCTGCAACTATTTCACTTCTCCAATATTTGTAAAACCTCCCATTTTCACCAAATTCGCTGCTTGTAGCTTCTGATCCTTCTCTGAATGTACAAGTTGCTTAATTTCCACAGACCTCGCTATTCCTATTAATATCCACTGCCTATCTAAATAAGAATCTCTAATTCTAACAGTCTCCACATTTCGAGAAACTTTTCATTCACCAGAACCTACGATTTCTCAATTTCTAACTTTATCAGCAAATGTAGTTCTATTTATCTATCAAATACTCAATTTCCACAAATCTGTTAGACTGAGCACATTTGCAGCTTCTCTGCATTGATTGCAACTTCAATTTCTGCTTCCTTTCAGTTTCAGCAAACCTGGCTGTCAGCATTTCTCAAAATGTCAATTATTAGCAATTCAGCAAGTTCAAGCATTTTCTCTATCAGCAAATCTAACTCATTCCCAAAATATGTAAAATCTCCCATTTCCAACAAATTCGCGGTTTGCATGATCGGCTCGATCTCTGAATCTACAAGTTTCTCCACTTCAATCAATTTCTCAATCTCCAATAATTTCTGCAGTCCAACAACAGAAATAGATCTATTTCTGACAACCTACTGATTTTTCAATGTTGATCGTACAACTATGCCTTCAATATCACAATTCCTATATTTTGCAAACTAATCAGGTTTCTACATCCAGCAATTACACAGTTTCTTGTAATTAATCATAATCTGCAGATTCCCAGCTTCTCAGCGTTGGCAACACGATCAAGTTCTCCATATCCCTCAATTTAAGCAAACTGGGTTCGCTGTGGATAGCAAAATATCAATACCTAGCCATTGATATGATTCTAGAAATTTATCTATCTGCAGCTATTTCACTTTCCCAATATTTGTAATATCTCCCATTTTCACCAAATTCGCTGCTTGTATCTTCTGCTCCTTCTCTGAATGTACAAGTTTCTTAATTTCCACCAACCTCGCTATCTTTATTAATATCCATTGCCTATCTAAATAAGTATCTCTAATTCTAACAGTCTCCACATTTCGAGTTACTTATCATTCACCTGAACCTCCAATTTCTCAAGTTCTAACTTTATCAGCACATATAGTTGTATTTATCTATCAAATACTCCATTTCCTGAAATCTGTTAGACTGAGCACATTTGCAGCTTCTCCGCATTCACTGCAACATCAATTACTCCTTTCCCTTCAGTTTCAGCAAACCTGGCTGTCCGTATCTCTCAAAATGTCAATTATTAGCAATTCAGCAAGTTCAAGCATTTTCTCTATCAGCAGATATAACTCATTCCCAAAATATGTAAAATCTCCCATTTCCAACAAATTCGCTGTTTGCATTATCCGCTCGATCTCTGAATCTACAAGTTTCTCCATTTCAATCAATTTCTCAATCTCCAATAATTTCTGCAGTCCAACAACATAAATAGATCTATTTCTGACAACCAACACATTTTTCCCTGTTGTTCGTACAACTATGCATATAAATCACCATTCCTATATTTTGCAACTAATCAGTTTTCTTCTTCCAGGAAATACTCAATTTCTTCTTATTAATCAAATTCTGCAGATTCCCAGCTTCTCGGCGTTGGCTGCGCTGTTAATTTCTCCACATCCCTCAATTTAAGCAAACCTTGTTCCCTGCGGATAGCAAAATATCAAGACCTAGCCATTGATATAATTCTAGCATTTTATCTATCTGCAACTATTTCACTTTCCCAATATTTGGAAAATCTCCCATTTACACCAAATTCGCTGCTTGTAGCTTCTGCTCCTTCTCTGAATGTACAAGTTGCTTAATTTCCACAGACCTCGCTATTCCTATTAATATCCACTGCCTATCTAAATAAGAATCTCTAATTCTAACAGTCTCCACATTTCGACAAACTTTTCATTCTCCAGAACCTACGATTTCTCAATTTCTAACTTTATCAGCAAATATAGTTCTATTTATCTATCAAATACTCAATTTCCACATATCTGTTAGACTGAGCACATTTGCAGCTTCTCCGCATTCACTGCAACATTAATTTCTCCATTCCCTTCAGTTTCAGCAAACCTGACTGTCCGTATCTCTCAAAATGTCAATTATTAGCAATTCAGCAAGTTCAAGCATTTTCACTATCAGCAGATATAACTCATTCCCAAAATCTGTAAAATCTCCCATTTGCAACAAATTCGCTGTTTGCATGAACCGCGACATCTCTGAATCTACAAGTTTCTCCATTTCAATCAATATCTCAATCTACAATAATTTCTGCAGTCCAACAGCAAAAATAGATCTATTTCTGACAACCTACTGATTTTTCAATGATGATCGTACAACTATACCTTCAATATCACAATTCCTATATTTTGCAAACTAATCAGGTTTCTACATCCAGCAATTACTCAGTTTCTTGTAATTAATCATAATCTGCAGATTCCCAGCTTCTCAGCGTTGGCTACACGATCAAGTTCTCCATATCCCTCAATTTAAGCAAACTGGGTTCGCTGTGGATAGCAAAATATCAATACCTAGCCATTGATATAATTCTAGCATTTTATCTATCTGCAGCTATTTCACTTTCCCAATATTTGTAATATCTCCCATTTTCACCAAATTCGCTGCTTGTAGCTTCTGCTCCTTCTCTGAATGTACAAGTTTCTTAATTTCCACCAACCTCGCTATCTTTATTAATATCCATTGCCTATCTAAATAACTATCTCTAATTCTAACAGTCTCCACATTTCGAGTTACTTATCATTCACCTGAACCTCCAATTTCTCAAGTTCTAACTTTATCAGCACATATAGTTCTATTTATCTATCAAATACTCCATTTCCTGAAATCTGTTAGACTGAGCACATTTGCAGCTTCTCCGCATTCACTGCAACATCAATTACTCCTTTCACTTCAGTTTCAGCAAACCTGGCTGTCCGTATCTCTCAAAATGTCAATTATTAGCAATTCAGCAAGTTCAAGCATTTTCTCTATCAGCAGATATAACTCATTCCCAAAATATTTAAAATCTCCCATTTCCAACAAATTCCCTGTTTGCATTATCCGCTCGATCTCTGAATCTACAAGTTTCTCCATTTCAATCAATTTCTCAATCTCCAATAATTTCTGCAGTCCAACAACATAAATAGATCTATTTCTGACAACCTACTGATTTTTCACTGTTGAACGTAAAACTATGCCTTCAATATCACCATTCCTATATTTGGCAACTAATCAGGTTTCTACGTCCAGGAAATACTCAGTTTCTTCTAATTAATCAAATTCGGCAGATTCCAAGCTTCTCAGCGTTGGCTACACGATCAAGTTCTCCATATCCCTCAATTTAAGCAAACTGGGTTCGCTGTGGATAGCAAAATATCAATACCTAGCCATTGATATGATTCTAGCAGTTTATCTATCTGCAGCTATTTCACTTTCCCAATATTTGTAATATCTCCCATTTACACCAAATTCGCTACTTCTAGCTTCTGCTCCTTCGCAGACTGTACAAGTTTCTTAATTTCCACCAACCTCGCTATCTTTATTAATATCCATTGCCTATCTAAATAAGTATCTCTAAATCCACAGTCTCCACATTTCGAGTTACTTATCATTCACCTGAACCTCCAATTCCTCAAGTTCTAACTTTATGAGCACATATAGTTCTATTTATCTATCAAATACTCCATTTCCTGAAATCTGTTAGACTGAGCACATTTGCAGCTTCTCCGCATTCACTGCAACATCAATTTCTCCTATCCCTTCAGTTTCAGCAAACCTGGCTGTCCGTATTTCTCAAAATGTCAATTATTAGCAATTCAGCAAGTCCAGCATTTTCTCTATCAGAAGATATAACTCATTCCCACAATATGTAATATCTCCCATTTCCAACAAATTCGCTGTTTGCATTATCCGCTCGTTCTCTGAATCTACAAGTTTCTCCAATTCAATCAAATTCTCAATCTCCAATAATTTCCGCACTCCAACAACATAAATAGATCTATTTCTGACAACCAACACATTTTTCACTGTTGTTCGTACAACTATGCATTTATAATCACCATTCCTATATTTTGCAATTAATCAGTTTTCTTCTTCCAGGAAATATTCAATTTCTTCTTATTAATCAAATTCTGCAGATTCCCAGCTTTTCGGCGTTGGCTGCACTATTAATTTCTCCACATCCCTCAATTTAAGCAAACCTTGTTGGCTGCGGATAGCAAAATATCACTACCTAGCCATTGATATAATTCTAGCATTTTATCTATCTGCAACTATTTCACTTCCCCAATATTTGTAAAATCTCCCATTTTCACCAAATTCGCTGCTTGTAGCTTCTGCTCCTTCTCTGAATGTACAAGTTGCTTAATTTCCACAGACCTCGCTATTCCTATTAATATCCACTGCCTATCTAAATAAGAATCTCTAATTCTAACAGTCTCCACATTTCGAGAAACTTTTCATTCACCAGAACCTACGATTTCTCAATTTCTAACTTTATCAGCAAATGTAGTTCTATTTATCTATCAAATACTCAATTTCCACAAATCTGTTAGACTGAGCACATTTGCAGCTTCTCTGCATTGATTGCAACTTCAATTTCTGCTTCCTTTCAGTTTCAGCAAACCTGGCTGTCTGCATTTCTCAAAATGTCAATTATTAGCAATTCAGCAGATTCAAGCATTTTCTCTATCAGCAAATCTAACTCATTCCCATAATATGTAAAATCTCCCATTTCCAACAAATTCGCTGTTTGCATGATCGGCTCGATCTCTGAATCTACAAGTTTCTCCATTTCAATCCATTTCTCAATCTCCAATAATTTCTGCAGTCCAACAACAGAAATAGATCTATTTCTGACAACCTACTGATTTTTCAATGTTGATCGTACAACTATGCCTTCAATATCACAATTCCTATATTTTGCAAACTAATCAGGTTTCTATATCCAGCAATTATACAGTTTCTTGTAATTAATCATAATCTGCAGATTCCCAGCTTCTCAGCGTTGGCTACACGATCAAGTTCTCCATATCCCTCAATTTAAGCAAACTGGGTTCGCTGTGGATAGCAAAATATCAATACTTAGCCATTGATATGATTCTAGCATTTTATCTATCTGCAGCTATTTCACTTTCCCAATATTTGTAATATCTCCCATTTTCACCAAATTCGCTGCTTGTAGCTTCTGCTCCTTCTCTGAATGTACAAGTTTCTTAATTTCCACCAACCTCGCTATCTTTATTAATATCCATTGCCTATCTAAATAAGTATCTCTTATTCTAACAGTCTCCACATTTCGAGTTACTTATCATTCAACTGAACCTCCAATTTCTCAAGTTCTAACTTTATCAGCACACATAGTTCTATTTATCTATCAAATACTCCATTTCCTGAAATCTGTTAGACTGAGCACATTTGCAGCTTCTCCGCATTCACTGCAACATCAATTACTCCTTTCCCTTCAGTTTCAGCAAACCTGGCTGTCCGTATCTCTCAAAATGTCAATTATTAGCAATTCAGCAAGTTCAAGCATTTTCTCTATCAGCAGATATAACTCATTCCCAAAATATGTAAAATCTCCCATTTCCAACAAATTCGCTGCTTGCATTATCCGCTCGATCTCTGAATCTACAAGTTTCTCCATTTCAATCAATTTCTCAATCTCCAATAATTTCTGCAGTCCAACAACATAAATAGATCTATTTCTGACAACCAACACATTTTTCACTGTTGTTCGTACAACTATGCATATAAATCACCATTCCTATATTTGGCAACTAATCTGGTTTCTACATCCAGGAAATACTCAGTTTCTTGTAATTAATCAAATTCTGCAGATTCCCAGCTTCTCAGCGTTGGCTACACGATCAAGTTCTCCATATCCCTCAATTTAAGCAAACTGGGTTCGCTGTGGATAGCAAAATATCAATACCTAGCCATTGATATATCTAGCATTTTATCTATCTGCAGCTATTTCACTTTCCCAATATTTGTAATATCTCCCATTTATACCAAATTGGCTGCTTGTTGCTTCTGCCTCTTCGCTGAATGTACAAGTTTCTTAATTTCCACCAACATCGCTATCTTTATTAATATCCATTGCCTATCTAAATAAGTATCTCTAATTCCACAGTCTCCACATTTCGAGTTACTTATCATTCACCTGAACCACCAATTCCTCAAGTTCTAACTTTCTGAGCAAATATAGTTCTATTTATCTATCAAATACTCCATTTCCTGAAATCTGTTAGACTGAGCACATTTGCAGCTTCTCCGCATTCAATGCAACATCAATTTCTCCTTTCTCTTCAGTTTCAGCAAACCTGGCTGTCCGTATTTCTCAAAATGTCAATTATTAGCAATTCAGCAAGTTCAGCATTTTCTCTATCAGAAGATATAACTCATTCCCACAATATGTAAAATCTCCCATTTCCAACAAATACGCTGTTTGCATTATCCACTCGTTCTCTGAATCTACAAGTTTCTCCATTTCAATCAAATTCTCAATCTCCAATAATGTCCGCAGTCCAACAACATAAATAGATCTATTTCTGACAACCAACACATTTTTCACTGTTGTTCGTACAACTATGCATTTAAAATCACCATTCCTATATTTTGCAACTAATCAGTTTTCTTCTTCCAGGAAATACTCAATTTCTTCTTATTAATCAAATTCTGCAGATTCCCAGCTTCTCGGCGTTGGCTGCACTATTAATTTCTCCACATCCCTCAAATTAAGCAAGCCTTGTTTGCTGCGGATAGCAAAATATCACTACCTAGCCATTGATATAATTCTAGCATTTTATCTCTCTGCAACTATTTCACTTCCCCAATATTTGTAAAATCTCCCATTTTCACCAAATTCGCTGCTTGTAGCTTCTGCTCCTTCTCTGAATGTACAAGTTGCTTAATTTCCACAGACCTCGCTATTCCTATTAATATCCACTGCCTATCTAAATAAGAATCTCTAATTCTAACAGTCTCCACATTTCGAGTAACTTATCATTCACCAGAACCTACGATTTCTCAATTTCTAACTTTATCAGCAAATGTAGTTCTATTTATCTATCAAATACTCAATTTCAACAAATCTGTTAGACTGAGCACATTTGCAGCTTCTCTGCATTGATTGCAACTTCAATTTCTGCGTTCCTTTCAGTTTTAGCAAACCTGGCTGTCTGCATTTCTCAAAATGTCAATTATTAGCAATTCAGCAAGTTCAAGCATTTTCTCTATCAGCAAATCTAACTCATTCCCAAAATATGTAAAATCTCCCAGTTCCAACAAATTCGCTGTTTGCATTATTGGCTCGATCTCTGAATCTACAAGTTTCTCCATTTCAATCCATTTCTCAATCTCCAATAATTTCTGCAGTCCAACAACAGAAATAGATCTATTTCTGACAACCTACTGATTTTTCAATGTTGATCGTACAACTATGCCTTCAATATCACAATTCCTATATTTTGCAAACTAATCAGGTTTCTACATCCAGCAATTACACAGTTTCTTGTAATTAATCATAATCTGCAGATTCCCAGCTTCTCAGCGTTGGCTACACGATCAAGTTCTCCATATCCCTCAATTTAAGCAAACTGGGTTCGCTGTGGATAGCAAAATATCCATACCTAGCCATTGATATGATTCTAGCATTTTATCTATCTGCAGTTTTTTCACTTTCCTAATATTTGTAATATCTCCCATTTTCACAAATTCGCTGCTTGTAGCTTCTGCTCCTTCGCTGAATGTACAAGTTTCTTAATTTCCACCAACCTCGCTATCTCAATTAATATCCATTGCCTATCAAAATAAGTATCTCTAATTCTAACAGTCTCCACATTTCGACAAACTTTTCATTCTCCAGAACCTACGATTTCTCAATTTCTAACTTTATCAGCAAATGTACTTCTATTTATCTATCAAATACTCAATTTCCACAAATCTGTTAGATTGAGCACATTTGCAGCTTCTCCGCATTCACTGCAACATCAATTTCTCCTTTCCCTTCAGTTTCAGCAAACCTGACTGTCCGTATCTCTCAAAATGTCAATTATTAGCAATTCAGCAAGTTCAAGCATTTTCTCTATCAGCAGATATAACTCATTCCCAAAATCTGTAAAATCTCCCATTTGCAACAAATTCGCTGTTTGCATGATCCGCGACATCTCTGAATCTACAAGTTTCTCCATTTCAATCAATATCTCAATCTACAATAATTTCTGCAGTCCAACAGCATAAATAGATCTATTTCTGACAACCTGCTCATTATTCACTGTTGAACGTACAACTATGCCTTCAATATCACCATTCCTATATTTGGCAACTAATCTGGTTTCTACATCCGGGAAATACTCAGTTTCTTGTAATTAATCAAATTCTGCAGATTCCAAGCTTCTCAGCTTTGGTTACACGATCAAGTTTCCATATCCCTCAATTTAAGCAAACTGGGTTCGCTGTGGATAGCAAAATATCAATAACTAGCCATTGATATGATTCTAGCATTTTATCTATCTGCAGCTATTTCACTTTCCCAATATTTGTAATATCTCCCATTTACACCAAATTCGCTGCTTGTAGCTTCTGCTCCTTCGCTGAATGTACAAGTTTCTTAATTTCCACCAACCTCGCTATCTTTATTAATATCCATTGACTATCTAAATAAGTATCTCTAATTCCACAGTCTCCACATTTCGAGTTACTTATCATTCACCTGAACCTCCAATTCCTCAAGTTCTAACTTTCTGAGCAAATATAGTTGTATTTATCTATCAAATACTCCATTTCCTGAAATCTGTTAGACTGAGCACATTTGCAACATCTCCGCATTCACTGCAACATCAATTTCTCCTATCCCTTCAGTTTCAGCAAACCTGGCTGTCCGGATTTCTCAAAATGTCAATTATTGGCAATTCAGCAAGTTCAGCATTTTCTCTATCAGAAGATATAACTCATTCCCACAATATGTAAAATCTCCCATTTCCAACAAATTCGCTGTTTGCATTATCCACTCCTTCTCTGAATCTACAAGTTTCTCCATTTCACTCAAATTCACAATCTCCAATAATTTCTGCAGTCCAACAACATAAATAGATCTATTTCTGACAACCAACACATTTTTCACTGTTGTTCGTACAACTATGCATTTAAAATCACCATTCCTATATTTTGCAACTAATCAGTTTTCTTCTTCCAGGAAATACTCAATTTCTTCTTATTAATCAAATTCTGCAGATTCCCAGCTTCTCGGCGTTGGCTGCACTATTAATTTCTCCACATCCCTCAATTTAAGCAAACCTTGTTCGCTGCGGATAGCAAAATATCAAGACCTAGCCATTGATAAAATTCTAGAATTTTATCTATCTGCAACTATTTCACTTCCCCAATATTTGTAAAATCTCCCATTTTCACCAAATTCGCTGCTCGTAGCTTCTGCTCCTTCTCTGAATGTACAAGTTGCTTAATTTCCTCAGACCTCGCTATTCCTATTAATATCCACTGCCTATCTAAATAAGAATCTCTAATTCTAACAGTCTCCACATTTCGAGTAACTTATCATTCAGCAGAACCTACGATTTCTCAATTTCAAACTTTATCAACAAATGTAGTTCTATTTATCTATCAATAACTCAATTTCCACAAATCTGTTAGACTGAGCACATTTGCAGCATCTCTGCATTGACTGCAACTTCAATTTCTGCGTTCCTTTCAGTTTCATCAAACTTGGCTGTCCGTATCTCTCAAAATGTCACTTATTAGCAATTCAGCAAGTTCAAGCATTTTCTCTATCAGCAAATCTAACTCATTCCCAAAATCTGTAAAATCTCCCATTTGCAACAAATTCGCAGTGTGCATGATCCGCTACATCTCTGAATCTACAAGTTTCTCCATTTCAATCAATTTCTCAATCTCCAATAATTTCTGCAGTCCAACAGCATAAATAGATCTATTTCTGACAACCTGCTCATTTTTCACTGTTGAACGTACAACTATGCCTTCAATATCACCATTCCTATATTTGGCAACTAATCTGGTTTCTACATCCAGGAAATACTCAGTTTCTTGTAATTAATCAAATTCTGCAGATTCCAAGCTTCTCAGCTTTGGCTACACGATCAAGTTTCCATATCCCTCAATTTAAGCAAACTGGGTTCGCTGTGGATAGCAAAATATCAATACCTAGCCATTGATATATCTAGCATTTTATCTATCTGCAGCTATTTCACTTTCCCAATATTTATAATATCTCCCATTTACACCAAATTCGCTGCTTGTAGCTTCTGCTCCTTCGCTGAATGTACAAGTTTCTTAATTTCCACCAAACTCGCTATCTTTATTAATATCCATTGCCTATCTAAATAAGTATCTCTAAATCCACAGTCTCCACATTTCGAGTTACTTATCATTCACCTGAACCTCCAATTCCTCAAGTTCTAACTTTATGAGCACATATAGTTCTATTTATCTATCAAATACTCCATTTCCTGAAATCTGTTAGACTGAGCACATTTGCAGCTTCTCCGCATTCACTGCAACATAAATTTCTCCTATCCCTTCAGTTTCAGCAAACCTGGCTGTCCGTATTTCTCAAAATGTCAATTATTAGCAATTCAGCAAGTTCAGCATTTTGTCTATCAGCAGATATAACTCATTCCCACAATATGTAATATCTCCCATTTCCAACAAATTCACTGTTTGCATTATCCGCTCGTTCTCTGAATCTACAAGTTTCTCCAATTCAATCAAATTCTCAATCTCCAATAATGTCCGCAGTCCAACAACATAAATAGATCTATTTCTGACAACCAACACATTTTTCACTGTTGTTCGTACAACTATGCATTTATAATCACCATTCCTATATTTTGCAACTAATCAGTTTTCTTCTTCCAGGAAATACTCAATTTCTTCATATTAATCAAATTCTGCAGATTCCCAGCTTTTCGGCGTTGGCTGCACTATTAATTTCTCCACATCCCTCAATTTAAGCAAACCTTGTTGGCTGCGGATAGCAAAATATCACTACCTAGCCATTGATATAATTCTAGCATTTTATCTATCTGCAACTATTTCACTTCCCCAATATTTGTAAAATCTCCCATTTTCACCAAATTCGCTGCTTGTAGCTTCTGCTCCTTCTCTGAATGTACAAGTTGCTTAATTTCCACAGACCTCGCTATTCCTATTAATATCCACTGCCTATCTAAATAAGAATCTCTAATTCTAACAGTCTCCACATTTCGAGTAACTTATCATTCACCAGAACCTACGATTTCTCAATTTCTAACTTTATCAGCAAATGTAGTTCTATTTATCTATCAAATACTCAATTTCAACAAATCTGTTAGACTGAGCACATTTGCAGCTTCTCTGCATTGATTGCAACTTCAATTTCTGCGTTCCTTTCAGTTTTAGCAAACCTGGCTGTCTGCATTTCTCAAAATGTCAATTATTAGCAATTCAGCAAGTTCAAGCATTTTCTCTATCAGCAAATCTAACTCATTCCCAAAATATGTAAAATCTCCCAGTTCCAACAAATTCGCTGTTTGCATTATTGGCTCGATCTCTGAATCTACAAGTTTCTCCATTTCAATCCATTTCTCAATCTCCAATAATTTCTGCAGTCCAACAACAGAAATAGATCTATTTCTGACAACCTACTGATTTTTCAATGTTGATCGTACAACTATGCCTTCAATATCACAATTCCTATATTTTGCAAACTAATCAGGTTTCTACATCCAGCAATTACACAGTTTCTTGTAATTAATCATAATCTGCAGATTCCCAGCTTCTCAGCGTTGGCTACACGATCAAGTTCTCCATATCCCTCAATTTAAGCAAACTGGGTTCGCTGTGGATAGCAAAATATCCATACCTAGCCATTGATTTGATTCTAGCATTTTATCTATCTGCAGCTATTTCACTTTCCCAATATTTGTAATATCTCCCATTTTCACCAAATTCGCTGCTTGTAGCTTCTGCTCCTTCTCTGAATGTAGAAGTTTCTTAATTTCCACCAACCTCGCTATCTTTATTAATATCCATTGCCTATCTAAATAAGTATCTCTTATTCTAACAGTCTCCACATTTCGAGTTACTTATCATTCAACTGAACCTCCAATTTCTCAAGTTCTAACTTTATCAGCACATATAGTTGTATTTATCTATCAAATACTCCATTTCCTGAAATCTGATAGACTGAGCACATTTGCAGCTTCTCCGCATTCACTGCAACATCAATTACTCCTTTCCCTTCAGTTTCAGCAAACCTGACTGTCCGTATCTCTCAAAATGTCAATTATTAGCAATTCAGCGTGTTCAAGCATTTTCTCTATCAGCAGATATAACTCATTCCCAAAATCTGTAAAATCTCCCATTTCCAACAAATTCGCTGTTTGCATTATCCGCTCGATCTCTGAATCTACAAGTTTCTCCATTTCAATCAATTTCACAATCTCCAATAATTTCTGCAGTCCAACAGCATAAATAGATCTATTTCTGACAACCTGCTCATTTTTCACTGTTGAACGTACAACTTTGCCATCAATATCACCATTCCTATATTTGGCAACTAATTAGGTTTCTGCATCCGGAAAATACTCAGTTTCTTGTAATTAATCAAATTCTGCAGATTCCAAGCTTCTCAGCGTTGGCTACACGATCAAGTTCTCCATATCCCTCAATTTAAGCAAACTGGGTTCGCTGTGGATAGCAAAATATCAATACCTAGCCATTGATATGATTCTAGCATTTTATCTATCTGCAGCTATTTCACTTTCCCAATATTTGTAATATCTCCCATTTTCACCAAATTCGCTGCTTGTAGCTTCTGCTCCTTCGCTGAATGTACAAGTTTCTTAATTTCCACCAACCTCGCTATCTTTATTAATATCCATTGCCTATCTAAATACGTATCTCTAATTCCACAGTCTCCACATTTCGAGTTACTTATCATTCAACTGAACCTCCGATTCCTCAAGTTCTAACTTTATGAGCAAAAAGAGTTCTATTTATCTATCAAATACTCCATTTCCTGAAATCTGTTAGACTGAGCACATTTGCAGCTTCTCCGCATTCACTAGAACATCAATTTCTGCTTTCCCTTCAGTTTCAGCAAACCTGGCTGTCCGTATTTCTCAAAATGTCAATTATTAGCAATTCAGCAAGTTCAAGCATTTTCTCTATCAGCAGATATAACTCATTCCCACAATATGTAAAATCTCCCATTTCCAACAAATTCGCTGTTTGCATTATCGGCTCGTTCTCTGAATTTCAAGTTTCTCCATTTCAATCAATTTCTCAATCTCCAATAATTTCTGCAGTCCAACAAAATAAATAGATCTATTTCTGACAACCAACACATTTTGCACTGTTGTTCGTACAACTATGCCTTGAAAATCACCATTCCTATATTTTGCAACTAATCAGTATTCTTCTTCCAGGAAATACTCAATTTCTTCTTATTAATCAAATTCTGCAGATTCCCAGCTTCTCTGCGTTGGCTGCACTATTAATTTCTCCATATCCCTCAATTTAAGCAAACCTGGTTCGCTGTGGATAGCAAAATATCAATACCTAGCCATTGATATAATTCTAGCACTTTATCTATCTGCAACTATTTCACTTCCACAATATTTGTAAAATCTCCCATTTTCACCAAATTTGCTGCTTGTAACTTCTGCTCCTTCTCTGAATGTACAAGTTGCTTAATTTCCACAGACCTCGCTATTCCTATTAATATCCACTGCCTATCTAAATAAGAATCTCTAATTCTAACAGTCTCCACATTTCGAGTAATTAATCATTCAGCAGAACCTACGATTTCTCAATTTCAAACTTTATCAGCAAATGTAGTTCTATTTATCTATCAAATACTCAATTTCCACAAATCTGTTAGACTGTGCACATTTGCAGCATCTCTGCATTGACTGCAACTTCAATTTTTGCGTTCCTTTCAGGTTCAGCAAACCTGGCTGTCCGTATCTCTCAAAATGTCACTTATTAGCAATTCAGCAAGTTCAAGCATTTTCTCTATCAGCAAATCTAACTCCTTCCCAAAATATGTAAAATCTCCCATTTCCAACAAATTCGCTGTTTGCATTATCCGCTCGATCTCTGAATCTACAAGTTTCTCCATTTCAATCAATTTCTCAATCTCCAATAATTTCTGCAGTCCAACAGCATAAATAGATCTATTTCTGACAACCTGCTCATTTTTCACTGTTGAACGTACAACTATGCCTTCAATATCACCATTCCTATATTTGGCAACTAATCAGGTTTCTACATCCAGGAAATACTCAGTTTCTTGTAATTAATCAAATTCTGCAGATTCCAAGCTTCTCAGCTTTGGCTACACGATCAAGTTTCCATATCCCTCAATTTAAGCAAACTGGGTTCGCTGTGGATAGCAAAATATCAATACCTAGCCATTGATATATCTAGCATTTTATCTATCTGCAGCTATTTCACTTTCCCAATATTTGTAAAATCTCCCATTTTCACCAAATTCGCTGCTTGTAGCTTCTGCTCCTTCTCTGAATGTACAAGTTGCTTAATTTCCACCAACCTCGCTATTCCTATTAATATCCACTGCCTATCTAAATAAGAATCTCTAATTCTAACAGTCTCCACATTTCGAGAAACTTTTCATTCACCAGAACCTACGATTTCTCAATTTCTAACTTTATCAGCAAATGTAGTTCTATTTATCTATCAAATACTCAATTTCCACAAATCTGTTAGACTGAGCACATTTGCAGCTTCTCTGCATTGATTGCAACTTCAATTTCTGCTTCCTTTCAGTTTCAGCAAACCTGGCTGTCTGCATTTCTCAAAATGTCAATTATTAGCAATTCAGCAAGTTCAAGCATTTTCTCTATCAGCAAATCTAACTCATTCCCAAAATATGTAAAATCTCCCATTTCCAACAAATTCGCTGTTTGCATGATCGGCTCGATCTCTGAATCTACAAGTTTCTCCATTTCCATCCATTTCTCAATCTCCAATAATTTCTGCAGTCCAACAACAGAAATAGATCTATTTCTGACAACCTACTGATTTTTCAATGTTGATCGTACAACTATGCCTTCAATATCACAATTCCTATATTTTGCAAACTAATCAGGTTTCTACATCCAGCAATTACACAGTTTCTTGTAATTAATCATAATCTGCAGATTCCCAGCTTCTCAGCGTTGGCTACACGATCAAGTTCTCCATATCCCTCAATTTAAGCAAACTGGGTTCGCTGTGGATAGCAAAATATCCATACCTAGCCATTGATTTGATTCTAGCATTTTATCTATCTGCAGCTATTTCACTTTCCCAATATTTGTAATATCTCCCATTTTCACCAAATTCGCTGCTTGTAGCTTCTGCTCCTTCTCTGAATGTAGAAGTTTCTTAATTTCCACCAACCTCGCTATCTTTATTAATATCCATTGCCTATCTAAATAAGTATCTCTTATTCTAACAGTCTCCACATTTCGAGTTACTTATCATTCAACTGAACCTCCAATTTCTCAAGTTCTAACTTTATCAGCACATATAGTTGTATTTATCTATCAAATACTCCATTTCCTGAAATCTGATAGACTGAGCACATTTGCAGCTTCTCCGCATTCACTGCAACATCAATTACTCCTTTCCCTTCAGTTTCAGCAAACCTGGCTGTCCGTATCTCTCAAAATGTCAATTATTAGCAATTCAGCAAGTTCAAGCATTTTCTCTATCAGCAGATATAACTCATTCCCACAATATGTAAAATCTCCCATTTCCAACAAATTCGCTGTTTGCATTATCCGCTCGATCTCTGAATCTACAAGTTTCTCCATTTCAATCAATTTCTCAATCTCCAATAATTTCTGCAGTCCAACAACATAAATAGATCTATTTCTGACAACCTACTGATTTTTCACTGTTGAACGTACAACTATGCCTTCAATATCACCATTCCTATATTTGGCAACTAATCATGTTTCTACGTCCAGGAAATACTCAGTTTCTTCTAATTAATCAAATTCTGCAGATTCCAAGCTTCTCAGCGTTGGCTACACGATCAAGTTCTCCATATCCCTCAAATTAAGCAAACTGGGTTCGCTGTGGATAGCAAAATATCAATACCTAGCCATTGATATATCTAGCATTTTATCTATCTGCAGCTATTTCACTTTCCCAATATTTGTAATATCTCCCATTTTCACCAAATTCGCTGCTTGTAGCTTCTGCTCCTTCGCTGAATGTACAAGTTTCTTAATTTCCACCAACCTCGCTATCTTTATTCATATCCATTGCCTATCTAAGTAAGTATCTCTAATTCCACAGTCTCCACATTTCGAATTACTTATCATTCACCTGAACCTCCAATTCCTCAAGTTCTAACTTTATCAGCAAATATAGTTCTATTTATCTATCAAATACTCCATTTCCTGAAATCTGTTAAACTGAGTTCATTTGTAGCTTCTCCGCATTCACTGCAACATCAATTTCTCCTTTCCCTTCAGTTTCAGCAAACCTGACTGTCCGTATCTCTCAAAATGTCAATTATTAGCAATTCAGCGTGTTCAAGCATTTTCTCTATCAGCAGATATAACTCATTCCCAAAATCTGTAAAATCTCCCATTTCCAACAAATTCGCTGTTTGCATTATCCGCTCGATCTCTGAATCTACAAGTTTCTCCATTTCAATCAATTTCACAATCTCCAATAATTTCTGCAGTCCAACAGCATAAATAGATCTATTTCTGACAACCTGCTCATTTTTCACTGTTGAACGTACAACTTTGCCATCAATATCACCATTCCTATATTTGGCAACTAATTAGGTTTCTGCATCCGGAAAATACTCAGTTTCTTGTAATTAATCAAATTCTGCAGATTCCAAGCTTCTCAGCGTTGGCTACACGATCAAGTTCTCCATATCCCTCAATTTAAGCAAACTGGGTTCGCTGTGGATAGCAAAATATCAATACCTAGCCATTGATATGATTCTAGCATTTTATCTATCTGCAGCTATTTCACTTTCCCAATATTTGTAATATCTCCCATTTTCACCAAATTCGCTGCTTGTAGCTTCTGCTCCTTCGCTGAATGTACAAGTTTCTTAATTTCCACCAACCTCGCTATCTTTATTAATATCCATTGCCTATCTAAATACGTATCTCTAATTCCACAGTCTCCACATTTCGAGTTACTTATCATTCAACTGAACCTCCGATTCCTCAAGTTCTAACTTTATGAGCAAAAAGAGTTCTATTTATCTATCAAATACTCCATTTCCTGAAATCTGTTAGACTGAGCACATTTGCAGCTTCTCCGCATTCACTAGAACATCAATTTCTGCTTTCCCTTCAGTTTCAGCAAACCTGGCTGTCCGTATTTCTCAAAATGTCAATTATTAGCAATTCAGCAAGTTCAAGCATTTTCTCTATCAGCAGATATAACTCATTCCCACAATATGTAAAATCTCCCATTTCCAACAAATTCGCTGTTTGCATTATCGGCTCGTTCTCTGAATTTCAAGTTTCTCCATTTCAATCAATTTCTCAATCTCCAATAATTTCTGCAGTCCAACAAAATAAATAGATCTATTTCTGACAACCAACACATTTTGCACTGTTGTTCGTACAACTATGCCTTGAAAATCACCATTCCTATATTTTGCAACTAATCAGTATTCTTCTTCCAGGAAATACTCAATTTCTTCTTATTAATCAAATTCTGCAGATTCCCAGCTTCTCTGCGTTGGCTGCACTATTAATTTCTCCATATCCCTCAATTTAAGCAAACCTGGTTCGCTGTGGATAGCAAAATATCAATACCTAGCCATTGATATAATTCTAGCACTTTATCTATCTGCAACTATTTCACTTCCACAATATTTGTAAAATCTCCCATTTTCACCAAATTTGCTGCTTGTAACTTCTGCTCCTTCTCTGAATGTACAAGTTGCTTAATTTCCACAGACCTCGCTATTCCTATTAATATCCACTGCCTATCTAAATAAGAATCTCTAATTCTAACAGTCTCCACATTTCGAGTAATTAATCATTCAGCAGAACCTACGATTTCTCAATTTCAAACTTTATCAGCAAATGTAGTTCTATTTATCTATCAAATACTCAATTTCCACAAATCTGTTAGACTGTGCACATTTGCAGCATCTCTGCATTGACTGCAACTTCAATTTTTGCGTTCCTTTCAGGTTCAGCAAACCTGGCTGTCCGTATCTCTCAAAATGTCACTTATTAGCAATTCAGCAAGTTCAAGCATTTTCTCTATCAGCAAATCTAACTCCTTCCCAAAATATGTAAAATCTCCCATTTCCAACAAATTCGCTGTTTGCATTATCCGCTCGATCTCTGAATCTACAAGTTTCTCCATTTCAATCAATTTCTCAATCTCCAATAATTTCTGCAGTCCAACAGCATAAATAGATCTATTTCTGACAACCTGCTCATTTTTCACTGTTGAACGTACAACTATGCCTTCAATATCACCATTCCTATATTTGGCAACTAATCAGGTTTCTACATCCAGGAAATACTCAGTTTCTTGTAATTAATCAAATTCTGCAGATTCCAAGCTTCTCAGCTTTGGCTACACGATCAAGTTTCCATATCCCTCAATTTAAGCAAACTGGGTTCGCTGTGGATAGCAAAATATCAATACCTAGCCATTGATATATCTAGCATTTTATCTATCTGCAGCTATTTCACTTTCCCAATATTTATAATATCTCCCATTTACACCAAATTCGCTGCTTGTAGCTTCTGCTCCTTCGCTGAATGTACAAGTTTCTTAATTTCCACCAAACTCGCTATCTTTATTAATATCCATTGCCTATCTAAATAAGTATCTCTAAATCCACAGTCTCCACATTTCGAGTTACTTATCATTCACCTGAACCTCCAATTCCTCAAGTTCTAACTTTATGAGCACATATAGTTCTATTTATCTATCAAATACTCCATTTCCTGAAATCTGTTAGACTGAGCACATTTGCAGCTTCTCCGCATTCACTGCAACATCAATTTCTCCTATCCCTTCAGTTTCAGCAAACCTGGCTGTCCGTATTTCTCAAAATGTCAATTATTAGCAATTCAGCAAGTTCAGCATTTTGTCTATCAGCAGATATAACTCATTCCCACAATATGTAATATCTCCCATTTCCAACAAATTCACTGTTTGCATTATCCGCTCGTTCTCTGAATCTACAAGTTTCTCCAATTCAATCAAATTCTCAATCTCCAATAATGTCCGCAGTCCAACAACATAAATAGATCTATTTCTGACAACCAACACATTTTTCACTGTTGTTCGTACAACTATGCATTTATAATCACCATTCCTATATTTTGCAACTAATCAGTTTTCTTCTTCCAGGAAATACTCAATTTCTTCTTATTAATCAAATTCTGCAGATTCCCAGCTTTTCGGCGTTGGCTGCACTATTAATTTCTCCACATCCCTCAATTTAAGCAAACCTTGTTGGCTGCGGATAGCAAAATATCACTACCTAGCCATTGATATAATTCTAGCATTTTATCTATCTGCAACTATTTCACTTCCCCAATATTTGTAAAATCTCCCATTTTCACCAAATTCGCTGCTTGTAGCTTCTGCTCCTTCTCTGAATGTACAAGTTGCTTAATTTCCACCAACCTCGCTATTCCTATTAATATCCACTGCCTATCTAAATAAGAATCTCTAATTCTAACAGTCTCCACATTTCGAGAAACTTTTCATTCACCAGAACCTACGATTTCTCAATTTCTAACTTTATCAGCAAATGTAGTTCTATTTATCTATCAAATACTCAATTTCCACAAATCTGTTAGACTGAGCACATTTGCAGCTTCTCTGCATTGATTGCAACTTCAATTTCTGCTTCCTTTCAGTTTCAGCAAACCTGGCTGTCTGCATTTCTCAAAATGTCAATTATTAGCAATTCAGCAAGTTCAAGCATTTTCTCTATCAGCAAATCTAACTCATTCCCAAAATATGTAAAATCTCCCATTTCCAACAAATTCGCTGTTTGCATGATCGGCTCGATCTCTGAATCTACAAGTTTCTCCATTTCCATCCATTTCTCAATCTCCAATAATTTCTGCAGTCCAACAACAGAAATAGATCTATTTCTGACAACCTACTGATTTTTCAATGTTGATCGTACAACTATGCCTTCAATATCACAATTCCTATATTTTGCAAACTAATCAGGTTTCTACATCCAGCAATTACACAGTTTCTTGTAATTAATCATAATCTGCAGATTCCCAGCTAATCAGCGTTGGCTACACGATCAAGTTCTCCATATCCCTCAATTTAAGCAAACTGGGTTCGCTGTGGATAGCAAAATATCCATACCTAGCCATTGATTTGATTCTAGCATTTTATCTATCTGCAGCTATTTCACTTTCCCAATATTTGTAATATCTCCCATTTTCACCAAATTCGCTGCTTGTAGCTTCTGCTCCTTCTCTGAATGTAGAAGTTTCTTAATTTCCACCAACCTCGCTATCTTTATTAATATCCATTGCCTATCTAAATAAGTATCTCTTATTCTAACAGTCTCCACATTTCGAGTTACTTATCATTCAACTGAACCTCCAATTTCTCAAGTTCTAACTTTATCAGCACATATAGTTGTATTTATCTATCAAATACTCCATTTCCTGAAATCTGATAGACTGAGCACATTTGCAGCTTCTCCGCATTCACTGCAACATCAATTACTCCTTTCCCTTCAGTTTCAGCAAACCTGGCTGTCCGTATCTCTCAAAATGTCAATTATTAGCAATTCAGCAAGTTCAAGCATTTTCTCTATCAGCAGATATAACTCATTCCCACAATATGTAAAATCTCCCATTTCCAACAAATTCGCTGTTTGCATTATCCGCTCGATCTCTGAATCTACAAGTTTCTCCATTTCAATCAATTTCTCAATCTCCAATAATTTCTGCAGTCCAACAACATAAATAGATCTATTTCTGACAACCTACTGATTTTTCACTGTTGAACGTACAACTATGCCTTCAATATCACCATTCCTATATTTGGCAACTAATCATGTTTCTACGTCCAGGAAATACTCAGTTTCTTCTAATTAATCAAATTCTGCAGATTCCAAGCTTCTCAGCGTTGGCTACACGATCAAGTTCTCCATATCCCTCAAATTAAGCAAACTGGGTTCGCTGTGGATAGCAAAATATCAATACCTAGCCATTGATATATCTAGCATTTTATCTATCTGCAGCTATTTCACTTTCCCAATATTTGTAATATCTCCCATTTTCACCAAATTCGCTGCTTGTAGCTTCTGCTCCTTCGCTGAATGTACAAGTTTCTTAATTTCCACCAACCTCGCTATCTTTATTCATATCCATTGCCTATCTAAGTAAGTATCTCTAATTCCACAGTCTCCACATTTCGAATTACTTATCATTCACCTGAACCTCCAATTCCTCAAGTTCTAACTTTATCAGCAAATATAGTTCTATTTATCTATCAAATACTCCATTTCCTGAAATCTGTTAAACTGAGTTCATTTGTAGCTTCTCCGCATTCACTGCAACATCAATTTCTCCTTTCCCTTCAGTTTCAGCAAACCTGACTGTCCGTATCTCTCAAAATGTCAATTATTAGCAATTCAGCGTGTTCAAGCATTTTCTCTATCAGCAGATATAACTCATTCCCAAAATCTGTAAAATCTCCCATTTCCAACAAATTCGCTGTTTGCATTATCCGCTCGATCTCTGAATCTACAAGTTTCTCCATTTCAATCAATTTCACAATCTCCAATAATTTCTGCAGTCCAACAGCATAAATAGATCTATTTCTGACAACCTGCTCATTTTTCACTGTTGAACGTACAACTTTGCCATCAATATCACCATTCCTATATTTGGCAACTAATTAGGTTTCTGCATCCGGAAAATACTCAGTTTCTTGTAATTAATCAAATTCTGCAGATTCCAAGCTTCTCAGCGTTGGCTACACGATCAAGTTCTCCATATCCCTCAATTTAAGCAAACTGGGTTCGCTGTGGATAGCAAAATATCAATACCTAGCCATTGATATGATTCTAGCATTTTATCTATCTGCAGCTATTTCACTTTCCCAATATTTGTAATATCTCCCATTTTCACCAAATTCGCTGCTTGTAGCTTCTGCTCCTTCGCTGAATGTACAAGTTTCTTAATTTCCACCAACCTCGCTATCTTTATTAATATCCATTGCCTATCTAAATACGTATCTCTAATTCCACAGTCTCCACATTTCGAGTTACTTATCATTCAACTGAACCTCCGATTCCTCAAGTTCTAACTTTATGAGCAAAAAGAGTTCTATTTATCTATCAAATACTCCATTTCCTGAAATCTGTTAGACTGAGCACATTTGCAGCTTCTCCGCATTCACTAGAACATCAATTTCTGCTTTCCCTTCAGTTTCAGCAAACCTGGCTGTCCGTATTTCTCAAAATGTCAATTATTAGCAATTCAGCAAGTTCAAGCATTTTCTCTATCAGCAGATATAACTCATTCCCACAATATGTAAAATCTCCCATTTCCAACAAATTCGCTGTTTGCATTATCGGCTCGTTCTCTGAATTTCAAGTTTCTCCATTTCAATCAATTTCTCAATCTCCAATAATTTCTGCAGTCCAACAAAATAAATAGATCTATTTCTGACAACCAACACATTTTGCACTGTTGTTCGTACAACTATGCCTTGAAAATCACCATTCCTATATTTTGCAACTAATCAGTATTCTTCTTCCAGGAAATACTCAATTTCTTCTTATTAATCAAATTCTGCAGATTCCCAGCTTCTCTGCGTTGGCTGCACTATTAATTTCTCCATATCCCTCAATTTAAGCAAACCTGGTTCGCTGTGGATAGCAAAATATCAATACCTAGCCATTGATATAATTCTAGCACTTTATCTATCTGCAACTATTTCACTTCCACAATATTTGTAAAATCTCCCATTTTCACCAAATTTGCTGCTTGTAACTTCTGCTCCTTCTCTGAATGTACAAGTTGCTTAATTTCCACAGACCTCGCTATTCCTATTAATATCCACTGCCTATCTAAATAAGAATCTCTAATTCTAACAGTCTCCACATTTCGAGTAATTAATCATTCAGCAGAACCTACGATTTCTCCATTTCAAACTTTATCAGCAAATGTAGTTCTATTTATCTATCAAATACTCAATTTCCACAAATCTGTTAGACTGTGCACATTTGCAGCATCTCTGCATTGACTGCAACTTCAATTTTTGCGTTCCTTTCAGGTTCAGCAAACCTGGCTGTCCGTATCTCTCAAAATGTCACTTATTAGCAATTCAGCAAGTTCAAGCATTTTCTCTATCAGCAAATCTAACTCCTTCCCAAAATATGTAAAATCTCCCATTTCCAACAAATTCGCTGTTTGCATGATCGGCTCGATCTCTGAATCTACAAGTTTCTCCATTTCAATCAATTTCTCAATCTCCAATAATTTCTGCAGTACAACAACATAAATAGATCTATTTCTGACAACCTACTGATTTTCCAATGTTGATCGTACAACTATGCCTTCAATATCACAATTCCTATATTTTGCAAACTAATCAGGTTTCTACATCGAGGAATTACTCAGTTTCTTGTAATTAATCAAAATCTGCAGAGTCCCAGCTTCTCTGCGTTGGCTACACTATCAATTTCTCCATATCCCTCAATTTCAGCAAAACTGGTTCGCTTTGGACAGCAAAATATCAATACCTAGCCATTGATATAATTCTAGCATTTTATCTATCTGCAGCTATTTCACTTCCCCAATATTTGTAATATCTCCCATTTTCACCAAATTCGCTGCTTGTAGCTTCTGCTCCTTCTCTGAATGTACAAGTTGCTTAATTTCCACAGACCTCGCTATTCCTATTAATATCCACTGCCTATCTAAATAAGAATCTCTAATTCTAACAGTCTCCACATTTCGAGTAACTTATCATTCAGTAGAACCTACGATTTCTCAATTTCAAACTTTATCAGCAAATGTAGTTCTATTTATCTATCAAATACTCAATTTCCACAAATCTGTTAGACTGAGCACATTTGCAGCTTCTCTGCATTGATTGCAACTTCAATTTCTGCTTCCTTTCAGTTTCAGCAAACCTGGCTGTCTGCATTTCTCAAAATGTCAATTATTAGCAATTCAGCAAGTTCAAGCATTTTCTCTATCAGCAAATCTAACTCATTCCCAAAATATGTAAAATCTCCCATTTCCAACAAATTCGCTGTTTGCATGATCGGCTCGATCTCTGAATCTACAAGTTTCTCCATTTCAATCAATTTCTCAAATTTCTGCAGTCCAACAACAGAAATAGATCTATTTCTGACAACCTACTGATTTTCCAATGTTGATCGTACAACTATGCCTTCAATATCACAATTCCTATATTTTGCAAACTAATCAGGTTTCTACATCCAGCAATTACACAGTTTCTTGTAATTAATCATAATCTGCAGATTCCCAGCTTCTCAGCGTTGGCTACACGATCAAGTTCTCCATATCCCTCAATTTAAGCAAACTGGGTTCGCTGTGGATAGCAAAATATCAATACCTAGCCATTGATATGATTCTAGCATTTTATCTATCTGCAGCTATTTCACTTTCCCAATATTTGTAATATCTCCCATTTTCACCAAATTCGCTGCTTGTAGCTTCTGCTCCTTCTCTGAATGTACAAGTTTCTTAATTTCCACCAACCTCGCTATCTTTATTAATATCCATTGCCTATCTAAATAAGTATCTCTAATTCTAACAGTCTCCACATTTCGAGTTAATTATCATTCACCTGAACCTCCAATTTCTCAAGTTCTAACTTTATCAGCACATATAGTTCTATTTATCTATCAAATACTCCATTTCCTGAAATCTGTTAGACTGAGCACATTTGCAGCTTCTCCGCATTCACTGCAACATCAATTACTCCTTTCCCTTCAGTTTCAGCAAACCTGGCTGTCCGTATCTCTCAAAATGTCAATTATTAGCAATTCAGCAAGTTCAAGCATTTTGTCTATCAGAAGATATAACTCATTCCCATAATATGTAAAATCTCCCATTTCCAACAAATTCGCTGTTTGCATTATCCGCTCGATCTCAGAATCTACAAGTTTCTCCATTTCAATCAATTTCTCAATCTCCAATAATTTCTGCAGTCCAACAACATAAATAGATCTATTTCTGACAACCAACACATTTTTCGCTGTTGTTCGTACAACTATGCATATAAATCACCATTCCTATATTTTGCAACTATTCAGTTTTCATCTTCCAGGAAATACTCAATTTCTTCTTATTAATCAAATTCTGCAGATTCCCAGCTTCTCAGCGTTGGCTGCACTATTAATTTCTCCACATCCCTCAATTTAAGCAAACCTTGTTGGCTGCGGATAGCAAAATATCACTACCTAGCCATTGGTATAATTCTAGCATTTTATCTATCTGCAACTATTTCACTTCCCCAATATTTGTAAAATCTCCCATTTTCACCAAATTCGCTGCTTGTAGCTTCTGCTCCTTCTCTGAATGTACAAGTTGCTTAATTTTCACAGACCTCGCTATTCCTATTGATATCCACTGCCTATCTAAATAAGAATCTCTAATTCTAACAGTCTCCACATTTCGAGAAACTTTTCATTCACCAGAACCTACGATTTCTCAATTTCTAACTTTATCAGCAAATGTAGTTCTATTTATCTATCAAATAGTCAATTTCCACAAATCTGTTAGACTGAGCACATTTGCAGCTTCTCTGCATTGATTGCAACTTCAATTTCTGCTTCCTTTCAGTTTCAGCAAACCTGGCTGTCTGCATTTCTCAAAATGTCAATTATTAGCAATTCAGCAAGTTCAAGCATTTTCTCTATCAGCAAATCTAACTCATTCCCAAAATATGCAAAATCTCCCATTTCCAACAAATTCGCTGTTTGCATTATCGGCTCGATCTCTGAATCTACAAGTTTCTCTATTTCAATCCATTTCTCAATCTCCAATAATTTCTGCAGTCCAACAACAGAAATAGATCTATTTCTGACAACCTACTGATTTTTCAATGATGATCGTACAACTATGCCTTCAATATCACCATTCCTATATTTGGCAACTAATCAGGTTTCTACATCCGGGAAATACTCACTTTCTTGTAATTAATCAAATTCTGCAGATTCCAAGCTTCTCAGCGTTGGCTACACGATCAAGTTCTCCATATCCCTCAATTTAAGCAAACTGGGTTCGCTGTGGATAGCAAAATATCAATACCTAGCCATTGATATATCTAGCATTTTATCTATCTGCAGCTATTTCACTTTCCCAATATTTGTAATATCTCCCATTTTCACCAAATTCGCTGCTTGTAGCTTCTGCTCCTTCGCTGAATGTACAAGTTTCTTAATTTCCACCAACCTCGCTATCTTTATTAATATCCATTGCCTATCTAAATACGTATCTCTAATTCCACAGTCTCCACATTTCGAGTTACTTATCATTCACCTGAACCTCCGATTCCTCAAGTTCTAACTTTATGAGCAAATATAGTTCTATTTATCTATCAAATACTCCATTTCCTGAAATCTGTTAGACTGAGCACATTTGCAGCTTCTCCGCATTCACTAGAACATCAATTTCTGCTTTCCCTTCAGTTTCAGCAAACCTGGCTGTCCGTATTTCTCAAAATGTCAATTATTAGCAATTCAGCAAGTTCAAGCATTTTCTCTATCAGCAGATATAACTCATTCCCACAATATGTAAAATCTCCCATTTCCAACAAATTCGCTGTTTGCATTATCCGCTCGTTCTCTGAATTACAAGTTTCTCCATTTCAATTAATTTCTCAATCTCCAATAATTTCTGCAGTCCAACAAAATAAATAGATCTATTTCTGACAACCAACACATTTTGCACTGTTGTTCGTACAACTATGCCTTGAAAATCACCATTCCTATATTTTGCAACTAATCAGTATTCTTCTTCCAGGAAATACTCAATTTCTTCTTATTAATCAAATTCTGCAGATTCCCAGCTTCTCTGCGTTGGCTGCACTATTAATTTCTCCATATCCCTCAATTTAAGCAAACCTGGTTCGCTGTGGATAGCAAAATATCAATACCTAGCCATTGATATAATTCTAGCACTTTATCTATCTGCAACTATTTCACTTCCACAATATTTGTAAAATCTCCCATTTTCACCAAATTCGCTGCTTGTAACTTCTGCTCCTTCTCTGAATGTACAAGTTGCTTAATTTCCACAGACCTCGCTATTCCTATTAATATCCACTGCCTATCTAAATAAGAATCTCTAATTCTAACAGTCTCCACATTTCGAGTAATTAATCATTCAGCAGAACCTACGATTTCTCAATTTCAAACTTTATCAGCAAATGTAGTTCTATTTATCTATCAAATACTCAATTTCCACAAATCTGTTAGACTGAGCACATTTGCAGCATCTCTGCATTGACTGCAACTTCAATTTTTGCGTTCCTTTCAGGTTCAGCAAACCTGGCTGTCCGTATCTCTCAAAATGTCACTTATTAGCAATTCAGCAAGTTCAAGCATTTTCTCTATCAGCAAATCTAACTCCTTCCCAAAATATGTAAAATCTCCCATTTCCAACAAATTCGCTGTTTGCATGATCGGCTCAATCTCTGAATCTACAAGTTTCTCCATTTCAATCAATTTCTCAATCTCCAATAATTTCTGCAGTACAACAACATAAATAGATCTATTTCTGACAACCTACTGATTTTCCAATGTTGATCGTACAACTATGCCTTCAATATCACAATTCCTATATTTTGCAAACTAATCAGGTTTCTACATCGAGGAATTACTCAGTTTCTTGTAATTAATCATAATCTGCAGATTCCCAGCTTCTCAGCGTTGGCTAAACGATCAAGTTCTCCATATCCCTCAATTTAAGCAAATTGGGTTCGCTGTGGATAGCAAAATATCAATACCTAGCCATTGATATATCTAGCATTTTATCTATCTGCAGCTATTTCACTTTCCCAATATTTGTAATATCTCCCATTTTCACCAAATTCGCTGCTTGTAGCTTCTGCTCCTTCGCTGAATGTACAAGTTTCTTAATTTCCACCAACCTCGCTATCTTTATTAATATCCATTGCCTATCTAAATAAGTATCTCTAATTCCACAGTCTCCACATTTCGAATTACTTATCATTCACCTGAACCTCCAATTCCTCAAGTTCTAACTTTTTCAGCAAATATAGTTCTATTTATCTATCAAATACTCCATTTCCTGAAATCTGTTAGACTGAGTTCATTTGTAGCTTCTCCGCATTCACTGCAACATCAATTTCTCCTTTCCCTTCAGTTTCAGCAAACCTGACTTTCCGTATCTCTCAAAATGTCAATTATTAGCAATTCAGCAAGTTCAAGCATTTTCTCTATCAGCAGATATAACTCATTCCCAAAATCTGTAAAATCTCCCATTTCCAACAAATTCGCTGTTTGCATGATCCGCGACATCTCTGAATCTACAAGTTTCTCCATTTCAATCAATTTCACAATCTCCAATAATTTCTGCAGTCCAACAGCATAAATAGATCTATTTCTGACAACCTGCTCATTTTTCACTGTTGAACGTACAACTTTGCCATCAATATCACCATTCCTATATTTGGCAACTAATTAGGTTTCTGCATCCGGAAAATACTCACTTTCTTGTAATTAATCAAATTCTGCAGATTCCAAGCTTCTCAGCGTTGGCTACACGATCAAGTTCTCCATATCCCTCAATTTAAGCAAACCTGGTTCGCTGTGGATAGCAAAATATCAATACCTAGCCATTGATATAATTCTAGCACTTTATCTATCTGCAACTATTTCACTTCCACAATATTTGTAAAATCTCCCATTTTCACCAAATTCGCTGCTTGTAACTTCTGCTCCTTCTCTGAATGTACAAGTTGCTTAATTTCCACAGACCTCGCTATTCCTATTAATATCCACTGCCTATCTAAATAAGAATCTCTAATTCTAACAGTCTCCACATTTCGAGTAATTAATCATTCAGCAGAACCTACGATTTCTCAATTTCAAACTTTATCAGCAAATGTAGTTCTATTTATCTATCAAATACTCAATTTCCACAAATCTGTTAGACTGAGCACATTTGCAGCATCTCTGCATTGACTGCAACTTCAATTTTTGCGTTCCTTTCAGGTTCAGCAAACCTGGCTGTCCGTATCTCTCAAAATGTCACTTATTAGCAATTCAGCAAGTTCAAGCATTTTCTCTATCAGCAAATCTAACTCCTTCCCAAAATATGTAAAATCTCCCATTTCCAACAAATTCGCTGTTTGCATGATCGGCTCGATCTCTGAATCTACAAGTTTCTCCATTTCAATCAATTTCTCAATCTCCAATAATTTCTGCAGTACAACAACATAAATAGATCTATTTCTGACAACCTACTGATTTTCCAATGTTGATCGTACAACTATGCCTTCAATATCACAATTCCTATATTTTGCAAACTAATCAGGTTTCTACATCGAGGAATTACTCAGTTTCTTGTAATTAATCAAAATCTGCAGAGTCCCAGCTTCTCTGCGTTGGCTACACTATCAATTTCTCCATATCCCTCAATTTCAGCAAAACTGGTTCGCTTTGGACAGCAAAATATCAATACCTAGCCATTGATATAATTCTAGCATTTTATCTATCTGCAGCTATTTCACTTCCCCAATATTTGTAATATCTCCCATTTTCACCAAATTCGCTGCTTGTAGCTTCTGCTCCTTCTCTGAATGTACAAGTTGCTTAATTTCCACAGACCTCGCTATTCCTATTAATATCCACTGCCTATCTAAATAAGAATCTCTAATTCTAACAGTCTCCACATTTCGAGTAACTTATCATTCAGTAGAACCTACGATTTCTCAATTTCAAACTTTATCAGCAAATGTAGTTCTATTTATCTATCAAATACTCAATTTCCACAAATCTGTTAGACTGAGCACATTTGCAGCTTCTCTGCATTGATTGCAACTTCAATTTCTGCTTCCTTTCAGTTTCAGCAAACCTGGCTGTCTGCATTTCTCAAAATGTCAATTATTAGCAATTCAGCAAGTTCAAGCATTTTCTCTATCAGCAAATCTAACTCATTCCCAAAATATGTAAAATCTCCCATTTCCAACAAATTCGCTGTTTGCATGATCGGCTCGATCTCTGAATCTACAAGTTTCTCCATTTCAATCAATTTCTCAAATTTCTGCAGTCCAACAACAGAAATAGATCTATTTCTGACATCCTACTGATTTTCCAATGTTGATCGTACAACTATGCCTTCAATATCACAATTCCTATATTTTGCAAACTAATCAGGTTTCTACATCCAGCAATTACACAGTTTCTTGTAATTAATCATAATCTGCAGATTCCCAGCTTCTCAGCGTTGGCTACACGATCAAGTTCTCCATATCCCTCAATTTAAGCAAACTGGGTTCGCTGTGGATAGCAAAATATCAATACCTAGCCATTGATATGATTCTAGCATTTTATCTATCTGCAGCTATTTCACTTTCCCAATATTTGTAATATCTCCCATTTTCACCAAATTCGCTGCTTGTAGCTTCTGCTCCTTCTCTGAATGTACAAGTTTCTTAATTTCCACCAACCTCGCTATCTTTATTAATATCCATTGCCTATCTAAATAAGTATCTCTAATTCTAACAGTCTCCACATTTCGAGTTAATTATCATTCACCTGAACCTCCAATTTCTCAAGTTCTAACTTTATCAGCACATATAGTTCTATTTATCTATCAAATACTCCATTTCCTGAAATCTGTTAGACTGAGCACATTTGCAGCTTCTCCGCATTCACTAGAACATCAATTTCTGCTTTCCCTTCAGTTTTAGCAAACCTGGCTGTCCGTATTTCTCAAAATGTCAATTATTAGCAATTCAGCAAGTTCAAGCATTTTCTCTATCAGCAGATATAACTCATTCCCACAATATGTAAAATCTCCCATTTCCAACAAATTCGCTGTTTGCATTATCCGCTCGTTCTCTGAATTACAAGTTTCTCCATTTCAACTAATTTCTCAATCTCCAATAATTTCTGCAGTCCAACAAAATAAATAGATCTATTTCTGACAACCAACACATTTTGCACTGTTGTTCGTACAACTATGCCTTGAAAATCACCATTACTATATTTTGCAACTAATCAGTATTCTTCTTCCAGGAAATACTCAATTTCTTCTTATTAATCAAATTCTGCAGATTCCCAGCTTCTCTGCGTTGGCTGCACTATTAATTTCTCCATATCCCTCAATTTAAGCAAACCTGGTTCGCTGTGGATAGCAAAATATCAATACCTAGCCATTGATATAATTCTAGCACTTTATCTATCTGCAACTATTTCACTTCCACAATATTTGTAAAATCTCCCATTTTCACCAAATTCGCTGCTTGTAACTTCTGCTCCTTCTCTGAATGTACAAGTTGCTTAATTTCCACAGACCTCGCTATTCCTATTAATATCCACTGCCTATCTAAATAAGAATCTCTAATTCTAACAGTCTCCACATTTCGAGTAATTAATCATTCAGCAGAACCTACGATTTCTCAATTTCAAACTTTATCAGCAAATGTAGTTCTATTTATCTATCAAATACTCAATTTCCACAAATCTGTTAGACTGAGCACATTTGCAGCATCTCTGCATTGACTGCAACTTCAATTTTTGCGTTCCTTTCAGGTTCAGCAAACCTGGCTGTCCGTATCTCTCAAAATGTCACTTATTAGCAATTCAGCAAGTTCAAGCATTTTCTCTATCAGCAAATCTCACTCCTTCCCAAAATATGTAAAATCTCCCATTTCCAACAAATTCGCTGTTTGCATGATCGGCTCAATCTCTGAATCTACAAGTTTCTCCATTTCAATCAATTTCTCAATCTCCAATAATTTCTGCAGTACAACAACATAAATAGATCTATTTCTGACAACCTACTGATTTTCCAATGTTGATCGTACAACTATGCCTTCAATATCACAATTCCTATATTTTGCAAACTAATCAGGTTTCTACATCGAGGAATTACTCAGTTTCTTGTAATTAATCAAAATCTGCAGATTCCCAGCTTCTCTGCGTTGGCTACACGATCAAGTTCTCCATATCCCTCAATTTCAGCAAAACTGGTTCGCTTTGGACAGCAAAATATCAATACCTAGCCATTGATATAATTCTAGCATTTTATCTATCTGCAGCTATTTCACTTTCCCAATATTTGTAATATCTCCCATTTTCACCAAATTCGCTGCTTGTAGCTTCTGCTCCTTCTCTGAATGTACAAGTTGCTTAATTTCCACAGACCTCGCTATTCCTATTAATATCCACTGCCTATCTAAATAAGAATCTCTAATTCTAACAGTCTCCACATTTCGAGTAACTTATCATTCAGTAGAACCTACGATTTCTCAATTTCAAACTTTATCAGCAAATGTAGTTCTATTTATCTGTCAAATTCTCAATTTCCACAAATCTGTTAGACTGAGCACATTTGCAGATTCTCTGCATTGATTGCAACTTCAATTTCTGCTTCCTTTCAGTTTCAGCAAACCTGGCTGTCTGCATTTCTCAAAATGTCAATTATTAGCAATTCAGCAAGTTCAAGCATTTTCTCTATCAGCAAATCTAACTCATTCCCAAAATATGTAAAATCTCCCATTTCCAACAAATTCGCTGTTTGCATGATCGGCTCGATCTCTGAATCTACAAGTTTCTCCATTTCAATCCATTTCTCAAATTTCTGCAGTCCAACAACAGAAATAGATCTATTTCTGACAACCTACTGATTTTCCAATGTTGATCGTACAACTATGCCTTCAATATCAGCATTCCTATATTTTGCAAACTAATCAGGTTTCTACATCCAGCAATTACACAGTTTCTTGTAATTAATCATAATCTGCAGATTCCCAGCTTCTCAGCGTTGGCTACACGATCAAGTTCTCCATATCCCTCAATTTAAGCAAACTGGGTTCGCTGTGGATAGCGAAATATCAATATCTAGCCATTGATATGATTCTAGCATTTTATCTATCTGCAGCTATTTCACTTTCCCAATATTTGTAAAATCTCCCATTTTCACCAAATTCGCTGCTTGTAGCTTCTGCTCCTTCTCTGAATGTACAAGTTTCTTAATTTCCACCAACCTCGCTATCTTTATTAATATCCATTGCCTATCTAAATAAGTATCTCTAATTCTAACAGTCTCCACATTTCGAGTTAATTATCATTCACCTGAACCTCCAATTTCTCAAGTTCTAACTTTATCAGCACATATAGTTCTATTTATCTATCAAATACTCCATTTCCTGAAATCTGTTAGACTGAGCACATTTGCAGCTTCTCCGCATTCACTGCAACATCAATTACTCCTTTCCCTTCAGTTTCAGCAAACCTGGCTGTCCGTATCTCTCAAAATGTCAATTATTAGCAATTCAGCAAGTTCAAGCATTTTGTCTATCAGAAGATATAACTCATTCCCATAATATGTAAAATCTCCCATTTCCAACAAATTCGCTGTTTGCATTATCCGCTCGTTCTCTGAATTACAAGTTTCTCCATTTCAATTAATTTCTCAATCTCCAATAATTTCTGCAGTCCAACAAAATAAATAGATCTATTTCTGACAACCAACACATTTTGCACTGTTGTTCGTACAACTATGCCTTGAAAATCACCATTCCTATATTTTGCAACTAATCAGTATTCTTCTTCCAGGAAATACTCAATTTCTTCTTATTAATCAAATTCTGCAGATTCCCAGCTTCTCTGCGTTGGCTGCACTATTAATTTCTCCATATCCCTCAATTTAAGCAAACCTGGTTCGCTGTGGATAGCAAAATATCAATACCTAGCCATTGATATAATTCTAGCACTTTATCTATCTGCAACTATTTCACTTCCACAATATTTGTAAAATCTCCCATTTTCACCAAATTCGCTGCTTGTAACTTCTGCTCCTTCTCTGAATGTACAAGTTGCTTAATTATCACAGACCTCGCTATTCCTATTAATATCCACTGCCTATCTAAATAAGAATCTCTAATTCTAACAGTCTCCACATTTCGAGTAATTAATCATTCAGCAGAACCTACGATTTCTCAATTTCAAACTTTATCAGCAAATGTAGTTCTATTTATCTATCAAATACTCAATTTCCACAAATCTGTTAGACTGAGCACATTTGCAGCATCTCTGCATTGACTGCAACTTCAATTTTTGCGTTCCTTTCAGGTTCAGCAAACCTGGCTGTCCGTATCTCTCAAAATGTCACTTATTAGCAATTCAGCAAGTTCAAGCATTTTCTCTATCAGCAAATCTAACTCCTTCCCAAAATATGTAAAATCTCCCATTTCCAACAAATTCGCTGTTTGCATGATCGGCTCAATCTCTGAATCTACAAGTTTCTCCATTTCAATCAATTTCTCAATCTCCAATAATTTCTGCAGTACAACAACATAAATAGATCTATTTCTGACAACCTACTGATTTTCCAATGTTGATCGTACAACTATGCCTTCAATATCACAATTCCTATATTTTGCAAACTAATCAGGTTTCTACATCGAGGAATTACTCAGTTTCTTGTAATTAATCAAAATCTGCAGATTCCCAGCTTCTCTGCGTTGGCTACACGATCAAGTTCTCCATATCCCTCAATTTCAGCAAAACTGGTTCGCTTTGGACAGCAAAATATCAATACCTAGCCATTGATATAATTCTAGCATTTTATCTATCTGCAGCTATTTCACTTTCCCAATATTTGTAATATCTCCCATTTTCACCAAATTCGCTGCTTGTAGCTTCTGCTCCTTCTCTGAATGTACAAGTTGCTTAATTTCCACAGACCTCGCTATTCCTATTAATATCCACTGCCTATCTAAATAAGAATCTCTAATTCTAACAGTCTCCACATTTCGAGTAACTTATCATTCAGTAGAACCTACGATTTCTCAATTTCAAACTTTATCAGCAAATGTAGTTCTATTTATCTGTCAAATTCTCAATTTCCACAAATCTGTTAGACTGAGCACATTTGCAGATTCTCTGCATTGATTGCAACTTCAATTTCTGCTTCCTTTCAGTTTCAGCAAACCTGGCTGTCTGCATTTCTCAAAATGTCAATTATTAGCAATTCAGCAAGTTCAAGCATTTTCTCTATCAGCAAATCTAACTCATTCCCAAAATATGTAAAATCTCCCATTTCCAACAAATTCGCTGTTTGCATGATCGGCTCGATCTCTGAATCTACAAGTTTCTCCATTTCAATCCATTTCTCAAATTTCTGCAGTCGAACAACAGAAATAGATCTATTTCTGACAACCTACTGATTTTCCAATGTTGATCGTACAACTATGCCTTCAATATCACCATTCCTATATTTTGCAAACTAATCAGGTTTCTACATCCAGCAATTACACAGTTTCTTGTAATTAATCATAATCGGCAGATTCCCAGCTTCTCAGCGTTGGCTACACGATCAAGTTCTCCATATCCCTCAATTTAAGCAAACTGGGTTCGCTGTGGATAGCAAAATATCAATATCTAGCCATTGATATGATTCTAGCATTTTATCTATCTGCAACTATTTCACTTTCCCAATATTTGTAAAATCTCCCATTTTCACCAAATTCGCTGCTTGTAGCTTCTGCTCCTTCTCTGAATGTACAAGTTTCTTAATTTCCACCAACCTCGCTATCTTTATTAATATCCATTGCCTATCTAAATAAGTATCTCTAATTCTAACAGTCTCCACATTTCGAGTTAATTATCATTCACCTGAACCTCCAATTTCTCAAGTTCTAACTTTATCAGCAAATATAGTTCTATTTATCTATCAAATACTCCATTTCCTGAAATCTGTTAGACTGAGCACATTTGCAGCTTCTCCGCATTCACTGCAACATCAATTACTCCTTTCCCTTCAGTTTCAGCAAACCTGGCTGTCCGTATCTCTCAAAATGTCAATTATTAGCAATTCAGCAAGTTCAAGCATTTTCTCTATCAGCAGATATAACTCATTCCCAAAATCTGTAAAATCTCCCATTTCCAACAAATTCGCTGTTTGCATTATCCGCTCGATCTCAGAATCTACAAGTTTCTCCATTTCAATCAATTTCTCAATCTCCAATAATTTCTGCAGTCCAACAACGTAAATAGATCTATTTCTGACAACCAACACATTTTTCACTGTTGTTCGTACAACTATGCATATAAATCACCATTCCTATATTTTGCAACTAATCAGTTTTCTTCTTCCAGGAAATACTCAATTTCTTCTTATTAATCAAATTCTGCAGATTCCCAGCTTCTCAGCGTTGGCTGCACTATTAATTTCTCCACATCCCTCAATTTAAGCAAACCTTGTTGGCTGCGGATAGCAAAATATCACTACCTAGCCATTGGTATAATTCTAGCATTTTATCTATCTGCAACTATTTCACTTCCCCAATATTTGTAATATCTCCCATTTTCACCAAATTCGCTGCTTGTAGCTTCTGCTCCTTCTCTGAATGTACAAGTTGCTTAATTTTCACAGACCTCGCTATTCCTATTAATATCCACTGCCTATCTAAATAAGAATCTCTAATTCTAACAGTCTCCACATTTCGAGAAACTTTTCATTCACCAGAACCTACGATTTCTCAATTTCTAACTTTATCAGCAAATGTAGTTCTATTTATCTATCAAATAGTCAATTTCCACAAATCTGTTAGACTGAGCACATTTGCAGCTTCTCTGCATTGATTGCAACTTCAATTTCTGCTTCCTTTCAGTTTCAGCAAACCTGGCTGTCTGCATTTCTCAAAATGTCAATTATTAGCAATTCAGCAAGTTCAAGCATTTTCTCTATCAGCAAATCTAACTCATTCCCAAAATATGCAAAATCTCCCATTTCCAACAAATTCGCTGTTTGCATTATCGGCTCGATCTCTGAATCTACAAGTTTCTCTATTTCAATCCATTTCTCAATCTCCAATAATTTCTGCAGTCCAACAACAGAAATAGATCTATTTCTGACAACCTACTGATTTTTCAATGATGATCGTACAACTATGCCTTCAATATCACCATTCCTATATTTGGCAACTAATCAGGTTTCTACATCCGGGAAATACTCACTTTCTTGTAATTAATCAAATTCTGCAGATTCCAAGCTTCTCAGCGTTGGCTACACGATCAAGTTCTCCATATCCCTCAATTTAAGCAAACTGGGTTCGCTGTGGATAGCAAAATATCAATACCTAGCCATTGATATATCTAGCATTTTATCTATCTGCAGCTATTTCACTTTCCCAATATTTGTAATATCTCCCATTTTCACCAAATTCGCTGCTTGTAGCTTCTGCTCCTTCGCTGAATGTACAAGTTTCTTAATTTCCACCAACCTCGCTATCTTTATTAATATCCATTGCCTATCTAAATACGTATCTCTAATTCCACAGTCTCCACATTTCGAGTTAATTATCATTCACCTGAACCTCCGATTCCTCAAGTTCTAACTTTATGAGCAAATATAGTTCTATTTATCTATCAAATACTCCATTTCCTGAAATCTGTTAGACTGAGCACATTTGCAGCTTCTCCGCATTCACTAGAACATCAATTTCTGCTTTCCCTTCAGTTTCAGCAAACCTGGCTGTCCGTATTTCTCAAAATGTCAATTATTAGCAATTCAGCAAGTTCAAGCATTTTCTCTATCAGCAGATATAACTCATTCCCACAATATGTAAAATCTCCCATTTCCAACAAATTCGCTGTTTGCATTATCCGCTCGTTCTCTGAATTACAAGTTTCTCCATTTCAATTAATTTCTCAATCTCCAATAATTTCTGCAGTCCAACAAAATAAATAGATCTATTTCTGACAACCAACACATTTTGCACTGTTGTTCGTACAACTATGCCTTGAAAATCACCATTCCTATATTTTGCAACTAATCAGTATTCTTCTTCCAGGAAATACTCAATTTCTTCTTATTAATCAAATTCTGCAGATTCCCAGCTTCTCTGCGTTGGCTGCACTATTAATTTCTCCATATCCCTCAATTTAAGCAAACCTGGTTCGCTGTGGATAGCAAAATATCAATACCTAGCCATTGATATAATTCTAGCACTTTATCTATCTGCAACTATTTCACTTCCACAATATTTGTAAAATCTCCCATTTTCACCAAATTCGCTGCTTGTAACTTCTGCTCCTTCTCTGAATGTACAAGTTGCTTAATTTCCACAGACCTCGCTATTCCTATTAATATCCACTGCCTATCTAAATAAGAATCTCTAATTCTAACAGTCTCCACATTTCGAGTAATTAATCATTCAGCAGAACCTACGATTTCTCAATTTCAAACTTTATCAGCAAATGTAGTTCTATTTATCTATCAAATACTCAATTTCCACAAATCTGTTAGACTGAGCACATTTGCAGCATCTCTGCATTGACTGCAACTTCAATTTTTGCGTTCCTTTCAGGTTCAGCAAACCTGGCTGTCCGTATCTCTCAAAATGTCACTTATTAGCAATTCAGCAAGTTCAAGCATTTTCTCTATCAGCAAATCTAACTCCTTCCCAAAATATGTAAAATCTCCCATTTCCAACAAATTCGCTGTTTGCATGATCGGCTCAATCTCTGAATCTACAAGTTTCTCCATTTCAATCAATTTCTCAATCTCCAATAATTTCTGCAGTACAACAACATAAATAGATCTATTTCTGACAACCTACTGATTTTCCAATGTTGATCGTACAACTATGCCTTCAATATCACAATTCCTATATTTTGCAAACTAATCAGGTTTCTACATCGAGGAATTACTCAGTTTCTTGTAATTAATCAAAATCTGCAGATTCCCAGCTTCTCTGCGTTGGCTACACTATCAATTTCTCCATATCCCTCAATTTCAGCAAAACTGGTTCGCTTTGGACAGCAAAATATCAATACCTAGCCATTGATATAATTCTAGCATTTTATCTATCTGCAGCTATTTCACTTTCCCAATATTTGTAATATCTCCCATTTTCACCAAATTCGCTGCTTGTAGCTTCTGCTCCTTCTCTGAATGTACAAGTTGCTTAATTTCCACAGACCTCGCTATTCCTATTAATATCCACTGCCTATCTAAATAAGAATCTCTAATTCTAACAGTCTCCACATTTCGAGTAACTTATCATTCAGTAGAACCTACGATTTCTCAATTTCAAACTTTATCAGCAAATGTAGTTCTATTTATCTGTCAAATTCTCAATTTCCACAAATCTGTTAGACTGAGCACATTTGCAGATTCTCTGCATTGATTGCAACTTCAATTTCTGCTTCCTTTCAGTTTCAGCAAACCTGGCTGTCTGCATTTCTCAAAATGTCAATTATTAGCAATTCAGCAAGTTCAAGCATTTTCTCTATCAGCAAATCTAACTCATTCCCAAAATATGTAAAATCTCCCATTTCCAACAAATTCGCTGTTTGCATGATCGGCTCGATCTCTGAATCTACAAATTTCTCCATTTCAATCCATTTCTCAAATTTCTGCAGTCCAACAACAGAAATAGATCTATTTCTGACAACCTACTGATTTTCCAATGTTGATCGTACAACTATGCCTTCAATATCACCATTCCTATATTTTGCAAACTAATCAGGTTTCTACATCCAGCAATTACACAGTTTCTTGTAATTAATCATAATCTGCAGATTCCCAGCTTCTCAGCGTTGGCTACACGATCAAGTTCTCCATATCCCTCAATTTAAGCAAACTGGGTTCGCTGTGGATAGCGAAATATCAATATCTAGCCATTGATATGATTCTAGCATTTTATCTATCTGCAGCTATTTCACTTTCCCAATATTTGTAAAATCTCCCATTTTCACCAAATTCGCTGCTTGTAGCTTCTGCTCCTTCTCTGAATGTACAAGTTTCTTAATTTCCACCAACCTCGCTATCTTTATTAATATCCATTGCCTATCTAAATAAGTATCTCTAATTCTAACAGTCTCCACATTTCGAGTTAATTATCATTCACCTGAACCTCCAATTTCTCAAGTTCTAACTTTATCAGCAAATATAGTTCTATTTATCTATCAAATACTCCATTTCCTGAAATCTGATAGACTGAGCACATTTGCAGCTTCTCCGCATTCACTGCAACATCAATTACTCCTTTCCCTTCAGTTTCAGCAAACCTGGCTGTCCGTATCTCTCAAAATGTCAATTATTAGCAATTCAGCAAGTTCAAGCATTTTCTCTATCAGCAGATATAACTCATTCCCAAAATCTGTAAAATCTCCCATTGCCAACAAATTCGCTGTTTGCATTATCCGCTCGATCTCAGAATCTACAAGTTTCTCCATTTCAATCAATTTCTCAATCTCCAATAATTTCTGCAGTCCAACAACGTAAATAGATCTATTTCTGACAACCAACACATTTTTCACTGTTGTTCGTACAACTATGCATATAAATCACCATTCCTATATTTTGCAACTAATCAGTTTTCTTCTTCCAGGAAATACTCAATTTCTTCTTATTAATCAAATTCTGCAGATTCCCAGCTTCTCAGCGTTGGCTGCACTATTAATTTCTCCACATCCCTCAATTTAAGCAAACCTTGTTGGCTGCGGATAGCAAAATATCACTACCTAGCCATTGGTATAATTCTAGCATTTTATCTATCTGCAACTATTTCACTTCCCCAATATTTGTAAAATCTCCCATTTTCACCAAATTCGCTGCTTGTAGCTTCTGCTCCTTCTCTGAATGTACAAGTTGCTTAATTTTCACAGACCTCGCTATTCCTATTAATATCCACTGCCTATCTAAATAAGAATCTCTAATTCTAACAGTCTCCACATTTCGAGAAACTTTTCATTCACCAGAACCTACGATTTCTCAATTTCAAACTTTATCAGCAAATGTAGTTCTATTTATCTATCAAATACTCAATTTCCACAAATCTGTTAGACTGAGCACATTTGCAGCTTCTCTGCATTGATTGCAACTTCAATTTCTGCTTCCTTTCAGTTTCAGCAAACCTGGCTGTCTGCATTTCTCAAAATGTCAATTATTAGCAATTCAGCAAGTTCAAGCATTTTCTCTATCAGCAAATCTAACTCATTCCCAAAATATGTAAAATCTCCCATTTCCAACAAATTCGCTGTTTGCATTATCGGCTCGATCTCTGAATCTACAAGTTTCTCTATTTCAATCCATTTCTCAATCTCCAATAATTTCTGCAGTCCAACAACAGAAATAGATCTATTTCTGACAACCTACTGATTTTTCAATGATGATCGTACAACTATGCCTTCAATATCACAATTCCTATATTTTGCAAACTAATCAGGTTTCTACATCCAGCAATTACTCAGTTTCTTGTAATTAATCATAATCTGCAGATTCCCAGCTTCTCAGCGTTGGCTAAACGATCAAGTTCTCCATATCCCTCAATTTAAGCAAATTGGGTTCGCTGTGGATAGCAAAATATCAATACCTAGCCATTGATATATCTAGCATTTTATCTATCTGCAGCTATTTCACTTTCCCAATATTTGTAATATCTCCCATTTTCACCAAATTCGCTGCTTGTAGCTTCTGCTCCTTCGCTGAATGTACAAGTTTCTTAATTTCCACCAACCTCGCTATCTTTATTAATATCCATTGCCTATCTAAATAAGTATCTCTAATTCCACAGTCTCCACATTTCGAATTACTTATCATTCACCTGAACCTCCAATTCCTCAAGTTCTAACTTTTTCAGCAAATATAGTTCTATTTATCTATCAAATACTCCATTTCCTGAAATCTGTTAGACTGAGTTCATTTGTAGCTTCTCCGCATTCACTGCAACATCAATTTCTCCTTTCCCTTCAGTTTCAGCAAACCTGACTTTCCGTATCTCTCAAAATGTCAATTATTAGCAATTCAGCAAGTTCAAGCATTTTCTCTATCAGCAGATATAACTCATTCCCAAAATCTGTAAAATCTCCCATTTCCAACAAATTCGCTGTTTGCATGATCCGCGACATCTCTGAATCTACAAGTTTCTCCATTTCAATCAATTTCACAATCTCCAATAATTTCTGCAGTCCAACAGCATAAATAGATCTATTTCTGACAACCTGCTCATTTTTCACTGTTGAACGTACAACTTTGCCATCAATATCACCATTCCTATATTTGGCAACTAATTAGGTTTCTGCATCCGGAAAATACTCACTTTCTTGTAATTAATCAAATTCTGCAGATTCCAAGCTTCTCAGCGTTGGCTACACGATCAAGTTCTCCATATCCCTCAATTTAAGCAAACCTGGTTCGCTGTGGATAGCAAAATATCAATACCTAGCCATTGATATAATTCTAGCACTTTATCTATCTGCAACTATTTCACTTCCACAATATTTGTAAAATCTCCCATTTTCACCAAATTCGCTGCTTGTAACTTCTGCTCCTTCTCTGAATGTACAAGTTGCTTAATTTCCACAGACCTCGCTATTCCTATTAATATCCACTGCCTATCTAAATAAGAATCTCTAATTCTAACAGTCTCCACATTTCGAGTAATTAATCATTCAGCAGAACCTACGATTTCTCAATTTCAAACTTTATCAGCAAATGTAGTTCTATTTATCTATCAAATACTCAATTTCCACAAATCTGTTAGACTGAGCACATTTGCAGCATCTCTGCATTGACTGCAACTTCAATTTTTGCGTTCCTTTCAGGTTCAGCAAACCTGGCTGTCCGTATCTCTCAAAATGTCACTTATTAGCAATTCAGCAAGTTCAAGCATTTTCTCTATCAGCAAATCTAACTCCTTCCCAAAATATGTAAAATCTCCCATTTCCAACAAATTCGCTGTTTGCATGATCGGCTCGATCTCTGAATCTACAAGTTTCTCCATTTCAATCAATTTCTCAATCTCCAATAATTTCTGCAGTACAACAACATAAATAGATCTATTTCTGACAACCTACTGATTTTCCAATGTTGATCGTACAACTATGCCTTCAATATCACAATTCCTATATTTTGCAAACTAATCAGGTTTCTACATCGAGGAATTACTCAGTTTCTTGTAATTAATCAAAATCTGCAGAGTCCCAGCTTCTCTGCGTTGGCTACACTATCAATTTCTCCATATCCCTCAATTTCAGCAAAACTGGTTCGCTTTGGACAGCAAAATATCAATACCTAGCCATTGATATAATTCTAGCATTTTATCTATCTGCAGCTATTTCACTTCCCCAATATTTGTAATATCTCCCATTTTCACCAAATTCGCTGCTTGTAGCTTCTGCTCCTTCTCTGAATGTACAAGTTGCTTAATTTCCACAGACCTCGCTATTCCTATTAATATCCACTGCCTATCTAAATAAGAATCTCTAATTCTAACAGTCTCCACATTTCGAGTAACTTATCATTCAGTAGAACCTACGATTTCTCAATTTCAAACTTTATCAGCAAATGTAGTTCTATTTATCTATCAAATACTCAATTTCCACAAATCTGTTAGACTGAGCACATTTGCAGCTTCTCTGCATTGATTGCAACTTCAATTTCTGCTTCCTTTCAGTTTCAGCAAACCTGGCTGTCTGCATTTCTCAAAATGTCAATTATTAGCAATTCAGCAAGTTCAAGCATTTTCTCTATCAGCAAATCTAACTCATTCCCAAAATATGTAAAATCTCCCATTTCCAACAAATTCGCTGTTTGCATGATCGGCTCGATCTCTGAATCTACAAGTTTCTCCATTTCAATCAATTTCTCAAATTTCTGCAGTCCAACAACAGAAATAGATCTATTTCTGACATCCTATTGATTTTCCAATGTTGATCGTACAACTATGCCTTCAATATCACAATTCCTATATTTTGCAAACTAATCAGGTTTCTACATCCAGCAATTACACAGTTTCTTGTAATTAATCATAATCTGCAGATTCCCAGCTTCTCAGCGTTGGCTACACGATCAAGTTCTCCATATCCCTCAATTTAAGCAAACTGGGTTCGCTGTGGATAGCAAAATATCAATACCTAGCCATTGATATGATTCTAGCATTTTATCTATCTGCAGCTATTTCACTTTCCCAATATTTGTAATATCTCCCATTTTCACCAAATTCGCTGCTTGTAGCTTCTGCTCCTTCTCTGAATGTACAAGTTTCTTAATTTCCACCAACCTCGCTATCTTTATTAATATCCATTGCCTATCTAAATAAGTATCTCTAATTCTAACAGTCTCCACATTTCGAGTTAATTATCATTCACCTGAACCTCCAATTTCTCAAGTTCTAACTTTATCAGCACATATAGTTCTATTTATCTATCAAATACTCCATTTCCTGAAATCTGTTAGACTGAGCACATTTGCAGCTTCTCCGCATTCACTGCAACATCAATTACTCCTTTCCCTTCTGTTTCAGCAAACCTGGCTGTCCGTATCTCTCAAAATGTCAATTATTAGCAATTCAGCAAGTTCAAGCATTTGTCTATCAGCAGATATAACTCATTCCCATAATATGTAAAATCTCCCATTTCCAACAAATTCGCTGTTTGCATTATCCGCTCGATCTCAGAATCTACAAGTTTCTCCATTTCAATCAATTTCTCAATCTCCAATAATTTCTGCAGTCCAACAACATAAATAGATCTATTTCTGACAACCAACACATTTTTCGCTGTTGTTCGTACAACTATGCATATAAATCACCATTCCTATATTTTGCAACTATTCAGTTTTCTTCTTCCAGGAAATACTCAATTTCTTCTTATTAATCAAATTCTGCAGATTCCCAGCTTCTCAGCGTTGGCTGCACTATTAATTTCTCCACATCCCTCAATTTAAGCAAACCTTGTTGGCTGCGGATAGCAAAATATCACTACCTAGCCATTGGTATAATTCTAGCATTTTATCTATCTGCAACTATTTCACTTCCCCAATATTTGTAAAATCTCCCATTTTCACCAAATTCGCTGCTTGTAGCTTCTGCTCCTTCTCTGAATGTACAAGTTGCTTAATTTTCACAGACCTCGCTATTCCTATTGATATCCACTGCCTATCTAAATAAGAATCTCTAATTCTAACAGTCTCCACATTTCGAGAAACTTTTCATTCACCAGAACCTACGATTTCTCAATTTCTAACTTTATCAGCAAATGTAGTTCTATTTATCTATCAAATAGTCAATTTCCACAAATCTGTTAGACTGAGCACATTTGCAGCTTCTCTGCATTGATTGCAACTTCAATTTCTGCTTCCTTTCAGTTTCAGCAAACCTGGCTGTCTGCATTTCTCAAAATGTCAATTATTAGCAATTCAGCAAGTTCAAGCATTTTCTCTATCAGCAAATCTAACTCATTCCCAAAATATGCAAAATCTCCCATTTCCAACAAATTCGCTGTTTGCATTATCGGCTCGATCTCTGAATCTACAAGTTTCTCTATTTCAATCCATTTCTCAATCTCCAATAATTTCTGCAGTCCAACAACAGAAATAGATCTATTTCTGACAACCTACTGATTTTTCAATGATGATCGTACAACTATGCCTTCAATATCACCATTCCTATATTTGGCAACTAATCAGGTTTCTACATCCGGGAAATACTCACTTTCTTGTAATTAATCAAATTCTGCAGATTCCAAGCTTCTCAGCGTTGGCTACACGATCAAGTTCTCCATATCCCTCAATTTAAGCAAACTGGGTTCGCTGTGGATAGCAAAATATCAATACCTAGCCATTGATATATCTAGCATTTTATCTATCTGCAGCTATTTCACTTTCCCAATATTTGTAATATCTCCCATTTTCACCAAATTCGCTGCTTGTAGCTTCTGCTCCTTCGCTGAATGTACAAGTTTCTTAATTTCCACCAACCTCGCTATCTTTATTAATATCCATTGCCTATCTAAATACGTATCTCTAATTCCACAGTCTCCACATTTCGAGTTACTTATCATTCACCTGAACCTCCGATTCCTCAAGTTCTAACTTTATGAGCAAATATAGTTCTATTTATCTATCAAATACTCCATTTCCTGAAATCTGTTAGACTGAGCACATTTGCAGCTTCTCCGCATTCACTAGAACATCAATTTCTGCTTTCCCTTCAGTTTTAGCAAACCTGGCTGTCCGTATTTCTCAAAATGTCAATTATTAGCAATTCAGCAAGTTCAAGCATTTTCTCTATCAGCAGATATAACTCATTCCCACAATATGTAAAATCTCCCATTTCCAACAAATTCGCTGTTTGCATTATCCGCTCGTTCTCTGAATTACAAGTTTCTCCATTTCAATTAATTTCTCAATCTCCAATAATTTCTGCAGTCCAACAAAATAAATAGATCTATTTCTGACAACCAACACATTTTGCACTGTTGTTCGTACAACTATGCCTTGAAAATCACCATTCCTATATTTTGCAACTAATCAGTATTCTTCTTCCAGGAAATACTCAATTTCTTCTTATTAATCAAATTCTGCAGATTCCCAGCTTCTCTGCGTTGGCTGCACTATTAATTTCTCCATATCCCTCAATTTAAGCAAACCTGGTTCGCTGTGGATAGCAAAATATCAATACCTAGCCATTGATATAATTCTAGCACTTTATCTATCTGCAACTATTTCACTTCCACAATATTTGTAAAATCTCCCATTTTCACCAAATTCGCTGCTTGTAACTTCTGCTCCTTCTCTGAATGTACAAGTTGCTTAATTTCCACAGACCTCGCTATTCCTATTAATATCCACTGCCTATCTAAATAAGAATCTCTAATTCTAACAGTCTCCACATTTCGAGTAATTAATCATTCAGCAGAACCTACGATTTCTCAATTTCAAACTTTATCAGCAAATGTAGTTCTATTTATCTATCAAATACTCAATTTCCACAAATCTGTTAGACTGAGCACATTTGCAGCATCTCTGCATTGACTGCAACTTCAATTTTTGCGTTCCTTTCAGGTTCAGCAAACCTGGCTGTCCGTATCTCTCAAAATGTCACTTATTAGCAATTCAGCAAGTTCAAGCATTTTCTCTATCAGCAAATCTAACTCCTTCCCAAAATATGTAAAATCTCCCATTTCCAACAAATTCGCTGTTTGCATGATCGGCTCAATCTCTGAATCTACAAGTTTCTCCATTTCAATCAATTTCTCAATCTCCAATAATTTCTGCAGTACAACAACATAAATAGATCTATTTCTGACAACCTACTGATTTTCCAATGTTGATCGTACAACTATGCCTTCAATATCACAATTCCTATATTTTGCAAACTAATCAGGTTTCTACATCGAGGAATTACTCAGTTTCTTGTAATTAATCAAAATCTGCAGATTCCCAGCTTCTCTGCGTTGGCTACACGATCAAGTTCTCCATATCCCTCAATTTCAGCAAAACTGGTTCGCTTTGGACAGCAAAATATCAATACCTAGCCATTGATATAATTCTAGCATTTTATCTATCTGCAGCTATTTCACTTTCCCAATATTTGTAATATCTCCCATTTTCACCAAATTCGCTGCTTGTAACTTCTGCTCCTTCTCTGAATGTACAAGTTGCTTAATTTCCACAGACCTCGCTTTTCCTATTAATATCCACTGCCTATCTAAATAAGAATCTCTAATTCTAACAGTCTCCACATTTCGAGTAACTTATCATTCAGTAGAACCTACGATTTCTCAATTTCAAACTTTATCAGCAAATGTAGTTCTATTTATCTGTCAAATTCTCAATTTCCACAAATCTGTTAGACTGAGCACATTTGCAGATTCTCTGCATTGATTGCAACTTCAATTTCTGCTTCCTTTCAGTTTCAGCAAACCTGGCTGTCTGCATTTCTCAAAATGTCAATTATTAGCAATTCAGCAAGTTCAAGCATTTTCTCTATCAGCAAATCTAACTCATTCCCAAAATATGTAAAATCTCCCATTTCCAACAAATTCGCTGTTTGCATGATCGGCTCGATCTCTGAATCTACAAGTTTCTCCATTTCAATCCATTTCTCAAATTTCTGCAGTCCAACAACAGAAATAGATCTATTTCTGACAACCTACTGATTTTCCAATGTTGATCGTACAACTATGCCTTCAATATCAGCATTCCTATATTTTGCAAACTAATCAGGTTTCTACATCCAGCAATTACACAGTTTCTTGTAATTAATCATAATCTGCAGATTCCCAGCTTCTCAGCGTTGGCTACACGATCAAGTTCTCCATATCCCTCAATTTAAGCAAACTGGGTTCGCTGTGGATAGCGAAATATCAATATCTAGCCATTGATATGATTCTAGCATTTTATCTATCTGCAGCTATTTCACTTTCCCAATATTTGTAAAATCTCCCATTTTCACCAAATTCGCTGCTTGTAGCTTCTGCTCCTTCTCTGAATGTACAAGTTTCTTAATTTCCACCAACCTCGCTATCTTTATTAATATCCATTGCCTATCTAAATAAGTATCTCTAATTCTAACAGTCTCCACATTTCGAGTTAATTATCATTCACCTGAACCTCCAATTTCTCAAGTTCTAACTTTATCAGCACATATAGTTCTATTTATCTATCTAATACTCCATTTCCTGAAATCTGTTAGACTGAGCACATTTGCAGCTTCTCCGCATTCACTGCAACATCAATTACTCCTTTCCCTTCAGTTTCAGCAAACCTGGCTGTCCGTATCTCTCAAAATGTCAATTATTAGCAATTCAGCAAGTTCAAGCATTTTCTCTATCAGCAGATATAACTCATTCCCAAAATCTGTAAAATCTCCCATTTCCAACAAATTCGCTGTTTGCATTATCCGCTCGATCTCAGAATCTACAAGTTTCTCCATTTCAATCAATTTCTCAATCTCCAATAATTTCTGCAGTCCAACAACATAAATAGATCTATTTCTGACAACCAACACATTTTTCGCTGTTGTTCGTACAACTATGCATATAAATCACCATTCCTATATTTTGCAACTATTCAGTTTTCTTCTTCCAGGAAATACTCAATTTCTTCTTATTAATCAAATTCTGCAGATTCCCAGCTTCTCAGCGTTGGCTGCACTATTAATTTCTCCACATCCCTCAATTTAAGCAAACCTTGTTGGCTGCGGATAGCAAAATATCACTACCTAGCCATTGGTATAATTCTAGCATTTTATCTATCTGCAACTATTTCACTTCCCCAATATTTGTAAAATCTCCCATTTTCACCAAATTCGCTGCTTGTAGCTTCTGCTCCTTCTCTGAATGTACAAGTTGCTTAATTTTCACAGACCTCGCTATTCCTATTGATATCCACTGCCTATCTAAATAAGAATCTCTAATTCTAACAGTCTCCACATTTCGAGAAACTTTTCATTCACCAGAACCTACGATTTCTCAATTTCTAACTTTATCAGCAAATGTAGTTCTATTTATCTATCAAATAGTCAATTTCCACAAATCTGTTAGACTGAGCACATTTGCAGCTTCTCTGCATTGATTGCAACTTCAATTTCTGCTTCCTTTCAGTTTCAGCAAACCTGGCTGTCTGCATTTCTCAAAATGTCAATTATTAGCAATTCAGCAAGTTCAAGCATTTTCTCTATCAGCAAATCTAACTCATTCCCAAAATATGCAAAATCTCCCATTTCCAACAAATTCGCTGTTTGCATTATCGGCTCGATCTCTGAATCTACAAGTTTCTCTATTTCAATCCATTTCTCAATCTCCAATAATTTCTGCAGTCCAACAACAGAAATAGATCTATTTCTGACAACCTACTGATTTTTCAATGATGATCGTACAACTATGCCTTCAATATCACCATTCCTATATTTGGCAACTAATCAGGTTTCTACATCCGGGAAATACTCACTTTCTTGTAATTAATCAAATTCTGCAGATTCCAAGCTTCTCAGCGTTGGCTACACGATCAAGTTCTCCATATCCCTCAATTTAAGCAAACTGGGTTCGCTGTGGATAGCAAAATATCAATACCTAGCCATTGATATATCTAGCATTTTATCTATCTGCAGCTATTTCACTTTCCCAATATTTGTAATATCTCCCATTTTCACCAAATTCGCTGCTTGTAGCTTCTGCTCCTTCGCTGAATGTACAAGTTTCTTAATTTCCACCAACCTCGCTATCTTTATTAATATCCATTGCCTATCTAAATACGTATCTCTAATTCCACAGTCTCCACATTTCGAGTTACTTATCATTCACCTGAACCTCCGATTCCTCAAGTTCTAACTTTATGAGCAAATATAGTTCTATTTATCTATCAAATACTCCATTTCCTGAAATCTGTTAGACTGAGCACATTTGCAGCTTCTCCGCATTCACTAGAACATCAATTTCTGCTTTCCCTTCAGTTTCAGCAAACCTGGCTGTCCGTATTTCTCAAAATGTCAATTATTAGCAATTCAGCAAGTTCAAGCATTTTCTCTATCAGCAGATATAACTCATTCCCACAATATGTAAAATCTCCCATTTCCAACAAATTCGCTGTTTGCATTATCCGCTCGTTCTCTGAATTACAAGTTTCTCCATTTCAATTAATTTCTCAATCTCCAATAATTTCTGCAGTCCAACAAAATAAATAGATCTATTTCTGACAACCAACACATTTTGCACTGTTGTTCGTACAACTATGCCTTGAAAATCACCATTCCTATATTTTGCAACTAATCAGTATTCTTCTTCCAGGAAATACTCAATTTCTTCTTATTAATCAAATTCTGCAGATTCCCAGCTTCTCTGCGTTGGCTGCACTATTAATTTCTCCATATCCCTCAATTTAAGCAAACCTGGTTCGCTGTGGATAGCAAAATATCAATACCTAGCCATTGATATAATTCTAGCACTTTATCTATCTGCAACTATTTCACTTCCACAATATTTGTAAAATCTCCCATTTTCACCAAATTCGCTGCTTGTAACTTCTGCTCCTTCTCTGAATGTACAAGTTGCTTAATTATCACAGACCTCGCTATTCCTATTAATATCCACTGCCTATCTAAATAAGAATCTCTAATTCTAACAGTCTCCACATTTCGAGTAATTAATCATTCAGCAGAACCTACGATTTCTCAATTTCAAACTTTATCAGCAAATGTAGTTCTATTTATCTATCAAATACTCAATTTCCACAAATCTGTTAGACTGAGCACATTTGCAGCATCTCTGCATTGACTGCAACTTCAATTTTTGCGTTCCTTTCAGGTTCAGCAAACCTGGCTGTCCGTATCTCTCAAAATGTCACTTATTAGCAATTCAGCAAGTTCAAGCATTTTCTCTATCAGCAAATCTAACTCCTTCCCAAAATATGTAAAATCTCTCATTTCCAACAAATTCGCTGTTTGCATGATCGGCTCAATCTCTGAATCTACAAGTTTCTCCATTTCAATCAATTTCTCAATCTCCAATAATTTCTGCAGTCCAACAACATAAATAGATCTATTTCTGACAACCTACTGATTTTCCAATGTTGATCGTACAACTATGCCTTCAATATCACAATTCCTATATTTTGCAAACTAATCAGGTTTCTACATCGAGGAATTACTCAGTTTCTTGTAATTAATCATAATCTGCAGATTCCCAGCTTCTCTGCGTTGGCTACACTATCAATTTCTCCATATCCCTCAATTTCAGCAAAACTGGTTCGCTTTGGACAGCAAAATATCAATACCTAGCCATTGATATAATTCTAGCATTTTATCTATCTGCAGCTATTTCACTTTCCCAATATTTGTAATATCTCCCATTTTCACCAAATTCGCTGCTTGTAGCTTCTGCTCCTTCTCTGAATGTACAAGTTGCTTAATTTCCACAGACCTCGCTATTCCTATTAATATCCACTGCCTATCTAAATAAGAATCTCTAATTCTAACAGTCTCCACATTTCGAGTAACTTATCATTCAGTAGAACCTACGATTTCTCAATTTCAAACTTTATCAGCAAATGTAGTTCTATTTATCTGTCAAATTCTCAATTTCCACAAATCTGTTAGACTGAGCACATTTGCAGATTCTCTGCATTGATTGCAACTTCAATTTCTGCTTCCTTTCAGTTTCAGCAAACCTGGCTGTCTGCATTTCTCAAAATGTCAATTATTAGCAATTCAGCAAGTTCAAGCATTTTCTCTATCAGCAAATCTAACTCATTCCCAAAATATGTAAAATCTCCCATTTCCAACAAATTCGCTGTTTGCATGATCGGCTCGATCTCTGAATCTACAAGTTTCTCCATTTCAATCCATTTCTCAAATTTCTGCAGTCGAACAACAGAAATAGATCTATTTCTGACAACCTACTGATTTTCCAATGTTGATCGTACAACTATGCCTTCAATATCACCATTCCTATATTTTGCAAACTAATCAGGTTTCTACATCCAGCAATTACACAGTTTCTTGTAATTAATCATAATCTGCAGATTCCCAGCTTCTCAGCGTTGGCTACACGATCAAGTTCTCCATATCCCTCAATTTAAGCAAACTGGGTTCGCTGTGGATAGCAAAATATCAATATCTAGCCATTGATATGATTCTAGCATTTTATCTATCTGCAGCTATTTCACTTTCCCAATATTTGTAAAATCTCCCATTTTCACCAAATTCGCTGCTTGTAGCTTCTGCTCCTTCTCTGAATGTAGAAGTTTCTTAATTTCCACCAACCTCGCTATCTTTATTAATATCCATTGCCTATCTAAATAAGTATCTCTAATTCTAACAGTCTCCACATTTCGAGTTAATTATCATTCACCTGAACCTCCAATTTCTCAAGTTCTAACTTTATCAGCAAATATAGTTCTATTTATCTATCAAATACTCCATTTCCTGAAATCTGTTAGACTGAGCACATTTGCAGCTTCTCCGCATTCACTGCAACATCAATTACTCCTTTCCCTTCAGTTTCAGCAAACCTGGCTGTCCGTATCTCTCAAAATGTCAATTATTAGCAATTCAGCAAGTTCAAGCATTTTCTCTATCAGCAGATATAACTCATTCCCAAAATCTGTAAAATCTCCCATTTCCAACAAATTCGCTGTTTGCATTATCCGCTCGATCTCAGAATCTACAAGTTTCTCCATTTCAATCAATTTCTCAATCTCCAATAATTTCTGCAGTCCAACAACGTAAATAGATCTATTTCTGACAACCAACACATTTTTCACTGTTGTTCGTACAACTATGCATATAAATCACCATTCCTATATTTTGCAACTAATCAGTTTTCTTCTTCCAGGAAATACTCAATTTCTTCTTATTAATCAAATTCTGCAGATTCCCAGCTTCTCAGCGTTGGCTGCACTATTAATTTCTCCACATCCCTCAATTTAAGCAAACCTTGTTGGCTGCGGATAGCAAAATATCACTACCTAGCCATTGATATAATTCTAGCATTTTATCTATCTGCAACTATTTCACTTCCCCAATATTTGTAAAATCTCCCATTTTCACCAAATTCGCTGCTTGTAGCTTCTGCTCCTTCTCTGAATGTACAAGTTGCTTAATTTCCACAGACCTCGCTATTCCTATTAATATCCACTGCCTATCTAAATAAGAATCTCTAATTCTAACAGTCTCCACATTTCGAGAAACTTTTCATTCACCAGAACCTACGATTTCTCAATTTCTAACATTATCAACAAATGTAGTTCTATTTATCTATCAAATACTCAATTTCCACAAATCTGTTAGACTGAGCACATTTGCAGCTTCTCTGCATTGATTGCAACTTCAATTTCTGCTTCCTTTCAGTTTCAGCAAACCTGGCTGTCTGCATTTCTCAAAATGTCAATTATTAGCAATTCAGCAAGTTCAAGCATTTTCTCTATCAGCAAATCTAACTCATTCCCAAAATATGTAAAATCTCCCATTTCCAACAAATTCGCTGTTTGCATGATCGGCTCGATCTCTGAATCTACAAGTTTCTCCATTTCAATCCATTTCTCAATCTCCAATAATTTCTGCAGTCCAACAACAGAAATAGATCTATTTCTGACAACCTACTGATTTTTCAATGTTGATCGTACAACTATGCCTTCAATATCACAATTCCTATATTTTGCAAACTAATCAGGTTTCTACATCCAGCAATTACACAGTTTCTTGTAATTAATCATAATCTGCAGATTCCCAGCTTCTCAGCGTTGGCTACACGATCAAGTTCTCCATATCCCTCAATTTAAGCAAACTGGGTTCGCTGTGGATAGCAAAATATCAATACCTAGCCATTGATATGATTCTAGCATTTTATCTATCTGCAGCTATTTCACTTTCCCAATATTTGTAATATCTCCCATTTTCACCAAATTCTCTGCTTGTAGCTTCTGCTCCTTCTCTGAATGTACAAGTTTCTTAATTTCCACCAACCTCGCTATCTTTATTAATATCCATTGCCTATCTAAATAAATATCTCTTATTCTAACAGTCTCCACATTTCGAGTTACTTATCATTCACCTGAACCTCCAATTTCTCAAGTTCTAACTTTATCAGCACATATAGCTGTATTTATATATCAAATACTCCATTTCCTGAAATCTGTTAGACTGAGCACATTTGCAGCTTCTCCGCATTCACTGCAACATCAATTACTCCTTTCCCTTCAGTTTCAGCAAACCTGGCTGTCCGTATCTCTCAAAATGTCAATTATTAGCAATTCAGCAAGTTCAAGCATTTTCTCTATTCAGATATAACTCATTCCCAAAATATGTAAAATCTCCCATTTCCAACAAATTCGCTGCTTGCATTATCCGCTCGATCTCTGAATCTACAAGTTTCTCCATTTCAATCAATTTCTCAATCTCCAATAATTTCTGCAGTCCAACAACATAAATAGATCTATTTCTGACAACCAACACATTTTTCACTGCTGTTCGTACAACTATGCATATAAATCACCATTCCTATATTTGGCAACTAATCTGGTTTCTACATCCAGGAAATACTCAGTTTCTTGTAATTAATCAAATTCTGCAGATTCCAAGCTTCTCAGCGTTGGCTACACGATCAAGTTCTCCATATCCCTCAATTTAAGCAAACTGGGTTCGCTGTGGATAGCAAAATATCAATACCTAGCCATTGATATATCTAGCATTTTATCTATCTGCAGCTATTTCACTTTCCCAATATTTGTAATATCTCCCATTTATACCAAATTGGCTGCTTGTTGCTTCTGCCTCTTCGCTGAATGTACAAGTTTCTTAATTTCCACCAACATCGCTATCTTTATTAATATCCATTGCCTATCTAAATAAGTATCTCTAATTCCACAGTCTCCACATTTCGAGTTACTTATCATTCACCTGAACCACCAATTCCTCAAGTTCTAACTTTCTGAGCAAATATAGTTCTATTTATCTATCAAATACTCCTTTTCCTGAAATCTGTTAGACTGAGCACATTTGCAGCTTCTCCGCATTCACTGCAACATCAATTTCTCCTTTCCCTTCAGTTTCAGCAAACCTGGCTGTCCGGATTTCTCAAAATGTCAATTATTAGCAATTCAGCAAGTTCAGCATTTTCTCTATCAGAAGATATAACTCATTCCCACAATATGTAAAATCTCCCATTTCCAACAAATACGCTGTTTGCATTATCCGCTCGTTCTCTGAATCTACAAGTTTCTCCATTTCAATCAAATTCTCAATCTCCAATAATGTCCGCAGTCCAACAACATAAATAGATCTATTTCTGACAACCAACACATTTTTCACTGTTGTTCGTACAACTATGCATTTAAAATCACCATTCCTATAATTTGCAACTAATCAGTTTTCTTCTTCCAGGAAATACTCAATTTCTTCTTATCAATCAAATTCTGCAGATTCCCAGCTTCTCGGCGTTGGCTGCACTATTAATTTCTCCACATCCCTCAAATTAAGCAAGCCTTGTTTGCTGCGGATAGCAAAATATCACTACCTAGCCATTGATATAATTCTAGCATTTTATCTATCTGCAACTATTTCACTTCCCCAATATTTGTAAAATCTCCCATTTTCACCAAATTCGCTGCTTGTAGCTTCTGCTCCTTCTCTGAATGTACAAGTTGCTTAATTTCCACAGACCTCGCTATTCCTATTAATATCCACTGCCTATCTAAATAAGAATCTCTAATTCTAACAGTCTCCACATTTCGAGTAACTTATCATTCACCAGAACCTACGATTTCTCAATTTCTAACTTTATCAGCAAATGTAGTTCTATTTATCTATCAAATACTCAATTTCAACAAATCTGTTAGACTGAGCACATTTGCAGCTTCTCTGCATTGATTGCAACTTCAATTTCTGCTTCCTTTCAGTTTCAGCAAACCTGGCTGTCTGCATTTCTCAAAATGTCAATTATTAGCAATTCAGCAAGTTCAAGCATTTTCTCTATCAGCAAATCTAACTCATTCCCAAAATATGTAAAATCTCCCATTTCCAACAAATTCGCTGTTTGCATGATCGGCTCGATCTCTGAATCTACAAGTTTCTCCATTTCAATCCATTTCTCTATCTCCAATAATTTCTGCAGTCCAACAACATAAATAGATCTATTTCTGACAACCAACACATTTTTCACTGTTGTTCGTACAACTATGCATATAAATCACCATTCCTATATTTGGCAACTAATCTGGTTTCTACATCCAGGAAATACTCAGTTTCTTGTAATTAATCAAATTCTGCAGATTCCAAGTTTCTCAGCGTTGGCTACACGATCAAGTTCTCCATATCCCTCAATTTAAGCAAACTGGGTTCGCTGTGGATAGCAAAATATCAATACCTAGCCATTGATATATCTAGCATTTTATCTATCTGCAGCTATTTCACTTTCCCAATATTTGTAATATCTCCCATTTATACCAAATTGGCTGCTTGTTGCTTCTGCCTCTTCGCTGAATGTACAAGTTTCTTAATTTCCACCAACATCGCTATCTTTATTAATATCCATTGCCTATCTAAATAAGTATCTCTAATTCCACAGTCTCCACATTTCGAGTTACTTATCATTCACCTGAACCACCAATTCCTCAAGTTCTAACTTTCTGAGCAAATATAGTTCTATTTATCTATCAAATACTCCTTTTCCTGAAATCTGTTAGACTGAGCACATTTGCAGCTTCTCCGCATTCAATGCAACATCAATTTCTCCTTTCCCTTCAGTTTCAGCAAACCTGGCTGTCCGTATTTCTCAAAATGTCAATTATTAGCAATTCAGCAAGTTCAGCATTTTCTCTATCAGAAGATATAACTCATTCCCACAATATGTAAAATCTCCCATTTCCAACAAATACGCTGTTTGCATTATCCACTCGTTCTCTGAATCTACAAGTTTCTCCATTTCAATCAAATTCTCAATCTCCAATAATGTCCGCAGTCCAACAACATAAATAGATCTATTTCTGACAACCAACACATTTTTCACTGTTGTTCGTACAACTATGCATTTAAAATCACCATTCCTATATTTTGCAACTAATCAGTTTTCTTCTTCCAGGAAATACTCAATTTCTTCTTATTAATCAAATTCTGCAGATTCCCAGCTTCTCGGCGTTGGCTGCACTATTCATTTCTCCACATCCCTCAAATTAAGCAAGCCTTGTTTGCTGCGGATAGCAAAATATCACTACCTAGCCATTGATATAATTCTAGCATTTTATCTCTCTGCAACTATTTCACTTCCCCAATATTTGTAAAATCTCCCATTTTCACCAAATTCGCTGCTTGTAGCTTCTGCTCCTTCTCTGAATGTACAAGTTGCTTAATTTCCACAGACCTCGCTATTCCTATTAATATCCACTGCCTATCTAAATAAGAATCTCTAATTCTAACAGTCTCCACATTTCGAGTAACTTATCATTCACCAGAACCTACGATTTCTCAATTTCTAACTTTATCAGCAAATGTAGTTCTATTTATCTATCAAATACTCAATTTCAACAAATCTGTTAGACTGAGCACATTTGCAGCTTCTCTGCATTGATTGCAACTTCAATTTCTGCGTTCCTTTCAGTTTCAGCAAACCTGGCTGTCTGCATTTCTCAAAATGTCAATTATTAGCAATTCAGCAAGTTCAAGCATTTTCTCTATCAGCAAATCTAACTCATTCCCAAAATATGTAAAATCTCCCATTTCCAACAAATTCGCTGTTTGCATTATTGGCTCGATCTCTGAATCTACAAGTTTCTCCATTTCAATCCATTTCTCAATCTCCAATAATTTCTGCAGTCCAACAACAGAAATAGATCTATTTCTGACAACCTACTGATTTTTCAATGTTGATCGTACAACTATGCCTTCAATATCACAATTCCTATATTTTGCAAACTAATCAGGTTTCTACATCCAGCAATTACACAGTTTCTTGTAATTAATCATAATCTGCAGATTCCCAGCTTCTCAGCGTTGGCTACACGATCAAGTTCTCCATATCCCTCAATTTAAGCAAACTGTGTTCGCTGTGGATAGCAAAATATCCATACCTAGCCATTGATATGATTGTAGCATTTTATCTATCTGCAGTTTTTTCACTTTCCTAATATTAGTAATATCTCCCATTTTCACAAATTCGCTCCTTGTAGCTTCTGCTCCTTCGCTGAATGTACAAGTTTCTTAATTTCCACCAACCTCGCTATCTCAATTAATGTCCATTGCCTATCAAAATAAGTATCTCTAATTCTAACAGTCTCCACATTTCGACAAACTTTTCATTCTCCAGAACCTACGATTTCTCAATTTCTAACTTTATCAGCAAATGTACTTCTATTTATCTATCAAATACTCAATTTCCACAAATCTGTTAGATTGAGCACATTTGCAGCTTCTCCGCATTCACTGCAACATCAATTTCTCCTTTCCCTTCAGTTTCAGCAAACCTGACTGTCCGTATCTCTCAAAATGTCAATTATTAGCAATTCAGCAAGTTCAAGCATTTTCTCTATCAGCAGATATAACTCATTCCCAAAATCTGTAAAATCTCCCATTTGCAACAAATTCGCTGTTTGCATGATCCGCGACATCTCTGAATCTACAAGTTTCTCCATTTCAATCAATATCTCAATCTACAATAATTTCTGCAGTCCAACAGCATAAATAGATCTATTTCTGACAACCTGCTCATTTTTCACTGTTGAACGTACAACTATGCCTTCAATATCACCATTCCTATATTTGGCAACTAATCTGGTTTCTACATCCGGGAAATACTCAGTTTCTTGTAATTAATCAAATTCTGCAGATTCCAAGCTTCTCAGCTTTGGTTACACGATCAAGTTTCCATATCCCTCAATTTAAGCAAACTGGGTTCGCTGTGGATAGCAAAATATCAATAACTAGCCATTGATATGATTCTAGCATTTTATCTATCTGCAGCTATTTCACTTTCCCAATATTTGTAATATCTCCCATTTACACCAAATTCGCTGCTTGTAGCTTCTGCTCCTTCGCTGAATGTACAAGTTTCTTAATTTCCACCAACCTCGCTATCTTTATTAATATCCATTGACTATCTAAATAAGTATCTCTAATTCCACAGTCTCCACATTTCGAGTTACTTATCATTCACCTGAACCTCCAATTCCTCAAGTTCTAACTTTCTGAGCAAATATAGTTGTATTTATCTATCAAATACTCCATTTCCTGGAATCTGTTAGACTGAGCACATTTGCAACATCTCCGCATTCACTGCAACATCAATTTCTCCTATCCCTTCAGTTTCAGCAAACCTGGCTGTCCGGATTTCTCAAAATGTCAATTATTGGCAATTCAGCAAGTTCAGCATTTTCTCTATCAGAAGATATAACTCATTCCCACAATATGTAAAATCTCCCATTTCCAACAAATTCGCTGTTTGCATTATCCACTCCTTCTCTGAATCTACAAGTTTCTCCATTTCACTCAAATTCACAATCTCCAATAATTTCTGCAGTCCAACAACATAAATAGATCTATTTCTGACAACCAACACATTTTTCACTGTTGTTCGTACAACTATGCATTTAAAATCACCATTCCTATATTTTGCAACTAATCAGTTTTCTTCTTCCAGGAAATACTCAATTTCTTCTTATTAATCAAATTCTGCAGATTCCCAGCTTCTCGGCGTTGGCTGCACTATTAATTTCTCCACATCCCTCAATTTAAGCAAACCTTGTTCGCTGCGGATAGCAAAATATCAAGACCTAGCCATTGATAAAATTCTAGAATTTTATCTATCTGCAACTATTTCACTTCCCCAATATTTGTAAAATCTCCCATTTTCACCAAATTCGCTGCTCGTAGCTTCTGCTCCTTCTCTGAATGTACAAGTTGCTTAATTTCCTCAGACCTCGCTATTCCTATTAATATCCACTGCCTATCTAAATAAGAATCTCTAATTCTAACAGTCTCCACATTTCGAGAAACTTTTCATTCACCAGAACCTACGATTTCTCAATTTCTAACTTTATCAGCAAATGTAGTTCTATTTATCTATCAAATACTCAATTTCCACAAATCTGTTAGACTGAGCACATTTGCAGCTTCTCTGCATTGATTGCAACTTCAATTTCTGCTTCCTTTCAGTTTCAGCAAACCTGGCTGTCTGCATTTCTCAAAATGTCAATTATTAGCAATTCAGCAAGTTCAAGCATTTTCTCTATCAGCAAATCTAACTCATTCCCAAAATATGTAAAATCTCCCATTTCCAACAAATTCGCTGTTTGCATGATCGGCTCGGTCTCTGAATCTACAAGTTTCTCCATTTCCATCCATTTCTCAATCTCCAATAATTTCTGCAGTCCAACAACAGAAATAGATCTATTTCTGACATCCTACTGATTTTTCAATGTTGATCGTACAACTATGCCTTCAATATCACAATTCCTATATTTTGCAAACTAATCAGGTTTCTACATCCAGCAATTACACAGTTTCTTGTAATTAATCATAATCTGCAGATTCCCAGCTTCTCAGCGTTGGCTACACGATCAAGTTCTCCATATCCCTCAATTTAAGCAAACTGGGTTCGCTGTGGATAGCAAAATATCAATACCTAGCCATTGATTTGATTCTAGCATTTTATCTATCTGCAGCTATTTCACTTTCCCAATATTTGTAATATCTCCCATTTTCACCAAATTCGCTGCTTGTAGCTTCTGCTCCTTCGCTGAATGTACAAGTTTCTTAATTTCCACCAACCTCGCTATCTTTATTCATATCCATTGCCTATCTAAGTAAGTATCTCTAATTCCACAGTCTCCACATTTCGAATTACTTATCATTCACCTGAACCTCCAATTCCTCAAGTTCTAACTTTATCAGCAAATATAGTTCTATTTATCTATCAAATACTCCATTTCCTGAAATCTGTTAAACTGAGTTCATTTGTAGCTTCTCCGCATTCACTGCAACATCAATTTCTCCTTTCCCTTCAGTTTCAGCAAACCTGACTGTCCGTATCTCTCAAAATGTCAATTATTAGCAATTCAGCGTGTTCAAGCATTTTCTCTATCAGCAGATATAAATCATTCCCAAAATCTGTAAAATCTCCCATTTCCAACAAATTCGCTGTTTGCATTATCCGCTCGATCTCTGAATCTACAAGTTTCTCCATTTCAATCAATTTCACAATCTCCAATAATTTCTGCAGTCCAACAGCATAAATAGATCTATTTCTGACAACCTGCTCATTTTTCACTGTTGAACGTACAACTTTGCCATCAATATCACCATTCCTATATTTGGCAACTAATTAGGTTTCTGCATCCGGAAAATACTCAGTTTCTTGTAATTAATCAAATTCTGCAGATTCCAAGCTTCTCAGCGTTGGCTACACGATCAAGTTCTCCATATCCCTCAATTTAAGCAAACTGGGTTCGCTGTGGATAGCAAAATATCAATACCTAGCCATTGATATGATTCTAGCATTTTATCTATCTGCAGCTATTTCACTTTCCCAATATTTGTAATATCTCCCATTTTCACCAAATTCGCTGCTTGTAGCTTCTGCTCCTTCGCTGAATGTACAAGTTTCTTAATTTCCACCAACCTCGCTATCTTTATCAATATCCATTGCCTATCTAAATACGTATCTCTAATTCCACAGTCTCCACATTTCGAGTTACTTATCATTCAACTGAACCTCCGATTCCTCAAGTTCTAACTTTATGAGCAAAAAGAGTTCTATTTATCTATCAAATACTCAATTTCCTGAAATCTGTTAGACTGAGCACATTTGCAGCTTCTCCGCATTCACTAGAACATCAATTTCTGCTTTCCCTTCAGTTTCAGCAAACCTGGCTGTCCGTATTTCTCAAAATGTCAATTATTAGCAATTCAGCAAGTTCAAGCATTTTCTCTATCAGCAGATATAACTCATTCCCACAATATGTAAAATCTCCCATTTCCAACAAATTCGCTGTTTGCATTATCGGCTCGTTCTCTGAATTTCAAGTTTCTCCATTTCAATTAATTTCTCAATCTCCAATAATTTCTGCAGTCCAACAAAATTAATAGATCTATTTCTGACAACCAACACATTTTGCACTGTTGTTCGTACAACTATGCCTTGAAAATCACCATTCCTATATTTTGCAACTAATCAGTATTCTTCTTCCAGGAAATACTCAATTTCTTCTTATTAATCAAATTCTGCAGATTCCCAGCTTCTCTGCGTTGGCTGCACTATTAATTTCTCCATATCCCTCAATTTAAGCAAACCTGGTTCGCTGTGGATAGCAAAATATCAATACCTAGCCATTGATATAATTCTAGCACTTTATCTATCTGCAACTATTTCACTTCCACAATATTTGTAAAATCTCCCATTTTCACCAAATTCGCTGCTTGTAACTTCTGCTCCTTCTCTGAATGTACAAGTTGCTTAATTTCCACAGACCTCGCTATTCCTATTAATATCCACTGCCTATCTAAATAAGAATCTCTAATTCTAACAGTCTCCACATTTCGAGTAATTAATCATTCAGCAGAACCTACGATTTCTCAATTTCAAACTTTATCAGCAAATGTAGTTCTATTTATCTATCAAATACTCCATTTCCTGAAATCTGTTAGACTGAGCACATTTGCAGCTTCTCTGCATTGATTGCAACTTCAATTTCTGCTTCCTTTCAGTTTCAGCAAACCTGGCTGTCTGCATTTCTCAAAATGTCAATTATTAGCAATTCAGCAAGTTCAAGCATTTTCTCTATCAGCAAATCTAACTCATTCCCAAAATATGTAAAATCTCCCATTTCCAACAAATTCGCTGTTTGCATTATTGGCTCGATCTCTGAATCTACAAGTTTCTCCATTTCAATCCATTTCTCAATCTCCAATAATTTCTGCAGTCCAACAACAGAAATAGATCTATTTCTGACAACCTACTGATTTTCCAATGTTGATCGTACAACTATGCCTTCAATATCACAATTCCTATATTTTGCAAACTAATCAGGTTTCTACGTCCAGGAAATACTCAGTTTCTTCTAATTAATCAAATTCTGCAGATTCCAAGCTTCTCAGCGTTGGCTACACGATCAAGTTCTCCATATCCCTCAATTTAAGCAAACTGGGTTCGCTGTGGATAGCAAAATATCTATACCTAGCCATTGATATGATTCTAGCATTTTATCTATCTGCAGTTTTTTCACTTTCCTAATATTTGTAATATCTCCCATTTTCACCAAATTCGCTGCTTGTAGCTTCTGCTCCTTCGCTGAATGTACAAGTTTCTTAATTTCCACCAACCTCGCTATCTCAATTAATATCCATTGCCTATCAAAATAAGTATCTCTAATTCTAACAGTCTCCACATTTTGAGTTACTTATCATTCATCTGAACCTCCAATTTCTCAAGTTCTAACTTTATCAGCAAATATAGTTCTATTTATCTATCAAATACTCCATTCCCTGAAATCTGTTAGACTGAGTTCATTTGTAGCTTCTCCGCATTCACTGCAACATCAATTTCTCCTTTCCCTTCAGTTTCAGCAAACCTGACTGTCCGTATCTCTCAAAATGTCAATTATTAGCAATTCAGCAAGTTCAAGCATTTTCTCTATCAGCAGATATAACTCATTCCCAAAATCTGTAAAATCTCCCATTTGCAACAAATTCGCTGTTTGCATGATCCGCGACATCTCTGAATCTACAAGTTTCTCCATTTCAATCAATTTCTCAATCTCCAATAATTTCTGCAGTCCAACATAAATAGATCTATTTCTGACAACCTACTGATTTTTCACTGTTGAACGTACAACTATGCCTTCAATATCACCATTCCTATATTTTGCAAACTAATCAGGTTTCTACGTCCAGGAAATACTCAGTTTCTTCTAATTAATCAAATTCTGCAGATTCCAAGCTTCTCAGCGTTGGCTACACGATCAAGTTCTCCATATCCCTCAATTTAAGCAAACTGGGTTCGCTGTGGATAGCAAAATATCCATACCTAGCCATTGATATAATTCTAGCATTTTATCTATCTGCAGCTATTTCACTTTCCCAATATTTGTAATATCTCCCATTTTCACCAAATTCGCTGCTTGTAGCTTCTGCTCCTTCTCTGAATGTACAAGTTTCTTAATTTCCACCAACCTCGCTATCTTTATTAATATCCATTGCCTATCTAAATACGTATCTCTAATTCCACAGTCTCCACATTTCGAGTTACTTATCATTCACCTGAACCTCCAATTCCTCAAGTTATAACTTTATGAGCAAATATAGTTCTATTTATCTATCAAATACTCCATTTCCTGAAATCTGTTAAACTGAGCACATTTGCAGCTTCTCCGCATTCACTAGAACATCAATTTCTGCTTTCCCTTCAGTTTCAGCAAACCTGGCTGTCCGTATCTCTGAAAATGTCAATTATTAGCAATTCAGCAAGTTCAAGCATTTTCTCTATCAGCAGATATAACTCATTCCCACAATATGTAAAATCTCCCATTTCCAACAAATTCGCTGTTTGCATTATCCGCTCGTTCTCTGAATTAAAAGTTTCTCCGTTTCAATTAATTTTTCAATCTCCAATAATTTCTGCAGTCCAACAAAATAAATAGATCTATTTCTGACAACCAACACATTTTGCACTGTTGTTCGTACAACTATGCCTTGAAAATCACCATTCCTATATTTTGCAACTAATCAGTATTCTTCTTCCAGGAAATACTCAATTTCTTCTTATTAATCAAATTCTGCAGATTCCCAGCTTCTCTGCGTTGGCTGCACTATTAATTTCTCCATATCCCTCAATTTAAGCAAACCTGGTTCGCTGTGGATAGCAAAATATCAATACCTAGCCATTGATATAATTCTAGCACTTTATCTATCTGCAACTATTTCACTTCCACAATATTTGTAAAATCTCCCATTTTCACCATTTCGCTGCTTGTAACTTCTGCTCCTTCTCTGAATGTACAAGTTGCTTAATTTCCACAGACCTCGCTATTCCTATTAATATCCACTGCCTATCTAAATAAGAATCTCTAATTCTAACAGTCTCCACATTTCGAGAAACTTTTCATTCACCAGAACCTACGATATCTCAATTTCAAACTTTATCAGCAAATGTAGTTCTATTTATCTATCAAATACTCAATTTCCACAAATCTGTTAGACTGAGCACATTTGCAGCATCTCTGCATTGACTGCAACTTCAATTTTTGCGTTCCTTTCAGGTTCAGCAAACCTGGCTGTCCGTATCTCTCAAAATGTCACTTATTAGCAATTCAGCAAGTTCAAGCATTTTCTCTATCAGCAAATCTAACTCCTTCCCAAAATATGTAAAATCTCCCATTTCCAACAAATTCGCTGTTTGCATGATCGGCTCGATCTCTGAATCTACAAGTTTCTCCATTTCAATCAATTTCTCAATCTCCAATAATTTCTGCAGTACAACAACATAAATAGATCTATTTCTGACAACCTACTGATTTTCCAATGTTGATCGTACAACTATGCCTTCAATATCACAATTCCTATATTTTGCAAACTAATCAGGTTTCTACATCGAGGAATTACTCAGTTTCTTGTAATTAATCAAAATCTGCAGAGTCCCAGCTTCTCTGCGTTGGCTACACTATCAATTTCTCCATATCCCTCAATTTCAGCAAAACTGGTTCGCTTTGGACAGCAAAATATCAATACCTAGCCATTGATATAATTCTAGCATTTTATCTATCTGCAGCTATTTCACTTTCCCAATATTTGTAATATCTCCCATTTACACCAAATTCGCTGCATGTAACTTCTGCTCCTTCTCTGAATGTACAAGTTTCTTAATTTCCACCAACTTCGCTACGTCTATTAATATCCATTGCCCATCTAAATAAGTATCTCTAATTCTAACATTCTCCACATTTCGAGTTACTTATCATTCACCTGAACCTCCAATTTCTCAAGTTCTAACTTTATCAGCAAATGTTTTCTATTTATCTATCAAATACTCAATATCCTGAAATCTGTTAGACTGAGCACATTTGCAGCTTCTCCGCATTCACTGCAACATCAATTTCTCCTTTCCCTTCAGTTTCAGCAAACCTGGCTGTCTGTATCTCTCAAAATGTCAATTATTAGCAATTCAGCAAGTTCAAGCATTTTCTCTATCAGCAGATATAACTCATTCCCAAAATATGTAAAATCTCCCATTTCCAACAAATTCGCTGCTTGCATTATCCGCTCGTTCTCTGAATCTACAAGTTTCTCCATTTCAATCAATTTCTCAATCTCCAATAATCTCTGCAGTCCAACAAAATAAATAGATCTATTTCTGACAAGCAACACATTTTTCACCGTTGTTCGTACAACTATGCCTTTAAAATCACCATTCCGATATATTGCAAATAATCAGTTTTCTTCTTCGAGGCAATACTTAATTTCTTGTTATTAATCAAATTCCGCAGATTCCCAGCTTCTCTGCGTTGGCTGCACTATTAATTTCTCCCTATCCCTCAATTTAAGCAAACCTGGTTCGCTGTGGATAGCAAAATATCAATACCTAGCCATAGATATAATTCTAGCATTTTATCTATCTCCAACTATTTCACTTCCCCAATATTTGTAAAATCTCCCATTTTCACCAAATTCACTGCTTGCAACTTCTGCTCCTTCTCTGAATGTACAAGTTTCTTAATTTTCGCCATCCTCGCTACGTCTATTAATATCCTTTGCATATCTAAATAAGTATCTCTAATTCTAACAGTCTCCACATTTCGAGTTACTTATCATTCACCTGAACCTACAATTTCAAAAGTTCTAACTTTATCAGCAAATATAGATCTATTTATCTATCAAATACTTAATTTCCTGACATCTGTTAGACTGAGCACATTTACAGCTTCTCCGCATTCACTGCCACATCAATTTCTCCTTTCCCTTCAGTTTCAGCAAACCTGGCTTTCTGTATCTCTCAAAATGTCAATTATTGGCAATTCACCAAGTTCAAGCATTTTCTCTATCAGCAGATATAACTCATTCCCAAAATATGTAAAATCTCCCATTTCCAACAAATTCGCTGTTTGCATCATCCGCTCGTTCTCTGAATCTACTAGTTTCTCCATTTCAATCAATTTCTCAATCTCCAATAATTTCTGCAGTCCAACAACATAAATAGATCTATTTCTGACAACCAACACATTTTTCACTGTTGTTCGTACAACTATGCCTTTAAATAGCCATTCCTATATTTTGCAACTATTCAGTTTTCTTCTTCGAGGAAATACTCAATTTCTTGTTATTAATCAAATTCTTCAGATTCCCAGCTTCTCTGCGTTGGCTGCACTATTAATTTCTCCATATCCCTCAATTTAAGCAAACCTGGTTCCCTGTGGATAGCAAAATATCAATACCTAGCCATTGATATAATTCTAGCATTTTATCTATCTGCAGCTATTTCACTTTCCCAATATTTGTAAATACTCCCATTTTCACCAAATTCGCTGCTTGTAGCTTCTGCTCCATCTGTGAATGTACAACTTTCTTACTTTCCACCAACCTCGCTATCTCTATTAATATCCACTGCCTATCTAAATAAGTATCTCTAATTCTAACAGTCTCCACATTTCGACTAACTGATCATTCACCTGAAGCTACAATTTCTCAAGTTCTAACTTTATCAGCAAATGTAGTTCTATTTATCTATCAAATACTCAATTTCCTGACATCTGTTAGACTGAGCACATTTGGAGCACATTGTAGGTTCAGGTGAATGATAAGTAGCTCGAAATGTGGAGAATGTTAGAATTAGAGATACTTATTTAGATAGGCAATTGATATTAATAGACGTAGCGAGGTTGGTGGAAATTAAGAAACTTGTACATTCAGAGAAGGCGCAGAAGTTACAAGCAGCGAATTTGGTGAAAATGGGAGATATTACAAATATTGGGAAAGTGAAATAGCGGCAGATAGATAAAATGCGAGAATTATATCAATGGCTAGGTATTGATATTTTGTTATCCAAAGCGAACCAGTTTTGCTGAAATTGAGGGATATGGAGAAATTGATAGTGTAGCCAACGCAGAGAAGCTGGGAATCTGCAGAATTTGATTAATTACAAGAAACTGAGTATTTCCTGGATGTAGATACCTGATTAGTTGCCAAATATAGGAATGGTGACATTGAAGGCATAGTTGTACGAGCAACAGTGAAAAATCAGTAGGTTGTAAGAAATAGATCTATTTATGTTGTTGGACTGCAGAAATAATTGGAGATTGACAACTTGATTGAAATGGAGACACTTGTAGATTCAGTAAACGAGCGGATAATGCAAACAGCGAATTTCTTGCAAATGGGAGATTTTACAAATTTTGGGAATGAGTTATATCTGCTGATAGAGAAAATGCTTGAGCTCGATGAATTGCTAATATTTGACATTCTGAGAGAAATTGAGAGCCAGCATTGCTGAAAATGATGGGAATGGAGAAATTGAAGTTGCAGTGAATGCGGAGAAGCTGCAAATGTGCTCAGTCTAACAGATTTCAGGATATTGATATTTGATAGATAAATAGAACTACATTTGCTGATAAAGTTAGAGCTTGCGAAATTGTAGGTTCAGGTGAATGATAAGTAACTCGAAATGTGGAGACTGTTAGAATTCGAGATACTTATTTAGATAGGCAGTGGATATTAATAGAAATAGCGAGGTTGGTGGAAATAAAGAAACTTGTACATTCAGAGAAGGAGCAGAAGCTACAAGCAGCGAATTTGGTGAAAATGGGAGAATTTACAAATATTGGGAAAGTGAAATAGTTGCAGATAGTTAAAATGCTAGAATCATATCAATGGCTAGGTATTGATATTTTGCTATCCACAGCGAACCGGGTTTGCTTAAATTGAGGGATATGGAGAAATTAATAGTGCAGCCAACGCAGAGAAGCTGGGAATCTGCGGAATTTGATTAATAACAAGAAATTAAGTATTTCCTCGAAGATGAAAACTGATTAGTTGCAAAATATAGGAATGGTGATTTTAAAGGCATAGTTGTACGAACAACAGTGAAAAATGTGTTGGTTGTCAGAAATAGATCTATTTATGTTGTTGGACTGCAGAAATTATTGGAGATTGAGAAATTGATTGAAATTGAGAAACTTGTAGATTCAGAGAACGAGCGGATGATGCAAACAGCGAATTTGTTGGAAATGAGAGATTTTACATATTTTGGGAATGAGTTATATCTGCCGATAGAGATAATGCTTGAACTTGCTGAATTGCTAATAATTGACATTTTGAGAGAAATCGAGAGCCAGGATTGCTGCAAGTGATGGGAATGGAGAATTTGAAGCTGCCGTGATTACGGAGAAGCCGCAAATGTGCTCAGTCTAACAGATTTCAGGAAATGGAGTATTTGATAGATAAATAGAACTACATTTGCTGATAAAGTTAGAACTTGCGAAATTGTAGGTTCAGGTGAATGATAAGTAACTCGAAATGTAGAGACTGTTAGAATTAGAGATACTTATTTAGATAGGCAGTGGATATTAATAGAAATAGCGAGGTTGGTGGAAATTAAGAAACTTGTACATTCAGAGAAGGAGCAGAAGCTACAAGCAGCGAATTTGGTGAAAATGGGAGAATTTACAAATATTAGGAAAGTGAAATAGTTGCAGATAGTTAAAATGCTAGAATCATATCAATGGCTAGGTATTGATATTTTGCTATCCACAGCGAACCGGGTTTGCTTAAATTGAGGGATATGGAGAAATTAATAGTGCAGCCAACGCAGAGAAGCTGGGAATCTGCGGAATTTGATTAATAACAAGAAATTAAGTATTTCCTCGAAGATGAAAACTGATTAGTTGCAAAATATAGGAATGGTGATTTTAAAGGCATAGTTGTACGAACAACAGTGAAAAATGTGTTGGTTGTCAGAAATAGATCTATTTATGTTGTTGGAGTGCAGAAATTATTGGAGATAGAGAACTTGATTGAAATGGAGACACTTGTAGATTCGGAGAACGAGCGGATGATGCAAACAGCGAATTTCTTGCAAATGGGAGATTTTACAAATTTTGGGAATGAGTTATATCTGCTGATAGAGAAAATGCTTGAGCTCGATGAATTGCTAATATTTGACATTCTGAGAGAAATTGAGAGCCAGCATTGCTGAAAGTGATGGGAATGGAGAAATTGAAGTTGCAGTGAATGCGTAGAAGCTGCAAATGTGCTCAGTCTATCAGATTTCAGGATATTGAGTATTTGATAGTTAAATAGAACTACATTTGCTGATAAAGTTAGAGCTTGCGAAACTGTAGGTTCAGGTGAATGATAAGTAACTCGAAATGTGGAGACTGTTAGAATTAGAGATACTTATTTAGATAGGCAGTGGATATTAATAGAAATAGCGAGGTTGGTTGAAATTAAGCAACTTGTACATTCAGAGAAGGAGCAGAAGATACAAGCAGCGAATTTGGTGAAAATGGGAGAATTTACAATTATTGGGAAAGTGAAATAGCTTCAGATAGTTAAAATGCGAGACTCACATCAATGGCTAGGTATTGATATTTTGCTATCCGCAGCGAACCCGGTTTGCTTAAATTGAGGGATATGGAGAACTTGATCGTGTAGCCAACGCAGAGAAGCTGGGAATCTGCAGAATTTGATTAATTACAAGAAACTGAGTATTTCCTGGATGTAGAAACCTGATTAGTTGCCAAATATAGGAATGGTGACATTGAAGGCATAGTTGTACGAGCAACAGTGAAAAATCAGTAGGTTGTCAGAAATAGATCTATTTGTGTTGTTGGACTGAGGAAATTATTGGAGATTGACAAATTGATTGAAATGGAGAGACTTGTAGATTCAGTGAACGAGCGGATAATGCAAACAGCGAATTTCTTGCAAATGGGAGATTTTACAAATTTTGGGAATGAGTTATATCTGCTAATAGAGAAAATGCTTGAACTTGCTGAATTGCTAATAATTGACATTTTGAGAGAAATAGAGAGCCAGGATTGCTGAAAGTGATGGGAATGGAGAATTTGAAGCTGCCGTGAATACGGAGAAGCTGCAAATGTGCTCAGTCTAACAGATTTCAGGAAATGGAGTATTTGATAGATAAATAGAACTACATTTGCTGATAAAGTTAGAACTTGCGAAATTGTAGGTTCAGGTGAATGATAAGTAACTCGAATTGTGGAGACTGTTAGAATTAGAGATACTTATTTAGATAGGCAGTGGATATTAATAGAAATAGCGAGGTTGGTTGAAATTAAGCAACTTGTACATTCAGAGAAGGAACAGAAGATACAAGCAGCGAATTTGGTGAAAATGGGAGAATTTACAAATATTGGGAAAGTGAAATAGCTGCAGATAGATAAAATGCTAGAATTATATCAATGGCTAGGTATTGATATTTTGCTATCCACAGTGAACCAGGTTTGCTTAAATTGAGGGATAGGGAGAAATTAATAGTGCAGCCAACGCAGAGAAGCTGGGAATCTGCAGAATTTGATTAATAACAAGAAATGAAGTATTTCCTCGAAGAAGAAAACTGATTAATTGCAAAATATAGGAATGGTGATTTTAAAGGCATAGTTGTACGAACAACAGTGCAAAATGTGTTGGTTGTCAGAAATAGATCTATTTATGTTGTTGGACTGCAGAAATTATTGGAGATTGAGAAATTGATTGAAATGGAGAAACTTGTAGATTCAGAGAACGAGCGGATGATGCAAACAGCGAATTTGTTGGAAATGCGAGATTTTACATATTTTGGGAATGAGTTATATCTGCTGATAGAGAAACGCTTGAACTTGCTGAATTGCTAATAATTGACATTTTGAGAGATACAGACAGCCAGGTTTGCTGAAACTGAAGGGAAAGGAGAAATTGATGTTGCAGTGAATGCGGAGAAGCTGCCCATGTGCTCAGTCTAGCAGATTTCAGGAAATTGAGCATTTTATAGATAAATAGAACTACATTTGCTGATAAAGTTAGAACTTGCGAAATTGTAGGTTCAGGTGAATGATAAGTATCTCGAAATTTAGAGACTGTTAGAATTAGAGATACTTATTTAGATAGGCATTGGATATTAATAGAAATAGCGAGGTTGGTGGAAATTAAGAAACTTGTACATTCAGAGAAGGAGCTGAAGATAGAAGCAGCGAATTTGGTGAAAATGGTAGAATTTACAAATATTGGGTAAAGTGAAATAGCTGCAGATAGATAAAATGCTAGAATTATATCAATGGCTAGGTATTGATATTTTGTTCTCCAAAGCGAACCAGTTTTGCTGAAATTGAGGGATATGGAGAAATTGATAGTGTTGCCAACGCAGAGAAGCTGGGAATCTGCAGATTTTGATTAATTACAAGAAACTGATAATTCCTGGATGTAGAATCCTGATTAGTTGCAAAATATAGGAATTGTGATATTGAAAGCATAGTTGTACGATCAACATTGAAAAATCAGTAGGTTGTCAGAAATGGATCTATTTGTGTTGTTGGACTGCAGAAATTATTGGAGATTGAGAAATTGATTGAAATGGAGAAACTTGTAGATTCAGAGAACGAGCGGATGATGCAAACAGCGAATTTGATGGAAATGCGAGATTTTACATATTTTGGGAATGAGTTATATCTGCTGATAGAGAAAATGCTTGAACTTGCTGAATTGCTAATAATTGACATTTTGAGAGATACAGACAGCCAAGTTTGCTAAAACTGAAGGGAAAGGTGTAATTGATGTTGCAGTGAATGCGGAGAAGCTGCAAATGTGCTCAGTCTAACAGATTTCAGGAATTGAGTATTTGATAGATAAATAGAACTACATTTGCTGATAAAGTTAGAACTTTCGAAATTGTAGGTTCAGGTGAATGATAAGTAACTCGAATTGTGGAGACTGTTAGAATTAGAGATACTTATTTAGATTGGCAGTGGATATTAATAGAAATAGCGAGGTTGGTTGAAATTAAGCAACGTACATTCAGAGAAGGAGCAGAAGATACAAGCAGCGAATTTGGTGAAAATGGGAGAATTTACAAATATTGGGAAAGTGAAATAGCTGCAGATAGATAAAATGCTAGAATCATATCAATGGCTAGGTATTGATATTTTGCTATCCGCAGCGAACCCGGTTTGCTTAAATTGAGGGATATGGAGAAATTAATAGTGCAGCCAACGCAGAGAAGCTGGGAATCTGCGGGATTGATTAATAACAAGAAATTAAGTATTTCCTCGAAGATGAAAACTCATTAGTTGCAAAATATACGAATGGTGATTTTAAAGGCATTGTTGTACGAACAACAGTGTAAAATCTGTTGGTTGTCAGAAATAGATCTATTTATGTTGTTGGACTGCAGAAATTATTGGAGATTGAGAAATTGATTGAAATTGAGAAACTTGTAGATTCAGAGAACGAGCGGATGATGCAAACAGCGAATTTGTTGGAAATGCGAGATTTTACATATTTTGGGATTGAGTTATATCTGCTGATAGAGAAAATGCTTGAACTTGCTGAATTGCTAATAATTGACATTTTGAGAGATACAGACAGCCAGGTTTGCTGAAACTGTAGGGAAAGGAGAAATTGATGTTGCAGTGAATGCGGAGAAGCAGCCCATGTGCTCAGTCTAGCAGATTTCAGGAAATTGAGCACTTTATAGATAAATAGAACTACATTTGCTGATAAAGTTAGAGCTTGCGAAATTGTAGGATCAGGTGAATGATAAGTAACTCGAAATGTAGAGACTGTTAGAATTAGAGATACTTATTTAGATAGGCAGTGGATATTAATTGAAATAGCGAGGTTGGTGGAAATTAAGAAACTTGTACATTCAGAGAAGGAGCTGAAGCTACAAGCAGCGAATTTGGTGAAAATGGGAGAATTTACAAATATTGGGAAAGTGAAATAGCTGCAGATAGATAAAATGCTAGAATCATATCAATGGCTAGGTATTGATATTTTGCTATCCGCAGCGAACCCGGTTTGCTTTAATTGAGGGATATGTAGAAATTAATAGTGCAGCCAACGCAGAGAAGCTGCGAATCTGCGAAATTTGATTAAGAACAAGAAATTAAGTATTTCCTCGAAGATGAAAACTCATTAGTTGCAAAATATAGGAATGGTGATTTTAAAGGCATTGTTGTACGAACAACAGTGAAAAATGTGTTGGTTGTCAGAAATAGATCTATTTATGTTGTTGGACTGCAGAAATTATTGGAGATTGAGAAATTGATTGAAATTGAGAAACTTGTAGATTCAGAGAACGAGCGGATGATGCAAACAGCGAATTTGTTGGAAATGCGAGATTTTACATATTTTGGGAATGAGTTATATCTGCTGATAGAGAAAATGCTTGAACTTGCTGAATTGCTAATAATTGACATTTTGGGAGATACAGACAGCCAGGTTTGCTGAATCTGAAGGGAAAGGATAAATTGATGTTTCAGTGAATGCGGAGAAGCTGCCCATGTGCTCAGTCTAGCAGATTTCAGGAAATGGAGTATTTTATAGATAAATAGAACTAAATTTGCTGATAAAGTTAGAACTTGCGAAATTGTAGGTACAGGTGAATGATAAGTATCTCGAAATTTAGAGACTGTTAGAATTAGAGATACTTATTTAGATAGGCACTGGATATTAATAGAAAAAGCGAGGTTGGTGGAAATTAAGAAACTTGTACTTTCAGAGAAGGAGCTGAAGACAGAAGCAGCGAATTTGGTGAACATGGTAGAATTTACAAATATTGGGTAAAGTGAAATAGCTGCAGATAGATAAAATGCTAGAATTATATCAATGGATATTTTGTAATCCAAAGCGAACCAGTTTTGCTGAAATTGAGGGATATGGAGAAATTGATAGTGTTGCCAACGCAGAGAAGCTGGGAATCTGCAGATTTTGATTAATTACAAGAAACTGATAATTCCTGGATGTAGAATCCTGATTAGTTGCAAAATATACGAATTGTGATATTGAAAGCATATTTGTACGATCAACATTGAAAAATCAGTAGGTTGTCAGAAATGGATCTATTTGTGTTGTTGGACTGAAGAAATTATTGGAGATTGACAAATTGATTGAAATGGAGAAACTTGTAGATTCAGTGAACGAGCGGATAATGCAAACAGCGAATTTCTTGGAAATGGGAGATTTTACAAATTTTGGGAATGAGTTATATCTGCTGATAGAGAAAATGCTTGAGCTCGACGAATTGCTAATATTTGACATTCTGAGAGAAATTGAGAGCCAGGATTGCTGAAAGGGATGGGAATGGAGAAATTGAAGTTGCAAAGAATGCGGAGAAGGTGCAAATGTGCTCAGTCTAACAGATTTCAGGATATTGAGTATTTGATAGATAAATAGAACTACATTTGCTGATAAAGTTAGAGCTTGCGAAATTGTAGGTTCAGGTGAATGATAAGTAACTCGAAATGTAGAGACTGTTAGTATTAGAGATACTTATTTAGATAGGCAGTGGATCTTAATAGAAATAGCGAGGTTGGTGGAAATTAAGATACTTATACATTCAGCGAAGGAACAGAAGCTACAAGCAGCGAATTTGGTGAAAATGGGAGAATTTACAAATATTGGGTAAAGTGAAATAGCTGCAGATAGATAAAATGCTAGAATCATATCAATGGCTAGGTATTGATATTTTGCTATCCGCAGCGAACCCGGTTTGCTTAAATTGAGGGATATGGAGAAATTAATAGTGCAGCCAACGCAGAGAAGCTGGGAATCTGCGGGATTTGATTAATAACAAGAAATTAAGTATTTCCTCGAAGATGAAAACTCATTAGTTGCAAAATAAAGGAATGGTGATTTTAAAGGCATTGCTGTACGAACAACAGTGAAAAATCTGTTGGTTGTCAGAAATAGATCTATTTATGTTGTTGGACTGCAGAAATTATTGGAGATTGAGAAATTGATTGAAATTGAGAAACTTGTAGATTCAGAGAACGAGCGGATGATGCAAACAGCGAATTTGTTGGAAATGCGAGATTTTACATATTTTGGGAATGAGTTATATCTGCTGATAGAGTAAATTCTTGAACTTGCTGAATTGCTAATAATTGACATTTTGAGAGATACAGACGGCCAGGTTTGCTGAAAATGTAGGGAAAGGAGAAATTGATGTTGCAGTGAATGCGGAGAAGCTGCAAATGTGCTCAGTCTAGCAGATTTCAGGAAATGGATTATTTGATAGATAAATAGAACTACATTTGCTGATAAAGTTAGAACTTGCGAAATTGTAGGTTCAGGTGAATGCTAAGTAACTCGAAATTTAGAGACTGTTAGAATTAGAGATACTTATTTAGATAGGCACTGGATATTAATAGAAATAGCGAGGTTGGTGGAAATTAAGAAACTTGTACATTCAGAGAAGGAGCAGAAGCTAAAAGCAGCGAATTTGGTGAAAATGGGAGATATTACAAATATTGGGAAAGTGAAATAGCTGCAGATAGATAAAATGCTAGAATTATATCAATGGCTAGGTATTGATATTTTGCTATCCGCAGCGAACCCGTTTTGCTTAAATTGAGGGATATGGAGAACTCGATCGTGTAGCCAACGCAGAGAAGCTGGGAATCTGCAGATTTTGATCAATTACAAGAAACTGAGTATTTCCTGGATGTAGAAACCTGATTAGTTGCCAAATATAGGAATGGTGATATTGAAAGCATAGTTGTACGATCAACATTGAAAAATCAGTGGGTTGTCAGAAATAGATCTATTTATGTTGTTGGACTGCAGAAATTATTGGAGATTGAGAAATTGATTGAAATGGAGAAACTTGTAGATTCAGAGAACGAGCGGATGATGCAAACAGCGAATTTGTTGGAAATGCGAGATTTAACATATTTTGGGAATGAGTTATATCTGCTGATAGAGAAAATGCTTGAACTTGCTGAATTGCTAATAATTGACATTTTGAGAGATACAGACAGCCAGGTTTGCTGAAACTGAAGGGAAAGGAGAAATTGATGTTGCAGTGAATGCGGAGAAGCTGCCCATGTGCTCAGTCTAGCAGATTTCAGGAAATGGAGTATTTGATAGATAAATAGAACTACATTTGCTGATAAAGTTAGAACTTGCGAAATTGTAGGTTCAGGTGAATGATAAGTATCTCGAAATTTAGAGACTGTTAGAATTAGAGATACTTATTTAGATAGGCACTGGATATTAATAGAAATAGCGAGGTGGGTGGAAATTAAGCAACTTGTACATTCAGAGAAGGAGCTGAAGCTACAAGCAGCGAATTTGGTGAAAATGGGAGAATTTACAAATATTGGGAAAGTGAAATAGCTGCAGAGAGTTAAAATGCTAGAATCATATCAATGGCTAGGTATTGATATTTTGCTATCCACAGCGAACCGGGTTTGCTTAAATTGAGGGATATGGAGAAATTAATAGTGCAGCCAACGCAGAGAAGCTGGGAATCTGCAGAATTTGATTAATAACAAGAAATGAAGTATTTCCTCGAGGAAGGAAACTGATTATTTGCAAAATATAGGAATGGTGATTTTAAAGGCATAGTTGTACGAACAACAGTGCAAAATGTGTTGGTTGTCATAAATAGATCTATTTATGTTGTTGGACTTCAGAAATTATTGGAGATTGAGAAATTGATTGAAATTGAGAAACTTGTAGATTCAGAGAACGAGCGGATGATGCAAACAGCGAATTTGTTGGAAATGCGAGATTTTACATATTTTGGGAATGAGTTATATCTGCTGATAGAGAAAATTCTTGAACTTACTGAATTGCTAATAATTGACATTTTGAGAGATACAGACGGCCAGGTTTGCTGAAACTGTAGGGAAAGGAGAAATTCATGTTGCAGTGAATGCGGAGAAGCTGCAAATGTGCTGAGTCTAGCAGATTTCAGGAAATGGAGAATTTGATAGATAAATAGAACTACATTTGCTGATAAAGTTAGAACTTGCGAAATTGTAGGTTCAGGTGAATGATAAGTAACTCGAAATTTAGAGACTGTTAGAATTAGAGATACTTATTTAGATAGGCACTGGATATTAATAGAAATAGCGAGGTGGGTGGAAATTAAGAAACTTGTACATTCAGAGAAGGAGCTGAAGATAGAAGCAGCGAATTTGGTGTAAATGGGAGAATTTACAAATATTGGGTAAAGTGAAACAGCTGCAGATAGTTAAAATGCTAGGATCAAATCAATGGCTAGGTATTGATATTTTGCTATCCGCAGCGAACCCGTTTTGCTTAAATTGAGGGATATGGAGAATTCGATCGTGTAGCCAACATAGAGAAGCTGGGAATCTGCAGAATTTGATTAATTATAAGAAACTGAGTATTTCCTGGATGTAGAAACCTGATTAGTTGCCAAATATAGGAATGGTGATATTGAAAGATTAGTTGTACGATCAACATTGAAAAATCAGTGGGTTGTCAGAAATAGATCTATTTGTGTTGTTGGACTGAGGAAATTATTGGAGATTGACAAGTTGATTGAAATGGAGAAACTTGTAGATTCAGTGAACGAGCGGATAATGCAAACATGAATTTTTATTAATGGGAGATCTTACAAATTCTGGGAATGAGTTATATTTGTTGATAGAGAAAATGCTTGAACTTGCTGAATTGCTAATAATTGACATTTTGAGAGAAATCGAGAGCCAGGATTGCTGAATGTGATGGGAATGGAGAATTTGAAGCTTCCGTGAATACGGAGAAGACGCAAATGTGCTCAGTCTAACAGATTTCAGGAAATGGAGTATTTGATAGTTAAATAGAACTACATTTGCTGATAAAGTTAGAGCTTGCGAAATTGTAGGTTCAGGTGAATGATAAGTAACTCGAAATGTAGAGACTGTTAGAAATAGAGATGCTTATTTAGATAGGCAGTGGATATTAATAGAAATAGCGAGGTTGGTGGAAATTAAGCAACTTGTACATTCAGAGAAGGAACAGAAGATACAAGCAGCGAATTTGGTGAAAATGGGAGAATTTACAAATATTGGGAAAGTGAAATAGCTGCAGATAGATAAAATGCTAGAATTATATCAATGGCTAGGTATTGATATTTTGCTATCCACAGCGAACCAGGTTTGCTTAAATTGAGGGATAGGGAGAAATTAATAGTGCAGCCAACGCAGAGAAGCTGGGAATCTGCAGAATTTGATTAATAACAAGAAATGAAGTATTTCCTCGAAGAAGAAAACTGATTAATTGCAAAATATAGGAATGGTGATTTTAAAGGCATAGTTGTACGAACAACAGTGCAAAATGTGTTGGTTGTCAGAAATAGATCTATTTATGTTGTTGGACTGCAGAAATTATTGGAGATTGAGAAATTGATTGAAATGGAGAAACTTGTAGATTCAGAGAACGAGCGGATGATGCAAACAGCGAATTTGTTGGAAATGCGAGATTTTACATATTTTGGGAATGAGTTATATCTGCTGATAGAGAAAATGCTTGAACTTGCTGAATTGCTAATAATTGACATTTTGAGAGATACAGACAGCCAGGTTTGATGAAACTGAGGGAAAGGTCAAATTGATGTTGCAGTGAATGCGGAGAAGCTGCAAATGTGCTCAGTCTAACAGATTTCAGGATATTGAGTATTTGATAGATAAATAGAACTATATTTGCTGATAAAGTTAGAACTTGCGAAATTGTAGGTTCAGGTGACTGATAAGTATCTCGAAATTTAGAGACTGTTAGAATTAGAGATACTTATTTAGATAGGCAGTGGATATTAATAGAAATAGCGAGGTTGGTGGAAATTAAGAAACTTGTACATTCAGAGAAGGAGCTGAAGCTACAAGCAGCGAATTTGGTGAGAATGGGAGAATTTACAAATATTGGGAAAGTGAAATAGCTGCAGATAGATAAAATGCTAGAATTATATCAATGGCTAGGTATTGATATTTTGCTATCCACAGCGAACCGGGTTTGCTTAAATTGAGGGATAGGGAGAAATTAATAGTGCAGCCACCGCAGAGAAGCTGGGAATCTGCAGAATTTGATTAATAACAAGGAATGAAGTATTTCCTCGAAGAAGAAAACTGATTAATTGCAAAATATAGGAATGGTGATTTTAAAGGCATAGTTGTACGAACAACAGTGCAAAATGTGTTGGTTGTCAGAAATAGATCTATTTATGTTGTTGGACTGCAGAAATTATTGGAGATTGACAAATTGATTGAAATGGAGAAACTTGTAGATTCAGAGATCGAGCGGATGATGCAAACAGCGAATTTGTTGGAAATGCGAGATTTTACATATTTTGGGAATGAGTTACATCTGCTGATAGAGAAAATGCTTGAACTTGCTGATTTGCTAATAATTGACATTTTGAGAGATACAGACAGCCAGGTTTGCTGAAACTGAAGGGAAAGGTCAAATTGATGTTGCAGTGAATGCGGAGAAGCTGCAAATGTGCTCAGTCTAACAGATTTCAGGAAATGGAGTATTTGATAGATAAATAGAACTACATTTGCTGATAAAGTTAGAACTTGCGAAATTGTAGGTTCAGGTGAATGATAAGTTGCTCGAATTGTGGAGACTGTTAGAATTAGAGATACTTATTTAGATTGGCAGTGGATATTAATAGAAATAGCGAGGTTGGTGGAAATTAAGCAACTTGTACATTCAGAGAAGGAGCAGAAGATACAAGCAGCGAATTTGGTGAAAATGGGAGAATTTACAAATATTGGGAAAGTGAAATAGCTGCAGATAGTTAAAATGCTAGAATCATATCAATGGCTAGGTATTGATATTTTGCTATCCGCAGCGAACCCGGTTTGCTTAAATTGAGGGTTATGGAGAAATTAATAGTGCAGCCAACGCAGAGAAGCTGCGAATCTGCGAAATTTGATTAAGAACAAGAAATGAAGTATTTCCTCGAAGATGAAAACTCATTAGTTGCAAAATATAGGAATGGTGATTTTAAAGGCATTGTTGTACGAACAACAGTGAAAAATCTGTTGGTTGTCAGAAATAGATCTATTTATGTTGTTGGACTGCAGAAATTATTGGAGATTGAGAAATTGATTGAAATTGAGAAACTTGTAGATTCAGAGAACGAGCGGATGATGCAAACAGCGAATTTGTTGGAAATGCGAGATTTTATATATTTTGGGAATGAGTTATATCTGCTGATAGAGAAAATGCTTGAACTTGCTGAATTGCTAATAATTGACATTTTGAGAGATACAGACAGCCAGGTTTGCTGAAACTGAAGGGAAAGGAGAAATTGATGTTGCAGTGAATGCGGAGAAACTGCCCATGTGCTCAGTCTAGCAGATTTCAGGAAATTGAACATTTTATAGATAAATAGAACTACATTTGCTGTTAAAGTTAGAACTTGCGAAATTGTAGGTTCAGGTGAATGATAAGTATCTCGAAATTTAGAGACTGTTAGAATTAGAGATACTTATTTAGATAGGCACTGGATATTAATAGAAATAGCGAGGTGGGTGGAAATTAAGAAACTTGTACATTCAGAGAAGGAGCTGAAGATAGAAGCAGCGAATTTGGTGAAAATGGTAGAATTTACAAATATTGGGTAAAGTGAAATAGCTGCAGATAGATAAAATGCTAGAATTATATCAATGGCTAGGTATTGATATTTTGTTCTCCAAAGCGAACCAGTTTTGCTGAAATTGAGGGATATGGAGAAATTGATAGTGTTGCCAACGCAGAGAAGCTGGGAATCTGCAGAATTTGATTAATTACAAGAAACTAAGTATTTCCTGGATGTAGAAACCTGATTAGTTGCCAAATGTAGGAATGGTGACATTGAAGGCATAGTAGTACGAGCAACAGTGAAAAACCAGTAGGTTGTCAGTAATAGATCTATTTGTACATTCAGAGAAGGAGCAGAAGCTACAAGCAGCGAATTTGGTGAAAATAGGAGAATTTACAAATATTGGGAAAGTGAAATAGCTGCAGATAGTTAAAATGCTAGAATCATATCAATGGCTAGGTATTGATTTTTTGCTATCCACAGCGAATCGGGTTTGCTTAAATTGAGGGATATGGAGAAATAAATAGTGTAGCGAACGTAGAGAAGCTGGGAATCTGCGGAATTTGATTAATAACAAGAAATTGAGTATTTCCTCGAAGATGAAAACTGATTAGTTGCAAAATATAGGAATGGTGATTGTAAAGGCATAGTTGTACGAACAACAGTGAAAAATCTGTTGGTTGTCTGAAATAGATCTATTTATGTTGTTGGACTGAAGAAATTATTGGAGATTGAGAAATTGATTGAAATTGAGAAACTTGTAGATTCAGAGAACGAGCAGATGATGCAAACAGCGAATTTGTTGGAAATGGGAGATTTTACATATTTTGGGAATGAGTTCTATCTGCTGATAGAGAAAATGCTTGAACTTGCTGAATTGCTAATAATTGACATTTTGAGACATACAGACAGCCAGGTTTGCTGAAACTGAAGGGAAAGGTATTGATATTTTGCTATCGACATAGAACCAGGTTTGCTTAAATTGAGGGATATGGAGAACTTGATCGTGTAGCCAACGCAGAGAAGCTGGGAATCTGCAGAATTTGATTAATTACAAGAAACTAAGTATTTCCTGGATGTAGAAACCTGATTAGTTGCCAAATATAGGAATGGTGACATTGAAGGCATAGTAGTACGAGCAACAGTGAAAAACCAGTAGGTTGTCAGAAATAGATCTATTTGTGTTGTTGGACTGCAGAAATAATTGGAGATTGACAACTTGATTGAAATGGAGACACTTGTAGATTCAGTAAACGAGCGGATAATGCAAACAGCGAATTTCTTGCAAATGGGAGATTTTACAAATTTTGGGAATGAGTTATATCTGCTGATAGAGAAAATGCTTGAGCTCGATGAATTGCTAATAATTGACATTCTGAGAGAAATAGAGAGCCAGCATTGCTGAATGTGATGGGAATGGAGAAATTGAATTTGCAGTGAAAGCGGAGAATCTGCAAATGTGCTTAGTCTAACAGATTTCAGGATATTGAGTATTTGATAGATAAATAGAACTACATTTGCTGATAAAGTTAGAGCTTTCGAAATTGTAGGATGAGGTGAATGATACGTAACTCGAAATGTAGAGACTGTTAGAATTAGAGATATTTATTTAGATAGGCAGTGGATATTAATTGAAATAGCGAGGTTGGTGGAAATTAAGAAACTTGTACATTCAGAGACGGAGCAGAAGATACAAGCAGCGAATTTGGTGAAAATGGGAGAATTTACAAATATTGGGAAAGTGAAATAGCTGCAGATAGATAAAATGCTAGAATAATATCAATGGCTAGCTATTGATATTTTGCTATCCACAGAGAACCGGGTGTGCTTAAATTGAGGGATATGGAGAACTGGATCGTGTAGCCAACGCAGAGAAGCTGGGAATCTGCAGAATTTGATTAATTACAAAAAACTGAGTATTTCCTGGATGTTGAAACCTGATTAGTTGCCAAATATAGGAATGGTGATATTGAAAGCATAGTTGTGCGATCAACATTGAAAAATCAGTGGGCTGTCAGAAATAGATCTATTTGTGTTGTTGGACTGAGGAAATTATTGGAGATTGACAAATTGATTGAAATGGAGAAACTTGTAGATTCAGTGAACGAGCGGATAATGCAAACAGCGAATTTTTGGAAATGGGAGATCTTACAAATTCTGGGAATGAGTTATATTTGTTGATAGAGAAAATGCTTGAACTTGCTGAATTGCTAATAATTGACATTTTGAGAGAAATAGAGAGCCAGGATTGCTGAAAGTGATGGGAATGGAGAATTTGAAGCTGCCGTGAATACGGAGAAGCCGCAAATGTGCTCAGTCTAACAGATTTCAGGAAATGGACTATTTGATAGATAAATAGAACTACATTTGCTGATAAAGTTAGAGCTTGCGAAATTGTAGGATCAGGTGAATGATAAGTAACTCGAAATGTAGAGACTGTTAGAATTAGAGATACTTATTTAGATAGGCAGTGGATATTAATTGAAATAGCGAGGTTGGTGGAAATTAAGAAACTTGTACATTCAGAGAAGGAGCTGAAGCTACAAGCAGCGAATTTGGTGAAAATGGGAGAATTTACAAATATTGGGAAAGTGAAATAGCTGCAGATAGATAAAATGCTAGAATCATATCAATGGCTAGGTATTGATATTTTGCTATCCGCAGCGAACCCGGATTGCATTAATTGAGGGATATGTAGAAATAAATAGTGCAGCCAACGCAGAGAAGCTGCGAATCTGCGAAATTTGATTAAGAACAAGAAATTAAGTATTTCCTCGAAGATGAAAACTCATTAGTTGCAAAATATAGGAATGGTGATTTTAAAGGCATTGTTGTACGAACAACAGTGAAAAATGTGTTGGTTGTCAGAAATAGATCTATTTATGTTGTTGGACTGCAGAAATTATTGGAGATTGAGAAATTGATTGAAATTGAGAAACTTGTAGATTCAGAGACGAGCGGATGATGCAAACAGCGAATTTGTTGGAAATGCGAGATTTTACATATTTTGGGAATGAGTTATATCTGCTGATAGAGAAAATGCTTGAACTTGCTGAATTGCTAATAATTGACATTTTGGGAGATACAGACAGCCAGGTTTGCTGAAACTGAAGGGAAAGGAGAAATTGATGTTTCAGTGAATGCGGAGAAGCTGCCCATGTGCTCAGTCTAGCAGATTTCAGGAAATGGAGTATTTTATAGATAAATAGAACTACATTTGCTGATAAAGTTAGAACTTGCGAAATTGTAGGTTCAGGTGAATGATAAGTATCTCGAAATTTAGAGACTGTTAGAATTAGAGATACTTATTTAGATAGGCACTGGATATTAATAGAAATAGCGAGGTTGGTGGAAATTAATAAACTTGTACATTCAGAGAAGGAGCTGAAGATAGAAGCAGCGAATTTGGTGAACATGGTAGAATTTACAAATATTGGGTAAAGTGAAATAGCTGCAGATAGATAAAATGCTAGAATTATATCAATGGATATTTTGTTATCCAAAGCGAACCAGTTTTGCTGAAATTGAGGGATATGGAGAAATTGATAGTGTTGCCAACGCAGAGAAGCTGGGAATCTGCAGATTTTGATTAATTACAAGAAACTGATAATTCCTGGATGTAGAATCCTGATTAGTTGCAAAATATAGGAATTGTGATATTGAAAGCATAGTTGTACGATCAACATTGAAAAATCAGTGGGCTGTCAGAAATAGATCTATTTGTGTTGTTGGACTGAGGAAATTATTGGAGATTGACAAATTGATTGAAATGGAGAAACTTGTAGATTCAGTGAGCGAGCGGATAATGCAAACAGCGAATTTTTGGAAATGGGAGATCTTACAAATTCTGGGAATGAGTTATATTTGTTGATAGAGAAAATGCTTGAACTTGCTGAATTGCTAATAATTGACATTTTGAGAGAAATAGAGAGCCAGGATTGCTGAAAGTGATGGGAATGGAGAATTTGAAGCTGCCGTGAATACGGAGCAGCCGCAAATGTGCTCAGTCTAACAGATTTCAGGAAATGGAGTATTTGATAGATAAATAGAACTACATTTGCTGATAAAGTTAGAGCTTGCGTTATTGTAGCTTCAGGAGAATGATAAGTAACTCGAAATGTAGAGACTGTTAGAATTAGAGATACTTATTTAGATAGGAAGTGGATATTAATAGAAATAGCGAGGTTGGTGGAAATTAAGCAACTTGTACATTCAGAGAAGGAACAGAAGATACAAGCAGCGAATTTGGTGAAAATGGGAGAATTTACAAATATTGGGAAAGTGAAATAGCTGCAGATAGATAAAATGCTAGAATTATATCAATGGCTAGGTATTGATATTTTGCTATCCACAGCGAACCGGGTTTGCTTAAATTGAGGGATAGGGAAAAATTAATGGTGCAGCCAACGCAGAGAAGCTGGGAATCTGCAGAATTTAATTAATAACAAGAAATGAAGTATTTCCTCGAAAAAGAAAACTGATTAATTGCAAAATATAGGAATAGTGATTTTAAAGGCATAGTTGTACGAACAACAGTGCAAAATGTGTTGGTTGTCAGAAATAGATCTATTTATGTTGTTGGACTGCAGAAATTATTGGAGATTGAGAAATTGATTGAAATGGAGAAACATGTAGATTCAGAGAACGAGCGGATGAAGCAAACAGCGAATTTGTTGGAAATGCGAGATTTTACATATTTTGGGAATGAGTTATATCTGCTGATAGAGAAAATGCTTGAACTTGCTGAATTGCTAATAATTGACATTTTGAGAGATACAGACAGCTAGGTTTGCTGAAACTGAAGGGAAAGGTGTAATTGATGTTGCAGTGAATGCGGAGAAGCTGCAAATGTGCTCAGTCTAACAGATTTCAGGAAATGGAGTATTTGATAGATAAATAGAACTACATTTGCTGATAAAGTTAGAGCTTGCGAAATTGTAGGATCAGGTGAATGATAAGTAACTCGAAATGTAGAGACTGTTAGAATTAGAGATACTTATTTAGATAGGCAGTGGATATTAATTGAAATAGCGAGGTTGGTGGAAATTAAGAAACTTGTACATTCAGAGAAGGAGCTGAAGCTACAAGCAGCGAATTTGGTGAAAATGGGAGAATTTACAAATATTGGGAAAGTGAAATAGCTGCAGATAGATAAAATGCTAGAATCATATCAATGGCTAGGTATTGATATTTTGCTATCCGCAGCGAACCCGGATTGCTTTAATTGAGGGATATGTAGAAATAAATAGTGCAGCCAACGCAGAGAAGCTGCGAATCTGCGAAATTTGATTAAGAACAAGAAATTAAGTATTTCCTCGAAGATGAAAACTCATTAGTTGCAAAATATAGGAATGGTGATTTTAAAGGCATTGTTGTACGAACAACAGTGAAAAATGTGTTGGTTGTCAGAAATAGATCTATTTATGTTGTTGGACTGCAGAAATTATTGGAGATTGAGAAATTGATTGAAATTGAGAAACTTGTAGATTCAGAGACGAGCGGATGATGCAAACAGCGAATTTGTTGGAAATGCGAGATTTTACATATTTTGGGAATGAGTTATATCTGCTGATAGAGAAAATGCTTGAACTTGCTGAATTGCTAATAATTGACATTTTGGGAGATACAGACAGCCAGGTTTGCTGAAACTGAAGGGAAAGGAGAAATTGATGTTTCAGTGAATGCGGAGAAGCTGCCCATGTGCTCAGTCTAGCAGATTTCAGGAAATGGAGTATTTTATAGATAAATAGAACTACATTTGCTGATAAAGTTAGAACTTGCGAAATTGTAGGTTCAGGTGAATGATAAGTATCTCGAAATTTAGAGACTGTTAGAATTAGAGATACTTATTTAGATAGGCACTGGATATTAATAGAAATAGCGAGGTTGGTGGAAATTAATAAACTTGTACATTCAGAGAAGGAGCTGAAGATAGAAGCAGCGAATTTGGTGAACATGGTAGAATTTACAAATATTGGGTAAAGTGAAATAGCTGCAGATAGATAAAATGCTAGAATTATATCAATGGATATTTTGTTATCCAAAGCGAACCAGTTTTGCTGAAATTGAGGGATATGGAGAAATTGATAGTGTTGCCAACGCAGAGAAGCTGGGAATCTGCAGATTTTGATTAATTACAAGAAACTGATAATTCCTGGATGTAGAATCCTGATTAGTTGCAAAATATAGGAATTGTGATATTGAAAGCATAGTTGTACGATCAACATTGAAAAATCAGTGGGCTGTCAGAAATAGATCTATTTGTGTTGTTGGACTGAGGAAATTATTGGAGATTGACAAATTGATTGAAATGGAGAAACTTGTAGATTCAGTGAGCGAGCGGATAATGCAAACAGCGAATTTTTGGAAATGGGAGATCTTACAAATTCTGGGAATGAGTTATATTTGTTGATAGAGAAAATGCTTGAACTTGCTGAATTGCTAATAATTGACATTTTGAGAGAAATAGAGAGCCAGGATTGCTGAAAGTGATGGGAATGGAGAATTTGAAGCTGCCGTGAATACGGAGCAGCCGCAAATGTGCTCAGTCTAACAGATTTCAGGAAATGGAGTATTTGATAGATAAATAGAACTACATTTGCTGATAAAGTTAGAGCTTGCGAAATTGTAGCTTCAGGAGAATGATAAGTAACTCGAAATGTAGAGACTGTTAGAATTAGAGATACTTATTTAGATAGGAAGTGGATATTAATAGAAATAGCGAGGTTGGTGGAAATTAAGCAACTTGTACATTCAGAGAAGGAACAGAAGATACAAGCAGCGAATTTGGTGAAAATGGGAGAATTTACAAATATTGGGAAAGTGAAATAGCTGCAGATAGATAAAATGCTAGAATTATATCAATGGCTAGGTATTGATATTTTGCTATCCACAGCGAACCGGGTTTGCTTAAATTGAGGGATAGGGAAAAATTAATGGTGCAGCCAACGCAGAGAAGCTGGGAATCTGCAGAATTTAATTAATAACAAGAAATGAAGTATTTCCTCGAAAAAGAAAACTGATTAATTGCAAAATATAGGAATAGTGATTTTAAAGGCATAGTTGTACGAACAACAGTGCAAAATGTGTTGGTTGTCAGAAATAGATCTATTTATGTTGTTGGACTGCAGAAATTATTGGAGATTGAGAAATTGATTGAAATGGAGAAACATGTAGATTCAGAGAACGAGCGGATGAAGCAAACAGCGAATTTGTTGGAAATGCGAGATTTTACATATTTTGGGAATGAGTTATATCTGCTGATAGAGAAAATGCTTGAACTTGCTGAATTGCTAATAATTGACATTTTGAGAGATACAGACAGCTAGGTTTGCTGAAACTGAAGGGAAAGGTGTAATTGATGTTGCAGTGAATGCGGAGAAGCTGCAAATGTGCTCAGTCTAACAGATTTCAGGAAATGGAGTATTTGATAGATAAATAGAACTACATTTGCTGATAAAGTTAGAACTTGCGAAATTGTAGGTTCAGGTGAATGATAAGTATCTCGAAATTTAGAGACTGTTAGAATTAGAGATACTTATTTAGATAGGCACTGGATATTAATAGAAATAGCGAGGTTGGTGGAAATTAAGAAACTTGTACATTCAGAGAAGGAGCTGAAGATAGAAGCAGCGAATTTGGTGAAAATGGTAGAATTTACAAATATTGGGTAAAGTGAAATAGCTGCAGATAGATAAAATGCTAGAATTATATCAATGGCTAGGTATTGATATTTTGTTATCCAAAGCGAACCAGTTTTGCTGAAATTGACGGATATGGAGAAATTGATAGTGTTGCCAACGCAGAGAAGCTGGGAATCTGCAGATTATGATTAATTACAAGAAACTGATAATTCCTGGATGTAGAATCCTGATTAGTTGCAAAATATAGGAATTGTGATATTGAAAGCATAGTTGTACGATCAACATTGAAAAATCAGTAGGTTGTCAGAAATGGATCTATTTGTGTTGTTGGACTGAAGAAATTATTGGAGATTGACAAATTGATTGAAATGGAGAAACTTGTAGATTCAGAGAACGAGCGGATGATGCAAACAGCGAATTTGTTGGAAATGCGAGATTTTACATATTTTGGGAATGAGTTATATCTGCTGATAGACAAAATGCTTGAACTTGCTGAATTGCTAATAATTGACATTTTGAGAGATACAGACAGCCAGGTTTGCTGAAACTGAAGGGAAAGGTGTAATTGATGTTGCAGTGAATGCGAAGAAGCTGCAAATGTGCTCAGTCTAACAGATTTCAGGAAATTGAGTATTTGATAGATAAATAGAACTACATTTGCTGATAAAGTTAGAACTTGCGAAATTGTTGGTTCAGGTGAATGATAAGTATCTCGAAATTTAGAGACTGTTAGAATTAGAGATACCTATTTAGATAGGCCCTGGATATTAATAGAAATAGCGAGGTTGGTGTAAATTAAGAAACTTGTACATTCAGAGAAGGAGCTGAAGATAGAAGCAGCGAATTTGGTGAAAATGGTAGAATTTACAAATATTGGGTAAAGTGAAATAGCTGCAGATAGATAAAATGCTAGAATTATATCAATGGCTAGGTATTGATATTTTGTTATCCAAAGCGAACCAGTTTTGCTGAAATTGAGGGATATGGAGAAATTGATAGTGTTGCCAACGCAGAGAAGCTGGGAATCTGCAGAATTTGATTAATTACAAGAAACTGATAATTCCTGGATGTAGAATCCTGATTAGTTGCAAAATATAGGAATTGTGATATTGAAAGCATAGTTGTACGATCAACATTGAAAAATCAGTGGGCTGTCAGAAATAGATCTATTTGTGTTGTTGGACTGAGGAAATTATTGGAGATTGACAAATTGATTGAAATGGAGCAACTTGTAGATTCAGTGAACGAGCGGATAATGCAAACAGCGAATTTTTGGAAATGGGAGATCTTACAAATTCTGGGAATGAGTTATATTTGTTGATAGAGAAAATGCTTGAACTTGCTGAATTGCTAATAATTGACATTTTGAGAGAAATAGAGAGCCAGGATTGCTGAAAGTGATGGGAATGGAGAATTTGAAGCTGCCGTGAATACGGAGAAGCCGCAAATGTGCTCAGTCTAACAGATTTCAGGAAATGGAGTATTTGATAGATAAATAGAACTACATTTGCTGATAAAGTTAGAGCTTGCGAAATTGTAGCTTCAGGAGAATGATAAGTAACTCGAAATGTAGAGACTGTTAGAATTAGAGATACTTATTTAGATAGGAAGTGGATATTAATAGAAATAGCGAGGTTGGTGGAAATTAAGCAACTTGTACATTCAGAGAAGGAACAGAAGATACAAGCAGCGAATTTGGTGAAAATGGGAGAATTTACAAATATTGGGAAAGTGAAATAGCTGCAGATAGATAAAATGCTAGAATTATATCAATGGCTAGGTATTGATATTTTGCTATCCACAGCGAACCGGGTTTGCTTAAATTGAGGGATAGGGAAAAATTAATGGTGCAGCCAACGCAGAGAAGCTGGGAATCTGCAGAATTTAATTAATAACAAGAAATGAAGTATTTCCACGAAGAAGAAAACTGATTAATTGCAAAATATAGGAATGGTGATTTTAAAGGCATAGTTGTACGAACAACAGTGCAAAATGTGTTGGTTGTCAGAAATAGATCTATTTATGTTGTTGGACTGCAGAAATTATTGGAGATTGAGAAATTGATTGAAATGGAGAAACTTGTAGATTCAGAGAACGAGCGGATGAAGCAAACAGCGAATTTGTTGGAAATGCGAGATTTTACATATTTTGGGAATGAGTTATATCTGCTGATAGAGAAAATGCTTGAACTTGCTGAATTGCTAATAATTGACATTTTGAGAGATACAGACAGCTAGGTTTGCTGAAACTGAAGGGAAAGGTGTAATTGATGTTGCAGTGAATGCGGAGAAGCTGCAAATGTGCTCAGTCTAACAGATTTCAGGAAATGGAGTATTTGATAGATAAATAGAACTACATTTGCTGATAAAGTTAGAACTTGCGAAATTGTAGGTTCAGGTGAATGATAAGTATCTCGAAATTTAGAGACTGTTAGAATTAGAGATACTTATTTAGATAGGCACTGGATATTAATAGAAATAGCGAGGTTTGTGGAAATTAATAAACTTGTACATTCAGAGAAGGAGCTGAAGATAGAAGCAGCGAATTTGGTGAAAATGGTAGAATTTACAAATATTGGGTAAAGTGAAATAGCTGCAGATAGATAAAATGCTAGAATTATATCAATGGCTAGGTATTGATATTTTGTTATCCAAAGCGAACCAGTTTTGCTGAAATTGAGGGATATGGAGAAATTGATAGTGTTGCCAACGCAGAGAAGCTGGGAATCTGCGGAATTTGATTAATAACAAGAAATTGAGTATTTCCTCGAAGATGAAAACTGATTAGTTGTAAAATATAGGAATGGTGATTGTAAAGGCATAGTTGTACGAACAACAGTGAAAAATCTGTTGGTTGTCTGAAATAGATCTATTTATGTTGTTGGACTGAAGAAATTATTGGAGATTGAGAAATTGATTGAAATTGAGAAACTTGTAGATTCAGAGAACGAGAGAATGATGCAAACAGCGAATTTGTTGGAAATGGGAGATTTTACATATTTTGGGAATGAGTTATATCTGCTGATAGAGAAAATGCTTGAACTTGCTGAATTGCTAATAATTGACATTTTGAGACATACAGACAGCCAGGTTTGCTGAAACTGAAGGGAAAGGTGAAATTGATGTTGCAGTGAATGCGGAGATGCTGCAAATGTGCTCAGTCTAACAGATTTCAGGATATTGAGTATTTGATAGGTAAATAGAACTACATTTGCTGATAAAGTTAGAGCTTGCGAAATTGTAGGATCAGGTGAATGATAAGTAACTCGAAATGTAGAGACTGTTAGAATTAGAGATACTTATTTAGATAGGCAGTGAATATTAATTGAAATAGCGAGGTTGGTGGAAATTAAGCAACTTGTACATTCAGAGAAGGAGCAGAAGATACAAGCAGCGAATTTGGTGAAAATGGGAGAATTTACAAATATTGGGAAAGTGAAATAGCTGCAGATAGATAAAATGCTAGAATTATATCAATGGCTAGGTATTGATATTTTACTATCGACATAGAACCAGGTTTGCTTAAATTGAGGAATATGGAGAACTTGATCGTGTAGCCAACGCAGAGAAGCTGGGAATCTGCAGAATTTGATTAATTACATGAAACTAAGTATTTCCTGGATGTAGAAACCTGATTAGTTGCCAAATATAGGAATGGTGACATTGAAGGCATAGTTGTACGAGCAACAGTGAAAAATCAGTTGGTTGTCAGTAATAGATCTATTTATGTTGTTGGACTGCAGAAATAATTGGAGATTGACAACTTGATTGAAATGGAGACACTTGTAGATTCAGTAAACGAGCGGATAATGCAAACAGCGAATTTCTTGCAAATGGGGGATTTTACAAATTTTGGGAATGAGTTATATCTGCTGATAGAGAAAATGTTTGAGCTCGATGAATTGCTAATAATTGACATTTTGAGAGAAATAGAGAGCCAGGATTGCTAAAAGTGATGGGAATGGAGAAATTGATGTTGCAGTGAATGCGGAGAAGCTGCAAATGTGCTCAGTCTAACAGATTTCAGGATATTGAGTATTTGATAGACAAATAGAACTACATTTGCTGATAAAGTTTGAACTTGAGAAATTGGAGGTTCAGGTGAATGATAAGTAACTCAAAATGTGGAGACTGTTAGAATTAGAGATACTTATTTAGATAGGCAGTGGACATTAATAGAAATAGCGAGGTTGGTGGAAATTAAGCAACTTGTACATTCAGAGAAGGAGCAGAACATACAAGCAGCGAATTTGGTGAAAATGGGAGAATTTACAAACATTGGGAAAGTGAAATAGCTGCAGATAGTTAAAATGCGAGAATCTTATCAATGGCTAGATATTGATATTTTGCTATCCGCAGCGAACCCGGTTTGCTTAAATTGAGGGATATGGAGAACTTGATCGTGTAGCCAACGCAGAGAAGCTGGGAATCTGCAGAATTTGATTAATTACAAGAAACTAAGTATTTCCTGGATGTAGAAACCTGATTAGTTGCCAAATATAGGAATGGTGACATTGAAGGCATAGTTGTACGAGCAACAGTGAAAAATCAGTAGGTTGTCAGAAATAGATCTATTTATGTTGTTGGACTGCAGAAATAATTGGAGATTGACAACTTGATTGAAATGGAGACACTTGTAGATTCAGTAAACGAGCGGATAATGCAAACAGCGAATTTCTTGCAAATGGGAGATTTTACAAATTTTGGGAATGAGTTATATCTGCTGATAGACAAAATGCTTGAACTTGCTGAATTGCTAATAATTGACATTTTGAGAGATACAGACGGCCAGGTTTGCTGAAACTGAAGGGATTGGAGAAATTGAAGTTGCAGTGAATGCGGAGAAGCTGCCCATGTGCTCAGTCTAACAGATGTCAGGAAATTGAGTATTTGATAGATAAATAGAACTACATTTGCTGATAAAGTTAGAACTTGAGAAATTGTAGCTTCAGGTGAATGATCAGTTAGTCGAAATGTGGAGACTGATAGAATTAGAGATACTTATTTAGATAGGCAGTGGATATTAATAGAGATAGCGAGGTTGGTGGAAAGTAATAAACTTGTCCATTTACAGAAGGAGCAGAAGCTGCAAGCAGCGAATTTGGTGAAAATGGGAGGTTTTACAAATATTGGGGAAGTGAAATAGTTGCAGATAGATAAAATGCTAGAATTATATCAATGGCTAGGTATTTACATTTTGCTATCCACAGCAAACCAGGTTTTCTTAAATTGAGGTATATGGAGAAATTAATAGTGCAGCCAACGCAGAGAAGCTGGGATTCTGCAGATTTTGATTAATAACAAAAAATTAAGTATTTCCTTGAAGAAGAAAACTGATTAGTTGCAAAATATAGGAATGGTGATTTTAAAGGCATAGTTGTACGAACAATGGCGAAATATGTGTTGCTTGTCAGAAATAGATCTATTTATGTTGTTGGACTGCAGAGATTATTGGAGATTGAGAAATTGATTGAAATGTAGAAACTTGTAGATTCAGAGAACGAGCGGATAATGCAAGCAGCGAATTAGTTGGAAATGGGAGATTTTACATATTTTGGGAATGAGTTATATCTGCTGATAGAGAAAATGCTTGAACTTGCTGAATTGCTAATAATTGACATTTTGAGAGATACAGACAGCCAGGTTTGCTGAAACTGAAGGGAAAGGAGAAATTGATGTTGCAGTGAATGCGGAGAAGCTGCAAATGTGCTCAGTCTAACAGATTTCAGGATATTGAGTATTTGATAGATAAATAGAACTATATTTGCTGATAAAGTTATAACTTGAGAAATTGGAGGTTCAGGTGAATGATAAGTAACTCGAAATGTGGAGAATGTTAGAATCAGAGATACTTATTTAGATGGGCAATGGATATTAATAGACGTAGCGAAGTTGGTGGAAATTAAGAAACTTGTACATTCAGAGAAGGAGCAGAAGTTACAAGCAGCGAATTTGGTGTAAATGGGAGATATTACAAATATTGGGAAAGTGAAATAGCTGCAGATAGATAAAATGCTAGAATGATATCAATGGCTAGGTATTGATATTTTGCTGTCCAAAGCGAAGCAGTTTTGCTGAAATTGAGGGATATGGAGAAATTGATAGTGTAGCCAACGCAGAGAAGCTGGGAATGTGCAGAATTTGATTAATTACAAGAAACTGAGTAATTCCTGGATGTAGAAACCTGATTAGTTGCAAAATATAGGAATTGTGATATTGAAAGCATAGTTGTACGATCAACATTGAAAAATCGGTACATTGTCAGAAATAGATCTATTTGTGTTGTTGGACTGAAGAAATTATTGGAGATTGAGAAATTGATCGAAATGGAGAAACTTGTAGATTCAACGAACGAGCGGATAATGCAAACAGCGAATTTCTTGGAAATGGGAGATTTTACAAATATTGGGAATGAGTTATATCTGCTGATAGAGAAAATGCTTGAACTCGATGAATTGCTAATAATTGACATTCTGAGAGAAATAGAGAGCCAGCATTGCTGAAAGTGATGGGAATGGAGAAATTGAAGTTGCAGTGAATGCGGAGAAGCTGCAAATGTGCTCAGTCTATCAGATTTCAGGATATTGAGTATTTGATAGACAAATAGAACTACATTTGCTGATAAAGTTTGAACTTGAGAAATTGGAGGTTCAGGTGAATGATAAGTAACTCAAAATGTAGAGACTGTTAGAATTACAGATACTTATTTAGATAGGCAGTGGATATTAATGGCAATAGCGAGGTTGGTGGAAATTAAGCAACTTGTACATTCAGAGAAGGAGCAGAAGATACAAGCAGCGAATTTGGTGAAAATGGGAGAATTTACAATTATTGGGAAAGTGAAATCGCTGCAGATAGATAAAATGCTAGAATTATATCAATGGCTAGGTATTGATATTTTGTAATCCAAAGCGAACCAGTTTTGCTGAAATTGAGGGATATGGAGAAATTGATAGTGTAGCCAACGCAGAGAAGCCTGGAATCTGCAGATTTTGATCAATTACAAGAAACTGAGTAATTCCTGGATGTAGAAACCTGATTAGTTGCAAAATATAGGAATTCCGATATTGAAAGCATAGTTGTACGATCAACATTGAAAAATCAGTGGATTGTCAGAAATAGATCTATTTATGTTGTTGGACTGAAGAAATTCTTGGAGATTGACAAATAGATTGAAATGGAGAATCTTGTAGCTTCAGTGAACGAGCGGATAATGCAAACAGCGAATTTCTTGGAAATGGGAGATTTTACAAATTTTGGGAAAGAGTTATATCTGCTGATAGAAAAAATACTTGAACTCGCTGAATTGCTAATAATTGACATTTTGAGAGAAATAGAGAGCCAGCATTGCTGAAAGTGATGGGAATGGAGAAATTGAAGTTGCAGTGAATGCGGAGAAGCTGCAAATGTGCTCAGTCTAACAGATTTCAGGATATTGAGTATTTGATAGGCAAATAGAACTACATTTGCTGATAAAGTTAGAGCTTGCGAAATTGTAGGTTCAGGTTAATGATAAGTAACTCGAAATGTGCAGACTGTTTGAATTGGAGATACTTATTTAGATAGGCAGTGGATATTAATAGAAATAGCGAGGTTGGTGGAAATTAAGCAACTTGTACATTCAGAGAAGGAGCAGAAGATACAAGCAGCGAATTTGGTGAAAATGGGAGAATTTAGAAATATTGGGAAAGTGAAATAGCTGCAGATAGTTAAAATGCGAGAATCATATCCATGGCTAGGTATTGATATTTTGCTATTCGCAGCGAACCCGGTTTACTTAAATTGAGGGATATGGAGAACTTGATCGTGTAGCCAACGCAGAGTAGCTGGGAATCTGCAGAATTTGATTAATTACAAGAAACTGAGTATTTCCTGGATGTAGAAACCTGATTAGTTGCCAAATATAGGAATGGTGACATTGAAGGCATAGTTGTACGAGCAACAGTGAAAACTCAGTAGGTAGTCAGAAATAGATCAATTGATGTTGTTGGACTGCAGAAATAATTGGAGATTGACAACTTGATTGAAATGGAGACACTTGTAGATTCAGTGAACGAGCGGATAATGCAAACAGCGAATTTCATGGAAATGGGAGATTTTACAAATTTTGGGAATGAGTTATATCTGCTGATAGACAAAATGCTTGAACTTGCTGAATTGCTAATAATTGACATTTTGAGAGATACAGACGGCCAGGTTTGCTGAAAGTGAAGGAATTGGAGAAATTGAAGTTGCAGTGAATGCGGAGAAGCTGCAAATGTGCTCAGTCTAACAGATGTCAGGAAATTGAGGATTTGACAGATAAATAGAACTACATTTCCTGATAAAGTTAGAACTTGAGAAATTGTAGCTTCAGGTGAATGATCAGTTAGTCGAAATGTGGAGACTGCTAGAATTAGAGATGCTTATTTAGATAGGCAGTGGATATTAATAGAGATAGCGAGGTTGGTGGAAAGTAAGAAACTTGTACATTCACAGAAGGAGCAGAAGCTACAAGCAGCGAATTTGGTGAAAATGGGAGGTTTTACAAATATTGGGGAAGTGAAATAGTTGCAGATAGATAAAATGCTAGAATTATATCAATGGCTAGGTATTGATATTTTGCTATCCACAGCGAACCAGGTTTGCTTAAATTGAGGGATATGGAGAAATTAATAGTGCAGCCAACGCAGAGAAGCTGGGAATCTGCGGAATTTGATTAATAACATGAAATTAAGTATTTCCTTGAAGAAGAAAACTGATTAGTTGTAAAATATAGGAATGGTGATTTTAAAGGCATAGTTGTACGAACAACGATGAAAAATGTGTTGGTTGTCAGAAATAGATCTATTTTTGTTGTTGGACTGCAGAGATTATTGGAGATTGAGAAATTGATTGAAATTGAGAAACTTGTAGATTCAGAGAACGAGCGGATAATGCAAACAGCGAATTTGTTGGAAATGGGAGATTTTACATATTTTGGGAATGAGTTATATCTGCTGATAGAGAAAATGCTTGAACTTGCTGAATTGCTAATAATTGACATTTTGAGAGATACAGACAGCCAGGTTTGCTGAAACTGAAGGGAAAGGAGAAATTGATGTTGTAGTGAATGCGGAGAAGCTGCAAATGTGCTCAGTCTAACAGATGTCAGGAAATTGAGTATTTGACAGATAAATAGAACTACATTTCCTGATAAGGTTAGAACTTGAGAAATTGTAGCTTCAGGTGAATGATCAGTTAGTCGAAATGTGGAGACTGCTAGAATTAGAGATGCTTATTTAGATAGGCAGTAGATATTAATAGAGATAGCGAGGTTGGTGGAAAGTAAGAAACTTGTACATTCACAGAAGGAGCAGAAGCTACAAGCAGCGAATTTGGTGAAAATGGGAGGTTTTACAAATATTGGGGAAGTGAAATAGTTGCAAATAGATAAAATGCTAGAAGAATATCAATGGCTAATTATTGATATTTTGCTATCCACAGCGAACCGGGTTTGCTTAAATTGAGGGATATGGAGAAATTAATAGTGCAGCCAACGCAGAGAAGCTGGGAATCTGCAGATTTTGATCAATTACAAGAAACTGAGTAATTCCTGGATGTAGAAACCTGATTAGTTGCAAAATATAGGAATTCCGATATTGAAAGCATAGTTGTACGATCAACATTGAAAAATGAGTGAGTTGTCAGAAATAGATCTATTTATGTTGTTGGACTGCAGAAATAATTGGAGATTGAGAAATTGATTGAAATGGAGAAACTTGTAGATTCAGAGAACGAGCGGATAATGCAAACAGCGAATTTCTTGGAAATGGGAGATTTTACAAATTTTGGGAATGAGTTATATCTGCTGATAGAGATAATGCTTGAACTCGCTGAATTGCTAATAATTGACATTTTGAGAGAAATAGAGAGCCAGCATTGCTGAAAGTGATGGGAATGGAGAAATTGAAGTTGCAGTGAATGCGGAGAAGCTGCAAATGTGCTCAGTCTAACAGATTTCAGGATATTGAGTATTTGATAGACAAATAGAACTACATTTGCTGATAAAGTTAGAGCTTGCGAAATTGTAGGTTCAGGTGAATGATAAGTAACTCGAAATGTGGAGACTGTTAGAATTAGAGATACTTATTTAGATAGGCAGTGGATATTAATAGAAATAGCGAGATTGGTGGAAATTAAGCAACTTGTACATTCAGAGAAGGAGCAGAAGATACAAGCAGCGAATTTGGTGAAAATGGGAGAATTTACAAACATTGGGAAAGTGAAATAGCTGCAGCTAGTTAAAATGCGAGAATCATATCAATGGCTAGGTATTGATATTTTGCTATTCGCAGCGAACCCGGTTTGCTTAAATTGAGTGATATGGAGAACTTGATCGTGTAGCCAACGCAGAGAAGCTGGGAATGTGCAGAATTTGATTAATTACAAGATACTGAGTATTTCCTGGATGCAGAAACCAGATTAGTTGCCAAATATATGAATGGTGACATTGAAGGCATAGTTGTACGAGCAACAGTGAAAAATCTGTAGGTAGTCAGAAATAGATCTATTTGTGTTGTTGGACTGAAGAAATTATTGGAGATTGACAAATTGATTGAATTGGAGAATCTTGTAGCTTCAGTGAACGAGCGGATAATGCAAACAGCGAATTTCTTGGAAATGGGAGATTTTACAAATTTTGGGAAAGAGTTATATCTGCTGATAGAAAAAATACTTGAACTCGTTGAATTGCTAATAATTGACATTTTGAGAGAAATAGAGAGCCAGCATTGCTGAAAGTGATGGGAATGGAGAAATTGAAGTTGCAGTGAATGCGGAGAAGCTGCAAATGTGCTCAGTCTAACAGATGTCAGGAAATTGAGTATTTGACAGATAAATAGAACTACATTTCCTGATAAAGTTAGAACTTGAGAAATTGTAGCTTCAGGTGAATGATCAGTTAGTCGAAATGTGGAGACTGCTAGAATTAGAGATGCTTATTTAGATAGGCAGTGGATATTAATAGAGATAGCGAGGTTGGTGGAAAGTAAGAAACTTGTACATTCACAGAAGGAGCAGAAGCTACATGCAGCGAATTTGGTGAAAATGGGAGGTTTTACAAATATTGGGGAAGTGAAATAGTTGCAGATAGATAAAATGCTAGAATTATATCAATGGCTAGGTATTGATATTTTGCTATCCACAGCGGACCAGGTTTGCTTAAATTGAGGGATATGGAGAAATTAATAGTGCAGCCAACGCAGAGAAGCTGGGAATCTGCGGAATTTGATTAATAACAAGAAATTAAGTATTTCCTTGAAGAAGAAAACTGATTAGTTGCAAAATATAGGAATGGTGATTTTAAAGGCATAGTTGTACGAACAACGATGAAAAATGTGTTGGTTGTCAGAAATAGATCTATTTATGTTTCTGGACTGCAGAGATTATTGGAGATTGAGAAATTGATTGAAATTGAGAAACTTGTAGATTCAGAGAACGAGCGGATAATGCAAACAGCGAATTTGTTGGAAATGGGAGATTTTACATATTTTGGGAATGAGTTATATCTGCTGATAGAGAAAATGCTTGAACTTGCTGAATTGCTAATAATTGACATTTTGAGAGAAATAGAGAGCCAGCATTGCTGAAAGTGATGGGAATGGAGAAATTGAAGTTGCAGTGAATGCGGAGAAGCTGCAAATGTGCTCAGTCTAACAGATTTCAGGATATTGAGTATTTGATAGACAAATAGAACTACATTTGCTGATAAAGTTAGAGCTTGCGAAATTGTAGGTTCAGGTGAATGATAAGTAACTCGAAATGTGGAGACTGTTAGAATTGGAGATACTTATTTAGATAGGCAGTGGATATAAATAGAGATAGCGAGGTTGGTGGAAATTAAGCAACTTGTACATTCAGTGAAGGAGCAGAAGATACAAGCAGCGAATTTGGTGAAAATGGGAGAATTTACAAATATTGGGAAAGTGAAATAGCTGCAGATAGTTAAAATGCGAGAATCATTTCAATGGCTAGGTATTGATATTTTGCTATTCGCAGCGAACCCGGTTTACTTAAATTGAGGGATATGGAGAACTTGATCGTGTAGCCAACGCAGAGTAGCTGGGAATCTGCAGAATTTGATTAATTACAAGAAATTGAGTATTTCCTGGATGTAGGAACCTGATTAGTTGCCAAATGTAGGAATGGTGACATTGAAGGCATAGTTGTACGAGCAACAGTGAAAAATCAGTAGGTAGTCAGAAATGGATCAATTGATGTTGTTGGACTGCAGAAATAATTGGAGATTGACAACTTGATTGAAATGGAGACACTTGTAGATTCAGTGAACGAGCGGATAATGCAAACAGCGAATTTCATGGAAATGGGAGATTTTACAAATTTTGGGAATGAGTTATATCTGCTGATAGACAAAATGCTTGAACTTGCTGAATTGCTAATAATTGACATTTTGAGAGATACAGACGGCCAGGTTTGCTGAAAGTGAAGGGATTGGAGAAATTGAATTTGCAGTGAATGCGGAGAAGCTGCAAATGTGCTCAGTCTAACAGATGTCAGGAAATTGAGTATTTGACAGATAAATAGAACTACATTTCCTGATACAGTTAGAACTAGAGAAATTGTAGCTTCAGGTGAATGATCATTTAGTCGAAATGTGGAGACTGCTAGAATTAGAGATGCTTATTTAGATAGGCAGTGGATATTAATAGAGATAGCGAGGTTGGTGGAAAGTAAGAAACTTGTACATTCACAGAAGGAGCAGAAGCTACAAGCAGCGAACTTGGTGAAAATGGGAGGTTTTACAAATATTGGGGAAGTGAAATAGTTGCAGATAGATAAAATGCTAGAATTATATCAATGGCTAGGTATTGATATTTTGCTATCCACAGCGAACCGGGTTTGCTTAAATTGAGGGATATGGAGAAATTAATAGTGCAGCCAACGCAGAGAAGCTGGGAATCTGCAGATTTTGATCAATTACTAGAAACTGAGTAATTCCTGGATGTAGAAACCTGATTAGTTGCAAAATATAGGAATTCCGATATTGAAAGCATAGTTGTACGATCAACATTGAAAAATCAGTGGGTTGTCAGAAATAGATCTATTTATGTTGTTGGACTGAAGAAATTCTTGGAGATCGACAAATAGATTGAAATGGAGAAACTTGTAGCTTCCAGTGAACGAGCGGATAATGCAAACAGCGAATTTCTTGGAAATGGGAGATTTTACAAATTTTGGGAATGAGTTATATCTGCTGATAGAGAAAATGCTTGAAGTCGCTGAATTGCTAATAATTGACATTTTGAGAGAAATAGCGAGCCAGCATTGCTGAAAGTGATGGGAATGGAGAAATTGAAGTTGCAGTGAATGCGGAGAAGCTGCAAATGTGCTCAGTCTAACAGATTTCAGGATATTGAGTATTTGATAGACAAATAGAACTACATTTGCTGATAAAGTTAGAGCTTGCGAAATTGTAGGTTCAGGTGAATGATAAGTAACTCGAAATGTGGAGACTGTTAGAATTAGAGATACTTATTTAGATAGGCAGTGGATATTAATAGAAATAGCGAGGTTGGTGGAAATTAAGCAACTTGTACATTCAGAGAAGGAGCAGAAGATACAAGCAGCGAATTTGGTGAAAATGGGAGAATATACAAACATTGGGAAAGTGAAATAGCTGCAGATAGTTAAAATGCGAGAATCATATCAATGGCTAGGTATTGATATTTTGCTATTCGCAACGAACCCAATTGCTTAAATTGAGGGATATGGAGAACTTGATCGTGTAGCCAACGCAGAGAAGCTGGGAATGTGCAGAATTTGATTAATTACAAGATACTGAGTATTTCCTGGATGCAGAAACCAGATTAGTTGCCAAATATATGAATGGTGACATTGAAGGCATAGTTGTACGAGCAACAGTGAAAAATCTGTAGGTAGTCAGAAATAGATCTATTTGTGTTGTTGGACTGAAGAAATTATTGGAGATTGACAAATTGATTGAAATGGAGAATCTTGTAGCTTCAGTGAACGAGCGGATAATGCAAACAGCGAATTTCTTGGAAATGGGAGATTTTACAAATTTTGGGAAAGAGTTATATCTGCTGATAGAAAAAATACTTGAACTCGCTGAATTGCTAATAATTGACATTTTGAGAGAAATAGAGAGCCAGCATTGCTGAAAGTGATGCGAATGGAGAAATTGAAGTTGCAGTGAATGCGGAGAAGCTGCAAATGTGCTCAGTCTAACAGATGTCAGGAAATTGAGTATTTGACAGATAAATAGAACTACATTTCCTGATAAAGTTAGAACTTGAGAAATTGTAGCTTCAGGTGAATGATCAGTTAGTCGAAATGTGGAGACTGCTAGAATTAGAGATGCTTATTTAGATAGGCAGTGAATATTAATTGAGATAGCGAGGTTGGTGGAAAGTAAGAAACTTGTACATTCACAGAAGGATCAGAAGCTACAAGCAGCGAATTTGATGAAAATGGGAGGTTTTACAAATATTGGGGAAGTGAAATTGTTGCAGATAGATAAAATGCTAGAATTATATCAATGGCTAGGTATTGATATTTTGCTATCCACAGAGAACCAGGTTTGCTTAAATTGAGGGATATGGAGAAATTAATAGTGCAGCCAACGCAGAGAAGCTGGGAATGTTCAAATTTGATCAATTACAAGAAACTGAGTAACTCCTGGATGTAGAAACCTGATTAGTTGCAAAATATAGGAATTCCGATATTGAAAGCATAGTTGTACGATCAACATTGAAAAATCAGTGGGTTGTCAGAAATAGATCTATTTATGTTGTTGGACTGAAGAAATTCTTGGAGATTGACAAATAGATTGAAATGGAGAAACTTGTAGATTCAGAGAACGAGCGGATAATGCAAACAGCGAATTTCTTGGAAATGGGAGATTTTACAAATTTTGGGAATGAGTTATATCTGCTGATAGAGAAAATGATTGAACTCGTTGAATTGCTAATAATTGACATTCTGAGAGAAATAGAGAGCCAGGATTGCTAAAAGTGATGGGAATGGAGAAATTGAAGTTGCAGTGAATGCGGAGAAGCTGCAAATGTGCTCAGTCTATCAGATTTCAGGATATTGAGTATTTGATAGACAAATAGAACTACATTTGCTGATAAAGTTTGAACTTGAGAAATTGGAGGTTCAGGTGAATGATAAGTAACTCAAAATGTGGAGACTGTTAGAATTAGAGATACTTATTTAGATAGGCAGTGGATATTAATAGAAATAGCGAGGTTGGTGGAAATTAAGCAACTTGTACATTCAGAGAAGGAGCAGAAGATACAAGCAGCGAATTTGGTGAAAATGGGAGAATATACAAACATTGGGAAAGTGAAATAGCTGCAGATAGTTAAAATGCGAGAATCATATCAATGGCTAGGTATTGATATTTTGCTATTCGCAACGAACCCAATTGCTTAAATTGAGGGATATGGAGAACTTGATCGTGTAGCCAACGCAGAGAAGCTGGGAATGTGCAGAATTTGATTAATTACAAGATACTGAGTATTTCCTGGATGCAGAAACCAGATTAGTTGCCAAATATATGAATGGTGACATTGAAGGCATAGTTGTACGAGCAACAGTGAAAAATCTGTAGGTAGTCAGAAATAGATCTATTTGTGTTGTTGGACTGAAGAAATTATTGGAGATTGACAAATTGATTGAAATGGAGAATCTTGTAGCTTCAGTGAACGAGCGGATAATGCAAACAGCGAATTTCTTGGAAATGGGAGATTTTACAAATTTTGGGAAAGAGTTATATCTGCTGATAGAAAAAATACTTGAACTCGCTGAATTGCTAATAATTGACATTTTGAGAGAAATAGAGAGCCAGCATTGCTGAAAGTGATGCGAATGGAGAAATTGAAGTTGCAGTGAATGCGGAGAAGCTGCAAATGTGCTCAGTCTAACAGATGTCAGGAAATTGAGTATTTGACAGATAAATAGAACTACATTTCCTGATAAAGTTAGAACTTGAGAAATTGTAGCTTCAGGTGAATGATCAGTTAGTCGAAATGTGGAGACTGCTAGAATTAGAGATGCTTATTTAGATAGGCAGTGAATATTAATTGAGATAGCGAGGTTGGTGGAAAGTAAGAAACTTGTACATTCACAGAAGGATCAGAAGCTACAAGCAGCGAATTTGATGAAAATGGGAGGTTTTACAAATATTGGGGAAGTGAAATTGTTGCAGATAGATAAAATGCTAGAATTATATCAATGGCTAGGTATTGATATTTTGCTATCCACAGAGAACCAGGTTTGCTTAAATTGAGGGATATGGAGAAATTAATAGTGCAGCCAACGCAGAGAAGCTGGGAATGTTCAAATTTGATCAATTACAAGAAACTGAGTAACTCCTGGATGTAGAAACCTGATTAGTTGCAAAATATAGGAATTCCGATATTGAAAGCATAGTTGTACGATCAACATTGAAAAATCAGTGGGTTGTCAGAAATAGATCTATTTATGTTGTTGGACTGAAGAAATTCTTGGAGATTGACAAATAGATTGAAATGGAGAAACTTGTAGATTCAGAGAACGAGCGGATAATGCAAACAGCGAATTTCTTGGAAATGGGAGATTTTACAAATTTTGGGAATGAGTTATATCTGCTGATAGAGAAAATGATTGAACTCGTTGAATTGCTAATAATTGACATTCTGAGAGAAATAGAGAGCCAGGATTGCTAAAAGTGATGGGAATGGAGAAATTGAAGTTGCAGTGAATGCGGAGAAGCTGCAAATGTGCTCAGTCTATCAGATTTCAGGATATTGAGTATTTGATAGACAAATAGAACTACATTTGCTGATAAAGTTTGAACTTGAGAAATTGGAGGTTCAGGTGAATGATAAGTAACTCAAAATGTGGAGACTGTTAGAATTAGAGATACTTATTTAGATAGGCAGTGGATATTAATAGAAATAGCGAGGTTGGTGGAAATTAAGCAACTTGTACATTCAGAGAAGGAGCAGAAGATACAAGCAGCGAATTTGGTGAAAATGGGAGAATTTACAAACATTGGGAAAGTGAAATAGCTGCAGATAGTTAAAATGCGAGAATCATATCAATGGCTAGATATTGATATTTTGCTATCGACATAGAACCAGGTTTGCTTAAATTGAGGGATATGGAGAACTTGATCGTGTAGCCAACGCAGAGAAGCTGGGAATCTGCAGAATTTGATTAATTACAAGAAACTAAGTATTTCCTGGATGTAGAAACCTGATTAGTTGCCAAATATAGGAATGGTGACATTGAAGGCATAGTTGTACGAGCAACAGTGAAAAATCAGTAGGTTGTCAGAAATAGATCTATTTATGTTGTTGGACTGCAGAAATAATTGGAGATTGACAACTTGATTGAAATGGAGACACTTGTAGATTCAGTAAACGAGCGGATAATGCAAACAGCGAATTTCTTGCAAATGGGAGATTTTACAAATTTTGGGAATGAGTTATATCTGCTGATAGACAAAATGCTTGAACTTGCTGAATTGCTAATAATTGACATTGTGAGAGATACAGACGGCCAGGTTTGCTGAAACTGAAGGGATTGGAGAAATTGAAGTTGCAGTGAATGCGGAGAAGCTGCCCATGTGCTCAGTCTAACAGATGTCAGGAAATTGAGTATTTGATAGATAAATAGAACTACATTTGCTGATAAAGTTTGAACTTGAGAAATTGTAGCTTCAGGTGAATGATCAGTTATTCGAAATGTGGAGACTGATAGAATTAGAGATACTTATTTAGATAGGCAGTGGATATTAATAGAGATAGCGAGGTTGGTGGAAAGTAAGAAACTTGTCCATTCACTGAAGGAGCAGAAGCTGCAAGCAGCGAATTTGGTGAAAATGGGAGGTTTTACAAATATTGGGGAAGTGAAATAGTTGCAGATAGATAAAATGCTAGAATTATATCAATGGCTAGGTATTTACATTTTGCTATCCACAGCGAACCAGGTTTGCTTAAATTGAGGTATATGGAGAAATTAATAGTGCAGCCAACGCAGAGAAGCTGGGATTCTGCAGATTTTGATTAATAACAAGAAATTAAGTATTTCCTTGAAGAAGAAAACTGATTAGTTGCAAAATATAGGAATGGTGATTTTAAAGGCATAGTTGTACGAACAATGGCGAAATATGTGTTGCTTGTCAGAAATAGATCTATTTATGTTGTTGGACTGCAGAAATAATTGGAGATTGAGAAATTGATTGAAATGTAGAAACTTGTAGATTCAGAGAACGAGCGGATAATGCAAACAGCGAATTTCTTGGAAATGGGAGATTTTACTGATTTTGGGAATGAGTTATATCTGCTGATAGAGAAAATGCTTGAACTTGCTGAATTGCTAATAATTGACATTTTGAGAGATACAGACAGCCAGGTTTGCTGAAACTGAAGGGAAAGGAGAAATTGATGTTGCAGTGAATGCGGAGAAGCTGCAAATGTGCTCAGTCTAACAGATTTCAGGATATTGAGTATTTGATAGATAAATAGAACTATATTTGCTGATAAAGTTAGAACTTGAGAAATTGGAGGTTCAGGTGAATGATAAGTAACTCGAAATATGGAGAATGTTAGAATTAGAGATACTTATTTAGATGGGCAATGGATATTAATAGACGTAGCGAAGTTGGTGGAAATTAAGAAACGTGTACATTCACAGAAGGAGCAGAAGTTACAAGCAGCGAATTTGGTGTAAATGGGAGAATTTACAAATATTGGGAAAGTGAAATAGCTGCAGATAGATAAAATGCTAGAATTATATCAATGGCTAGGTATTGATATTTTGCTGTCCAAAGCGAACCAGTTTTGCTGAAATTGAGGGATATGCAGAAATTGATAGTGTAGCCAACGCAGAGAAGCTGGGAACGTGCAGAATTTGATTAATTACAAGAAACTGAGTAATTCCTGGATGTAGAAACCTGATTAGTTGCAAAATATAGGAATTGTGATATTGAAAGCATAGTTGTACGAGCAACAGTGAAAAATCTGTAGGTAGTCAGAAATAGATCTATTTGTGTTGTTGGACTGAAGAAATTATTGGAGATTGACAAATTGATTGAAATTGAGAAACTTGTAGATTCAGAGAACGAGCGGATAATGCAAACAGCGAATTTGTTGGAAATGGGAGATTTTACATATTTTGGGAATGAGTTATATCTGCTGATAGAGATAATGCTTGAACTCGCTGAATTGCTAATAATTGACATTTTGAGAGAAATAGAGAGCCAGCATTGCTGAAAGTGATGCGAATGGAGAAATTGAAGTTGCAGTGAATGCGGAGAAGCTGCAAATGTGCTCAGTCTAACAGATGTCAGGAAATTGAGTATTTGACAGATAAATAGAACTACATTTCCTGATAAAGTTAGAACTTGAGAAATTGTAGCTTCAGGTGAATGATCAGTTAGTCGAAATGTGGAGACTGCTAGAATTAGAGATGCTTATTTAGATAGGCAGTGAATATTAATTGAGATAGCGAGGTTGGTGGAAAGTAAGAAACTTGTACATTCACAGAAGGATCAGAAGCTACAAGCAGCGAATTTGATGAAAATGGGAGGTTTTACAAATATTGGGGAAGTGAAATTGTTGCAGATAGATAAAATGCTAGAATTATATCAATGGCTAGGTATTGATATTTTGCTATCCACAGAGAACCAGGTTTGCTTAAATTGAGGGATATGGAGAAATTAATAGTGCAGCCAACGCAGAGAAGCTGGGAATGTTCAAATTTGATCAATTACAAGAAACTGAGTAACTCCTGGATGTAGAAACCTGATTAGTTGCAAAATATAGGAATTCCGATATTGAAAGCATAGTTGTACGATCAACATTGAAAAATCAGTGGGTTGTCAGAAATAGATCTATTTATGTTGTTGGACTGAAGAAATTCTTGGAGATTGACAAATAGATTGAAATGGAGAAACTTGTAGATTCAGAGAACGAGCGGATAATGCAAACAGCGAATTTCTTGGAAATGGGAGATTTTACAAATTTTGGGAATGAGTTATATCTGCTGATAGAGAAAATGATTGAACTCGTTGAATTGCTAATAATTGACATTCTGAGAGAAATAGAGAGCCAGGATTGCTAAAAGTGATGGGAATGGAGAAATTGAAGTTGCAGTGAATGCGGAGAAGCTGCAAATGTGCTCAGTCTATCAGATTTCAGGATATTGAGTATTTGATAGACAAATAGAACTACATTTGCTGATAAAGTTTGAACTTGAGAAATTGGAGGTTCAGGTGAATGATAAGTAACTCAAAATGTGGAGACTGTTAGAATTAGAGATACTTATTTAGATAGGCAGTGGATATTAATAGAAATAGCGAGGTTGGTGGAAATTAAGCAACTTGTACATTCAGAGAAGGAGCAGAAGATACAAGCAGCGAATTTGGTGAAAATGGGAGAATTTACAAACATTGGGAAAGTGAAATAGCTGCAGATAGTTAAAATGCGAGAATCATATCAATGGCTAGATATTGATATTTTGCTATCGACATAGAACCAGGTTTGCTTAAATTGAGGGATATGGAGAACTTGATCGTGTAGCCAACGCAGAGAAGCTGGGAATCTGCAGAATTTGATTAATTACAAGAAACTAAGTATTTCCTGGATGTAGAAACCTGATTAGTTGCCAAATATAGGAATGGTGACATTGAAGGCATAGTTGTACGAGCAACAGTGAAAAATCAGTAGGTTGTCAGAAATAGATCTATTTATGTTGTTGGACTGCAGAAATAATTGGAGATTGACAACTTGATTGAAATGGAGACACTTGTAGATTCAGTAAACGAGCGGATAATGCAAACAGCGAATTTCTTGCAAATGGGAGATTTTACAAATTTTGGGAATGAGTTATATCTGCTGATAGACAAAATGCTTGAACTTGCTGAATTGCTAATAATTGACATTGTGAGAGATACAGACGGCCAGGTTTGCTGAAACTGAAGGGATTGGAGAAATTGAAGTTGCAGTGAATGCGGAGAAGCTGCCCATGTGCTCAGTCTAACAGATGTCAGGAAATTGAGTATTTGATAGATAAATAGAACTACATTTGCTGATAAAGTTTGAACTTGAGAAATTGTAGCTTCAGGTGAATGATCAGTTATTCGAAATGTGGAGACTGATAGAATTAGAGATACTTATTTAGATAGGCAGTGGATATTAATAGAGATAGCGAGGTTGGTGGAAAGTAAGAAACTTGTCCATTCACTGAAGGAGCAGAAGCTGCAAGCAGCGAATTTGGTGAAAATGGGAGGTTTTACAAATATTGGGGAAGTGAAATAGTTGCAGATAGATAAAATGCTAGAATTATATCAATGGCTAGGTATTTACATTTTGCTATCCACAGCGAACCAGGTTTGCTTAAATTGAGGTATATGGAGAAATTAATAGTGCAGCCAACGCAGAGAAGCTGGGATTCTGCAGATTTTGATTAATAACAAGAAATTAAGTATTTCCTTGAAGAAGAAAACTGATTAGTTGCAAAATATAGGAATGGTGATTTTAAAGGCATAGTTGTACGAACAATGGCGAAATATGTGTTGCTTGTCAGAAATAGATCTATTTATGTTGTTGGACTGCAGAAATAATTGGAGATTGAGAAATTGATTGAAATGTAGAAACTTGTAGATTCAGAGAACGAGCGGATAATGCAAACAGCGAATTTCTTGGAAATGGGAGATTTTACTGATTTTGGGAATGAGTTATATCTGCTGATAGAGAAAATGCTTGAACTTGCTGAATTGCTAATAATTGACATTTTGAGAGATACAGACAGCCAGGTTTGCTGAAACTGAAGGGAAAGGAGAAATTGATGTTGCAGTGAATGCGGAGAAGCTGCAAATGTGCTCAGTCTAACAGATTTCAGGATATTGAGTATTTGATAGATAAATAGAACTATATTTGCTGATAAAGTTAGAACTTGAGAAATTGGAGGTTCAGGTGAATGATAAGTAACTCGAAATATGGAGAATGTTAGAATTAGAGATACTTATTTAGATGGGCAATGGATATTAATAGACGTAGCGAAGTTGGTGGAAATTAAGAAACGTGTACATTCACAGAAGGAGCAGAAGTTACAAGCAGCGAATTTGGTGTAAATGGGAGAATTTACAAATATTGGGAAAGTGAAATAGCTGCAGATAGATAAAATGCTAGAATTATATCAATGGCTAGGTATTGATATTTTGCTGTCCAAAGCGAACCAGTTTTGCTGAAATTGAGGGATATGCAGAAATTGATAGTGTAGCCAACGCAGAGAAGCTGGGAACGTGCAGAATTTGATTAATTACAAGAAACTGAGTAATTCCTGGATGTAGAAACCTGATTAGTTGCAAAATATAGGAATTGTGATATTGAAAGCATAGTTGTACGAGCAACAGTGAAAAATCTGTAGGTAGTCAGAAATAGATCTATTTGTGTTGTTGGACTGAAGAAATTATTGGAGATTGACAAATTGATTGAAATTGAGAAACTTGTAGATTCAGAGAACGAGCGGATAATGCAAACAGCGAATTTGTTGGAAATGGGAGATTTTACATATTTTGGGAATGAGTTATATCTGCTGATAGAGATAATGCTTGAACTCGCTGAATTGCTAATAATTGACATTTTGAGAGAAATAGAGAGCCAGCATTGCTGAAAGTGATGGGAATGGAGAAATTGAAGTTGCAGTGAATGCGGAGAAGCTGCAAATGTGCTCAGTCTAACAGATTTCAGGATATTGAGTATTTGATAGACAAATAGAACTACATTTGCTGATAAAGTTAGAGCTTGCGAAATTGTAGGTTCAGGTGAATGATAAGTAACTCGAAATGTGGAGACTGTTAGAATTGGAGATACTTATTTAGATAGGCAGTGGATATAAATAGAAATAGCGAGGTTGGTGGAAATTAAGCAACTTGTACATTCAGAGAAGGAGCAGAAGATACAAGCAGCGAATTTGGTGAAAATGGGAGAATTTACAAATATTGGGAAAGTGAAATAGCTGCAGATAGTTAAAATGCGAGAATCATTTCAATGGCTAGGTATTGATATTTTGCTATTCGCAGCGAACCCGGTTTACTTAAATTGAGGGATATGGAGAACTTGATCGTGTAGCCAACGCAGAGTAGCTGGGAATCTGCAGAATTTGATTAATTACAAGAAATTGAGTATTTCCTGGATGTAGGAACCTGATTAGTTGCCAAATATAGGAATGGTGACATTGAAGGCATAGTTGTACGAGCAACAGTGAAAAATCAGTAGGTAGTCAGAAATAGATCAATTGATGTTGTTGGACTGCAGAAATAATTGGAGATTGACAACTTGATTGAAATGGAGACACTTGTAGATTCAGTGAACGAGCGGATAATGCAAACAGCGAATTTCATGGAAATGGGAGATTTTACAAATTTTGGGAATGAGTTATATCTGCTGATAGACAAAATGCTTGAACTTGCTGAATTGCTAATAATTGACATTTTGAGAGATACAGACGGCCAGGTTTGCTGGAAGTGATGGGATTGGAGAAATTGAATTTGCAGTGAATGCGGAGAAGCTGCAAATGTGCTCAGTCTAACAGATGTCAGGAAATTGAGTATTTGACAGATAAATAGAACTACATTTCCTGATAAAGTTAGAACTAGAGAAATTGTAGCTTCAGGTGAATGATCATTTAGTCGAAATGTGGAGACTGCTAGAATTAGAGATGCTTATTTAGATAGGCAGTGGATATTAATAGAGATAGCGAGGTTGGTGGAAAGTAAGAAACTTGTACATTCACAGAAGGAGCAGAAGCTACAAGCAGCGAACTTGGTGAAAATGGGAGGTTTTACAAATATTGGGGAAGTGAAATAGTTGCAGATAGATAAAATGCTAGAATTATATCAATGGCTAGGTATTGATATTTTGCTATCCACAGCGAACCGGGTTTGCTTAAATTGAGGGATATGGAGAAATTAATAGTGCAGCCAACGCAGAGAAGCTGGGAATCTGCAGATTTTGATCAATTACAAGAAACTGAGTAATTCCTGGATGTAGAAACCTGATTAGTTGCAAAATATAGGAATTCCGATATTGAAAGCATAGTTGTACGATCAACATTGAAAAATGAGTGAGTTGTCAGAAATAGATCTATTTATGTTGTTGGACTGCAGAAATAATTGGAGATTGAGAAATTGATTGAAATGGAGAAACTTGTAGATTCAGAGAACGAGCGGATAATGCAAACAGCGAATTTCTTGGAAATGGGAGATTTTACAAATTTTGGGAATGAGTTATATCTGCTGATAGAGATAATGCTTGAACTCGCTGAATTGCTAATAATTGACATTTTGAGAGAAATAGAGAGCCAGAATTGCTGAAAGTGATGGGAATGGAGAAATTGAAGTTGCAGTGAATGCGGAGAAGCTGCAAATGTGCTCAGTCTAACAGATTTCAGGATATTGAGTATTTGATAGACAAATAGAACTACATTTGCTGATAAAGTTAGAGCTTGCGAAATTGTAGGTTCAGGTGAATGATAAGTAACTCGAAATGTGGAGACTGTTAGAATTAGAGATACTTATTTAGATAGGCAGTGGATATTAATAGAAATAGCGAGATTGGTGGAAATTAAGCAACTTGTACATTCAGAGAAGGAGCAGAAGATACAAGCAGCGAATTTGGTGAAAATGGGAGAATTTACAAACATTGGGAAAGTGAAATAGCTGCAGCTAGTTAAAATGCGAGAATCATATCAATGGCTAGGTATTGATATTTTGCTATTCGCAGCGAACCCGGTTTGCTTAAATTGAGTGATATGGAGAACTTGATCGTGTAGCCAACGCAGAGAAGCTGGGAATGTGCAGAATTTGATTAATTACAAGATACTGAGTATTTCCTGGATGCAGAAACCAGATTAGTTGCCAAATATATGAATGGTGACATTGAAGGCATAGTTGTACGAGCAACAGTGAAAAATCTGTAGGTAGTCAGAAATAGATCTATTTGTGTTGTTGGACTGAAGAAATTATTGGAGATTGACAAATTGATTGAATTGGAGAATCTTGTAGCTTCAGTGAACGAGCGGATAATGCAAACAGCGAATTTCTTGGAAATGGGAGATTTTACAAATTTTGGGAAAGAGTTATATCTGCTGATAGAAAAAATACTTGAACTCGTTGAATTGCTAATAATTGACATTTTGAGAGAAATAGAGAGCCAGCATTGCTGAAAGTGATGGGAATGGAGAAATTGAAGTTGCAGTGAATGCGGAGAAGCTGCAAATGTGCTCAGTCTAACAGATGTCAGGAAATTGAGTATTTGACAGATAAATAGAACTACATTTCCTGATAAAGTTAGAACTTGAGAAATTGTAGCTTCAGGTGAATGATCAGTTAGTCGAAATGTGGAGACTGCTAGAATTAGAGATGCTTATTTAGATAGGCAGTGGATATTAATAGAGATAGCGAGGTTGGTGGAAAGTAAGAAACTTGTACATTCACAGAAGGAGCAGAAGCTACATGCAGCGAATTTGGTGAAAATGGGAGGTTTTACAAATATTGGGGAAGTGAAATAGTTGCAGATAGATAAAATGCTAGAATTATATCAATGGCTAGGTATTGATATTTTGCTATCCACAGCGAACCAGGTTTGCTTAAATTGAGGGATATGGAGAAATTAATAGTGCAGCCAACGCAGAGAAGCTGGGAATCTGCGGAATTTGATTAATAACAAGAAATTAAGTATTTCCTTGAAGAAGAAAACTGATTAGTTGCAAAATATAGGAATGGTGATTTTAAAGGCATAGTTGTACGAACAACGATGAAAAATGTGTTGGTTGTCAGAAATAGATCTATTTATGTTTCTGGACTGCAGAGATTATTGGAGATTGAGAAATTGATTGAAATTGAGAAACTTGTAGATTCAGAGAACGAGCGGATAATGCAAACAGCGAATTTGTTGGAAATGGGAGATTTTACATATTTTGGGAATGAGTTATATCTGCTGATAGACAAAATGCTTGAACTTGCTGAATTGCTAATAATTGACATTTTGAGAGATACAGACAGCCAGGTTTGCTGAAACTGAAGGGAAAGGAGTAATTGATGTTGCAGTGAATGCGGAGAAGCTGCAAATGTGCTCAGTCTAACAGATTTCAGGATATTGAGTATTTGATAGATAAATAGAACTATATTTGCTGATAAAGTTAGAACTTGAGAAATTGGAGGTTCAGGTGAATGATAAGTAACTCGAAATGTGGAGAATGTTAGAATTAGAGATACTTATTTAGATAGGCAATGGATATTAATGGACGTAGCGACGTTGGTGGAAATTAAGCAACTTGTACATTCAGAGAAGGAGCAGAAGTTACAAGCAGAGAATTTGGTGAAAATGGGAGATATTACAAATATTGGGAAGGTGAATTAGCTGCAGATAGATATAATGCTAGAATTATATCAATGGCTAGGTATTGATATTTTGTTATCCAAAGCGAACCAGTTTTGCTGAAATTGAGGGATATGGAGAAATTGATAGTGTAGCCAACGCAGAGAAGCTGGGAATGTGCAGAATTTGATTAATTACAAGAAACTGAGTAATTCCTGGATGTAGAAACCTGATTAGTTGCAAAATATAGGAATTGTGATATTGAAAGCAGAGTTGTAGGATCAACATTGAAAAATCAGTAGGTTGTCAGAAATAGATCTATTTGTGTTGTTGGACTGAAGAAATTATTGGAGATTGACAAATTGATTGAAATGGAGAATCTTGTAGCTTCAGTGAACGAGCGGATAATGCAAACAGCGAATTTCTTGAAATGGGAGATTTTACAAATTTTGGGAATGAGTTATATCTGCTGATAGAGATAATGCTTGAACTCGCTGAATTGCTAATAATTGACATATTGAGAGAAATAGAGAGCCAGCATTGCTGAAAGTGATGGGAATGGAGAAATTGAAGTTGCAGTGAATGCGGAGAAGCTGCAAATGTGCTCAGTCTAACAGATTTCAGGATATTGAGTATTTGATAGACAAATAGAACTACATTTGCTGATAAAGTTAGAGCTTGCGAAATTGTAGGTTCAGGTGAATGATAAGTAACTCGAAATGTGGAGACTGTTAGAATTGGAGATACTTATTTAGATAGGCAGTGGATATAAATAGAAATAGCGAGGTTGGTGGAAATTAAGCAACTTGTACATTCAGAGAAGGAGCAGAAGATACAAGCAGAGAATTTGGTGAAAATGGGAGAATTTACAAACATTGGGAAAGTGAAATAGCTGCAGATAGTTAAAATGCGAGAATCATATCAATGGCTAGATATTGATATTTTGCTATCCGCAGCGAACCCGCTTTGCTTAAATTGAGGGATATGGAGAACTTGATCGTGTAGCCAACGCAGAGAAGCTGGGAATCTGCAGAATTTGATTAATTACAAGAATCTGAGTATTTACTGGATGTAGAAACCTGATTAGTTGCCAAATATAGGAATGGTGACATTGAAGGCATAGTTGTACGAGCAACAGTGAAAAATCAGTAGGTTGTCAGAAATAGATCTATTTATGTTGTTGGACTGCAGAAATAATTGGAGATTGACAACTTGATTGAAATGGAGACACTTGTAGATTCAGTGAACGAGCGGATAATGCAAACAGCGAATTTCATGGAAATGGGAGATTTTACAAATTTTGGGAATGAGTTATATCTGCTGATAGACAAAATGCTTGAACTTGCTGAATTGCTAATAATTGACATTTTGAGAGATACAGACGGCCAGGTTTGCTGAAACTGAAGGGAAAGGAGAAATTGATGTTGCAGTGAATGCGGAGAAGCTGCAAATGTGCTCAGTCTAACAGATTTCAGGGTACTGAGTATTTGATAGATAAATAGAACTATATTTACTGATAAAGTTAGAACTTGAGAAATTGGAGGTTCAGGTGAATGATAAGTAACTCGAAATGTCGAGACTGTTAGAATTAGAGATACTTATTAAGATAGGCAGTGGATATTAATAGAAATAGCGAGGTTGGTGGAAATTAAGCAACTTGTACATTCAGAGAAGGAGCAGAAGATACAAGCAGCGAATTTGGTGAAAATGGGAGAATTTAGAAATATTGGGAAAGTGAAATAGCTGCAGATAGATAAAATGCTAGAATTATATCAATGGCTAGGTATTGATATTTTGCTATCCACAGCGAACCAGGTTTGCTTAAATTGAGGGATATGGAGAAATTAATAGTGCAGCCAACGCAGAGAAGTTGGGAATCTGCAGAATTTGACTAATAACAAGAAATTGAGTATTTCCTCGACGAAGAAAGCTGAATGTTGCAAAATATAGGAATGGTGTTTTTAAAGGCATAGTTGTACGAACAACAGTGCAAAATGTGTTGGTTGTCAGAAATAGATCTATTTATGTTGTTGGACTGCAGAAATTATTGGAGATTGACAAATAGATTGAAATGGAGAAACTTGTAGATTCAGTGAACGAGCGGATAATGCAAACAGCGAATTTCTTGGAAATGGGAGATTTTACAAATTTTGGGAATGAGTTATATCTGCTGATAGAGAAAATACTTGAACTCGCTGAATTGCTAATAATTGACATTTTGAGAGAAATAGAGAGCCAGCATTGCTGAAAGTGATGGGAATGGAGAAATTGAAGTTGCAGTGAATGCGGAGAAGCTGCAAATGTGCTCAGTCTAACAGATGTCAGGAAATTGAGTATTTGACAGATAAATAGAACTACATTTCCTGATAAAGTTAGAACTTGAGAAATTGTAGCTTCAGGTGAATGATCAGTTAGTCGAAATGTGGAGACTGCTAGAATTAGAGATGCTTATTTAGATAGGCAGTGGATATTAATAGAGATAGCGAGGTTGGTGGAAAGTAAGAAACTTGTACATTCACAGAAGGAGCAGAAGCTACAAGCAGCGAATTTGATGAAAATGGGAGGTTTTACAAATATTGGGGAAGTGAAATAGTTGCAGATAGATAAAATACTAGAATTATATCAATGGCTAGGTATTGATATTTTGCTATCCACAGCGAACCAGGTTTGCTTAAATTGAGGGATATGGAGAAATTAATAGTGCAGCCAACGCAGAGAAGCTGGGAATCTGCGGAATTTGATTAATAACAAGAAATTAAATATTTCCTTGAAGAAGAAAACTGATTAGTTGCAAAATATAGGAATGGTGATTTTAAAGGCATACTTGTACGAACAACGATGAAAAATGTGTTGGTTGTCAGAAATCTATTTATGTTGTGGGACTGCAGAGATTATTGGAGATTGAGAAATTGATTGAAATTGAGAAACTTGTAGATTCAGAGAACGAGCGGATAATGCAAACAGCGAATTTGTTGGAAATGGGAGATTTTACATATTTTGGGAATGAGTTATATCTGCTGATAGAGAAAATGCTGAATTGCTAATAATTGACATTTTGAGAGATACAGACAGCCAGGTTTGCTGAAACTGAAGGGAAAGGAGAAATTGATGTTGCAGTGAATGCGGAGAAGCTGCAAATGTGCTCAGTCTAACAGATTTCAGGATATTGAGTATTTGATAGATAAATAGAACTATATTTGCTGATAAAGTTAGAACTTGAGAAATTGGAGGTTCAGGTGAATGATAAGTAACTCGAAATGTGGAGAATGTTAGAATTAGAGATACTTATTTAGATAGGCAATGGATATTAATGGACGTAGCGAAGTTGGTGGAAATTAAGCAACTTGTACATTCAGAGAAGGAGCAGAAGTTACAAGCAGCGAATTTGGTGAAAATGGGAGATATTACAAATATTGGGAAAGTGAAATAGCTGCAGATAGATAAAATGCTAGAATTATATCAATGGCTAGGTATTGATATTTTGTTATCCAAAGCGAACCAGTTTTGCTGAAATTGAGGGATATGGAGAAATTGATAGTGTAGCCAACGCAGAGAAGCTGGGAATGTTCAGAATTTGATTAATTACAAGAAACTGAGTAATTCCTGGATGTAGAAACCTGATTAGTTGCAAAATATAGGAATTGTGATATTGAAAGCATAGTTGTAGGATCAACATTGAAAAATCAGTAGGTTGTCAGAAATAGATCTATTTGTGTTGTTGGACTGAAGAAATTATTGGAGATTGACAAATTGATTGAAATGGAGAATTTCGTAGCTTCAGTGAACGAGCGGATAATGCAAACAGCGAATTTCTTGGAAATGGGAGATTTTACAAATTTTGGGAATGAGTTATATCTGCTGATAGAGATAATGCTTGAACTCGCTGAATTGCTAATAATTGACATTTTGAGAGAAATAGAGAGCCAGCATTGCTGAAAGTGATGGGAATGGAGAAATTGAAGTTGCAGTGAATGCGGAGAAGCTGCAAATGTGCTCAGTCTAACAGATTTCAGGATATTGAGTATTTGATAGACAAATAGAACAACATTTGCTGATAAAGTTAGAGCTTGCGAAATTGTAGGTTCAGGTGAATGATAAGTAACTCGAAATGTGGAGACTGTTAGAATTGGAGATACTTATTTAGATAGGCAGTGGATATAAATAGAAATAGCGAGGTTGGTGGAAATTAAGCAACTTGTACATTCAGAGAAGGAGCAGAAGATACAAGCAGCGAATTTGGTGAAAATGGGAGAATTTACAAATATTGGGAAAGTGAAATAGCTGCAGATAGTTAAAATGCGAGAATCATTTCAATGGCTAGGTATTGATATATTGCTATTCGCAGCGAACCCGGTTTACTTAAATTGAGGGATATGGAGAACTTGATCGTGTAGCCAACGCAGAGTAGCTGGGAATCTGCAGAATTTGATTAATTACAAGAAATTGAGTATTTCCTGGATGTAGGAACCTGATTAGTTGCCAAATATAGGAATGGTGACATTGAAGGCATAGTTGTACGAGCAACAGTGAAAAATCAGTAGGTAGTCAGAAATAGATCAATTGATGTTGTTGGACTGCAGAAATAATTGGAGATTGACAACTTGATTGAAATGGAGACACTTGTAGATTCAGTGAACGAGCGGATAATGCAAACAGCGAATTTCATGGAAATGGGAGATTTTACAAATTTTGGGAATGAGTTATATCTGCTGATAGACAAAATGCTTGAACTTGCTGAATTGCTAATAATTGACATTTTGAGAGATACAGACGGCCAGGTTTGCTGAAAGTGAAGGGATTGGAGAAATTGAATTTGCAGTGAATGCGGAGAAGCTGCAAATGTGCTCAGTCTAACAGATGTCAGGAAATTGAGTATTTGACAGATAAATAGAACTACATTTCCTGATAAAGTTAGAACTAGAGAAATTGTAGCTTCAGGTGAATGATCATTTAGTCGAAATGTGGAGACTGCTAGAATTAGAGATGCTTATTTAGATAGGCAGTGGATATTAATAGAGATAGCGAGGTTGGTGGAAAGTAAGAAACTTGTACATTCACAGAAGGAGCAGAAGCTACAAGCAGCGAACTTGGTGAAAATGGGAGGTTTTACAAATATTGGGGAAGTGAAATAGTTGCAGATAGATAAAATGCTAGAATTATATCAATGGCTAGGTATTGATATTTTGCTATCCACAGCGAACCGGGTTTGCTTAAATTGAGGGATATGGAGAAATTAATAGTGCAGCCAACGCAGAGAACCTGGGAATCTGCAGATTTTGATCAATTACAAGATACTGAGTAATTACTGGATGTAGAAACCTGATTAGTTGCAAAATATAGGAATTCCGATATTGAAAGCATAGTTGTACGATCAACATTGAAAAATCAGTGGGTTGTCAGAAATAGATCTATTTATGTTGTTGGACTGAAGAAATTCTTGGAGATTGACAAATAGATTGAAATGGAGAAACTTGTAGATTCAGTGAACGAGCGGATAATGCAAACAGCGAATTTCTTGGAAATGGGAGATTTTACAAATTTTGGGAATGAGTTATATCTGCTGATAGAGAAAATGCTTGAACTCGCTGAATTGCTAATAATTGACATTTTGAGAGAAATAGAGAGCCAGGATTGCTAAAAGTGATGGGAATGGAGAAATTGAAGTTGCAGTGAATGCGGAGAAGCTGCAAATGTGCTCAGTCTATCAGATTTCAGGATATTGAGTATTTGATAGACAAATAGAACTACATTTGCTGATATAGTTAGAACTTGAGAAATTGGAGGTTCAGGTGAAGGATAAGTAACTCAAAATGTGGAGACTGTTAGAATTAGAGATACTTATTTAGATAGGCAGTGGATATTAATAGAAATAGCGAGGTTGGTGGAAATTAAGCAACTTGTACATTCAGAGAAGGAGCAGAAGATACAAGCAGCGAATTTGGTGAAAATGGGAGAATTTACAAACATTGGGAAAGTGAAATAGCTGCAGATAGTTAATTTGCGAGAATCATATCAATGGCTAGATATTGATATTTTGCTATCCGCAGCGAACCCGCTTTGCTTAAATTGAGGGATATGGAGAACTTGATCGTGTAGCCAACGCAGAGAAGCTGGGAATCTGCAGAATTTGATTAATTACAAGAAACTGAGTATTTCCTGGATGTAGAAACCTGATTAGTTGCCAAATATAGGAATGGTGACATTGAAGGCATAGTTGTACGAGCAACAGTGAAAAATCAGTAGGTAGTCAGAAATAGATCAATTGATGTTGTTGGACTGCAGAAATAATTGGAGATTGACAACTTGATTGAAATGGAGTCACTTGTAGATTCAGTAAACGAGCGGATAATGCAAACAGCGAATTTCTTGCAAATGGGAGATTTTACAAATTTTGGGAATGAGTTATATCTGCTGATAGACAAAATGCTTGAACTTGCTGAATTGCTAATAATTGACATTTTGAGAGATACAGACGGCCAGGTTTGCTGAAACTGAAGGGATTGGAGAAATTGAAGTTGCAGTGAATGCGGAGAAGCTGCCCATGTGCTCAGTCTAACAGATGTCAGGAAATTGAGTATTTGATAGATAAATAGAACTACATTTGCTGATAAAGTTAGAACTTGAGAAATTGTAGCTTCAGGTGAATGATCAGTTAGTCGAAATGTGGAGACTGATAGAATTAGAGATACTTATTTAGATAGGCAGTGGATATTAATAGAGATAGCGAGGTTGGTGGAAAGTAAGAAACTTGTCCATTCACAGAAGGAGCAGAAGCTGCAAGCAGCGAATTTGATGAAAATGGGAGGTTTTACAAATATTGGGGAAGTGAAATAGTTGCAGATAGATAAAATGCTAGAATTATATCAATGGCTAGGTATATACATTTTGCTATCCACAGCGAACCAGGTTTGCTTAAATTGAGGTATATGGAGAAATTAATAGTGCAGCCAACGCAGAGAAGCTGGGATTCTGCAGATTTTGATTAATAACAAGAAATTAAGTATTTCCTTGAAGAAGAAAACTGATTAGTTGCAAAATATAGGAATGGTGATTTTAAAGGCATAGTTGTACGAACAATGGCGAAATATGTATTGTTTGTCAGAAATAGATCTATTTATGTTGTTGGACTGCAGAAATAATTGGAGATTGAGAAATTGATTGAAATGTAGAAACTTGTAGATTCAGAGAACGAGCGGATAATGCAAGCAGCGAATTTGTTGGAAATGGGAGATTTTACATATTTTGGGAATGAGTTATATCTGCTGATAGAGAAAATGCTTGAACTTGCTGAATTGCTAATAATTGACATTTTGAGAGATACAGACAGCCAGGTTTGCTGAAACTGAAGGGAAAGGAGAAATTGATGTTGCAGTGAATGCGGAGAAGCTGCAAATGTGCTCAGTCTAACAGATTTCAGGATATTGAGTATTTGATAGATAAATAGAACTATATTTGCTGATAAAGTTAGAACTTGAGAAATTGTAGCTTCAGGTGAATGATCAGTTAGTCGAAATGTGGAGACTGCTAGAATTAGAGATGATTATTTAGATAGGCAGTGGATATTAATAGAGATAGCGAGGTTGGTGGAAATTAAGAAACTTGTACATTCAGAGAAGGAGCTGAAGATAGAAGCAGCGAATTTGCTGAAAATGGTAGAATTTACAAATATTGGGTAAAGTGAAATAGCTGCAGATAGATAAAATGCTAGAATTATATCAATGGCTAGGTATTGATATTTTGTTCTCCAAAGCGAACCAGTTTTGCTGAAATTGAGGGATATGGAGAAATTGATAGTGTTGCCAACGCAGAGAAGCTGGGAATCTGCAGAATTTGATTAATTACAAGAAACTAAGTATTTCCTGGATGTAGAAACCTGATTAGTTGCCAAATGTAGGAATGGTGACATTGAAGGCATAGTAGTACGAGCAACAGTGAAAAACCAGTAGGTTGTCAGAAATAGATCTATTTGTACATTCAGAGAAGGAGCAGAAGCTACAAGCAGCGAATTTGGTGAAAATAGGAGAATTTACAAATATTGGGAAAGTGAAATAGCTGCAGATAGTTAAAATGCTAGAATCATATCAATGGCTAGGTATTGATTTTTTGCTATCCACAGCGAATCGGGTTTGCTTAAATTGAGGGATATGGAGAAATAAATAGTGTAGCGAACGTAGAGAAGCTGGGAATCTGCGGAATTTGATTAATAACAAGAAATTGAGTATTTCCTCGAAGATGAAAACTGATTAGTTGCAAAATATAGGAATGGTGATTGTAAAGGCATAGTTGTACGAACAACAGTGAAAAATCTGTTGGTTGTCTGAAATAGATCTATTTATGTTGTTGGACTGAAGAAATTATTGGAGATTGAGAAATTGATTGAAATTGAGAAACTTGTAGATTCAGAGAACGAGCAGATGATGCAAACAGCGAATTTGTTGGAAATGGGAGATTTTACATATTTTGGGAATGAGTTCTATCTGCTGATAGAGAAAATGCTTGAACTTGCTGAATTGCTAATAATTGACATTTTGAGACATACAGACAGCCAGGTTTGCTGAAACTGAAGGGAAAGGTATTGATATTTTGCTATCGACATAGAACCAGGTTTGCTTAAATTGAGGGATATGGAGAACTTGATCGTGTAGCCAACGCAGAGAAGCTGGGAATCTGCAGAATTTGATTAATTACAAGAAACTAAGTATTTCCTGGATGTAGAAACCTGATTAGTTGCCAAATATAGGAATGGTGACATTGAAGGCATAGTAGTACGAGCAACAGTGAAAAACCAGTAGGTTGTCAGAAATAGATCTATTTGTGTTGTTGGACTGCAGAAATAATTGGAGATTGACAACTTGATTGAAATGGAGACACTTGTAGATTCAGTAAACGAGCGGATAATGCAAACAGCGAATTTCTTGCAAATGGGAGATTTTACAAATTTTGGGAATGAGTTATATCTGCTGATAGAGAAAATGCTTGAGCTCGATGAATTGCTAATAATTGACATTCTGAGAGAAATAGAGAGCCAGCATTGCTGAATGTGATGGGAATGGAGAAATTGAATTTGCAGTGAAAGCGGAGATTCTGCAAATGTGCTTAGTCTAACAGATTTCAGGATATTGAGTATTTGATAGATAAATAGAACTACATTTGCTGATAAAGTTAGAGATTTCGAAATTGTAGGATGAGGTGAATGATACGTAACTCGAAATGTAGAGACTGTTAGAATTAGAGATATTTATTTAGATAGGCAGTGGATATTAATTGAAATAGCGAGGTTGGTGGAAATTAAGAAACTTGTACATTCAGAGACGGAGCAGAAGATACAAGCAGCGAATTTGGTGAAAATGGGAGAATTTACAAATATTGGGAAAGTGAAATAGCTGCAGATAGATAAAATGCTAGAATAATATCAATGGCTAGCTATTGATATTTTGCTATCCACAGAGAACCGGGTGTGCTTAAATTGAGGGATATGGAGAAATTGATAGTGTTGCCAACGCAGAGAAGCTGGGAATCTGCAGATTATGATTAATTACAAGAAACTGATAATTCCTGGATGTAGAATCCTGATTAGTTGCAAAATATAGGAATTGTGATATTGAAAGCATAGTTGTACGATCAACATTGAAAAATCAGTAGGTTGTCAGAAATGGATCTATTTGTGTTGTTGGACTGAAGAAATTATTGGAGATTGACAAATTGATTGAAATGGAGAAACTTGTAGATTCAGAGAACGAGCGGATGATGCAAACAGCGAATTTGTTGGAAATGCGAGATTTTACATATTTTGGGAATGAGTTATATCTGCTGATAGACAAAATGCTTGAACTTGCTGAATTGCTAATAATTGACATTTTGAGAGATACAGACAGCCAGGTTTGCTGAAACTGAAGGGAAAGGTGTAATTGATGTTGCACTGAATGCGAAGAAGCTGCAAATGTGCTCAGTCTAACAGATTTCAGGAAATGGAGTATTTGATAGATAAATAGAACTACATTTGCTGATAAAGTTAGAACTTGCGAAATTGTTGGTTCAGGTGAATGATAAGTATCTCGAAATTTAGAGACTGTTAGAATTAGAGATACCTATTTAGATAGGCCCTGGATATTAATAGAAATAGCGAGGTTGGTGTAAATTAAGAAACTTGTACATTCAGAGAAGGAGCTGAAGATAGAAGCAGCGAATTTGGTGAAAATGGTAGAATTTACAAATATTGGGTAAAGTGAAATAGCTGCAGATAGATAAAATGCTAGAATTATATCAATGGCTAGGTATTGATATTTTGTTATCCAAAGCGAACCAGTTTTGCTGAAATTGAGGGATATGGAGAAATTGATAGTGTTGCCAACGCAGAGAAGCTGGGAATCTGCAGAATTTGATTAATTACAAGAAACTGATAATTCCTGGATGTAGAATCCTGATTAGTTGCAAAATATAGGAATTGTGATATTGAAAGCATAGTTGTACGATCAACATTGAAAAATCAGTGGGCTGTCAGAAATAGATCTATTTGTGTTGTTGGACTGAGGAAATTATTGGAGATTGACAAATTGATTGAAATGGAGCAACTTGTAGATTCAGTGAACGAGCGGATAATGCAAACAGCGAATTTTTGGAAATGGGAGATCTTACAAATTCTGGGAATGAGTTATATTTGTTGATAGAGAAAATGCTTGAACTTGCTGAATTGCTAATAATTGACATTTTGAGAGAAATAGAGAGCCAGGATTGCTGAAAGTGATGGGAATGGAGAATTTGAAGCTGCCGTGAATACGGAGAAGCCGCAAATGTGCTCAGTCTAACAGATTTCAGGAAATGGAGTATTTGATAGATAAATAGAACTACATTTGCTGATAAAGTTAGAGCTTGCGAAATTGTAGCTTCAGGAGAATGATAAGTAACTCGAAATGTAGAGACTGTTAGAATTAGAGATACTTATTTAGATAGGAAGTGGATATTAATAGAAATAGCGAGGTTGGTGGAAATTAAGCAACTTGTACATTCAGAGAAGGAACAGAAGATACAAGCAGCGAATTTGGTGAAAATGGGAGAATTTACAAATATTGGGAAAGTGAAATAGCTGCAGATAGATAAAATGCTAGAATTATATCAATGGCTAGGTATTGATATTTTGCTATCCACAGCGAACCGGGTTTGCTTAAATTGAGGGATAGGGAAAAATTAATGGTGCAGCCAACGCAGAGAAGCTGGGAATCTGCAGAATTTAATTAATAACAAGAAATGAAGTATTTCCACGAAGAAGAAAACTGATTAATTGCAAAATATAGGAATGGTGATTTTAAAGGCATAGTTGTACGAACAACAGTGCAAAATGTGTTGGTTGTCAGAAATAGATCTATTTATGTTGTTGGACTGCAGAAATTATTGGAGATTGAGAAATTGATTGAAATGGAGAAACTTGTAGATTCAGAGAACGAGCGGATGAAGCAAACAGCGAATTTGTTGGAAATGCGAGATTTTACATATTTTGGGAATGAGTTATATCTGCTGATAGAGAAAATGCTTGAACTTGCTGAATTGCTAATAATTGACATTTTGAGAGATACAGACAGCTAGGTTTGCTGAAACTGAAGGGAAAGGTGTAATTGATGTTGCAGTGAATGCGGAGAAGCTGCAAATGTGCTCAGTCTAACAGATTTCAGGAAATGGAGTATTTGATAGATAAATAGAACTACATTTGCTGATAAAGTTAGAACTTGCGAAATTGTAGGTTCAGGTGAATGATAAGTATCTCGAAATTTAGAGACTGTTAGAATTAGAGATACTTATTTAGATAGGCACTGGATATTAATAGAAATAGCGAGGTTTGTGGAAATTAATAAACTTGTACATTCAGAGAAGGAGCTGAAGATAGAAGCAGCGAATTTGGTGAAAATGGTAGAATTTACAAATATTGGGTAAAGTGAAATAGCTGCAGATAGATAAAATGCTAGAATTATATCAATGGCTAGGTATTGATATTTTGTTATCCAAAGCGAACCAGTTTTGCTGAAATTGAGGGATATGGAGAAATTGATAGTGTTGCCAACGCAGAGAAGCTGGGAATCTGCGGAATTTGATTAATAACAAGAAATTGAGTATTTCCTCGAAGATGAAAACTGATTAGTTGTAAAATATAGGAATGGTGATTGTAAAGGCATAGTTGTACGAACAACAGTGAAAAATCTGTTGGTTGTCTGAAATAGATCTATTTATGTTGTTGGACTGAAGAAATTATTGGAGATTGAGAAATTGATTGAAATTGAGAAACTTGTAGATTCAGAGAACGAGAGAATGATGCAAACAGCGAATTTGTTGGAAATGAGAGATTTTACATATTTTGGGAATGAGTTATATCTGCTGATAGAGAAAATGCTTGAACTTGCTGAATTGCTAATAATTGACATTTTGAGACATACAGACAGCCAGGTTTGCTGAAACTGAAGGGAAAGGTGAAATTGATGTTGCAGTGAATGCGGAGATGCTGCAAATGTGCTCAGTCTAACAGATTTCAGGATATTGAGTATTTGATAGGTAAATAGAACTACATTTGCTGATAAAGTTAGAGCTTGCGAAATTGTAGGATCAGGTGAATGATAAGTAACTCGAAATGTAGAGACTGTTAGAATTAGAGATACTTATTTAGATAGGCAGTGAATATTAATTGAAATAGCGAGGTTGGTGGAAATTAAGCAACTTGTACATTCAGAGAAGGAGCAGAAGATACAAGCAGCGAATTTGGTGAAAATGGGAGAATTTACAAATATTGGGAAAGTGAAATAGCTGCAGATAGATAAAATGCTAGAATTATATCAATGGCTAGGTATTGATATTTTACTATCGACATAGAACCAGGTTTGCTTAAATTGAGGAATATGGAGAACTTGATCGTGTAGCCAACGCAGAGAAGCTGGGAATCTGCAGAATTTGATTAATTACATGAAACTAAGTATTTCCTGGATGTAGAAACCTGATTAGTTGCCAAATATAGGAATGGTGACATTGAAGGCATAGTTGTACGAGCAACAGTGAAAAATCAGTTGGTTGTCAGAAATAGATCTATTTATGTTGTTGGACTGCAGAAATAATTGGAGATTGACAACTTGATTGAAATGGAGACACTTGTAGATTCAGTAAACGAGCGGATAATGCAAACAGCGAATTTCTTGCAAATGGGGGATTTTACAAATTTTGGGAATGAGTTATATCTGCTGATAGAGAAAATGCTTGAACTTGCTGAATTGCTAATAATTGACATTTTGAGAGATACAGACGGCCAGGTTTGCTGAAACTGAAGGGATTGGAGAAATTGAAGTTGCAGTGAATGCGGAGAAGCTGCCCATGTGCTCAGTCTAACAGATGTCAGGAAATTGAGTATTTGATAGATAAATAGAACTACATTTGCTGATAAAGTTAGAACTTGAGAAATTGTAGCTTCAGGTGAATGATCAGTTAGTCGAAATGTGGAGACTGATAGAATTAGAGATACTTATTTAGATAGGCAGTGGATATTAATAGAGATAGCGAGGTTGGTGGAAAGTAATAAACTTGTCCATTTACAGAAGGAGCAGAAGCTGCAAGCAGCGAATTTGGTGAAAATGGGAGGTTTTACAAATATTGGGGAAGTGAAATAGTTGCAGATAGATAAAATGCTAGAATTATATCAATGGCTAGGTATTTACATTTTGCTATCCACAGCAAACCAGGTTTTCTTAAATTGAGGTATATGGAGAAATTAATAGTGCAGCCAACGCAGAGAAGCTGGGATTCTGCAGATTTTGATTAATAACAAAAAATTAAGTATTTCCTTGAAGAAGAAAACTGATTAGTTGCAAAATATAGGAATGGTGATTTTAAAGGCATAGTTGTACGAACAATGGCGAAATATGTGTTGCTTGTCAGAAATAGATCTATTTATGTTGTTGGACTGCAGAGATTATTGGAGATTGAGAAATTGATTGAAATGTAGAAACTTGTAGATTCAGAGAACGAGCGGATAATGCAAGCAGCGAATTAGTTGGAAATGGGAGATTTTACATATTTTGGGAATGAGTTATATCTGCTGATAGAGAAAATGCTTGAACTTGCTGAATTGCTAATAATTGACATTTTGAGAGATACAGACAGCCAGGTTTGCTGAAACTGAAGGGAAAGGAGAAATTGATGTTGCAGTGAATGCGGAGAAGCTGCAAATGTGCTCAGTCTAACAGATTTCAGGATATTGAGTATTTGATAGATAAATAGAACTATATTTGCTGATAAAGTTATAACTTGAGAAATTGGAGGTTCAGGTGAATGATAAGTAACTCGAAATGTAGAGACTGTTAGAATTAGAGATACTTATTTAGATAGGCAGTGAATATTAATTGAAATAGCGAGGTTGGTGGAAATTAAGCAACTTGTACATTCAGAGAAGGAGCAGAAGATACAAGCAGCGAATTTGGTGAAAATGGGAGAATTTACAAATATTGGGAAAGTGAAATAGCTGCAGATAGATAAAATGCTAGAATTATATCAATGGCTAGGTATTGATATTTTACTATCGACAGCGAACCCGGTTTGCTTAAATTGAGGGATATGGAGAACTTGATCGTGTAGCCAACGCAGAGAAGCTGGGAATCTGCAGAATTTGATTAATTACAAGAAACTAAGTATTTCCTGGATGTAGAAACCTGATTAGTTGCCAAATATAGGAATGGTGACATTGAAGGCATAGTTGTACGAGCAACAGTGAAAAATCAGTAGGTTGTCAGAAATAGATCTATTTATGTTGTTGGACTGCAGAAATAATTGGAGATTGACAACTTAATTGAAATGGAGACACTTGTAGATTCAGTAAACGAGCGGATAATGCAAACAGCGAATTTCTTGCAAATGGGAGATTTTACAAATTTTGGGAATGAGTTATATCTGCTGATAGACAAAATGCTTGAACTTGCTGAATTGCTAATAATTGACATTTTGAGAGATACAGACGGCCAGGTTTGCTGAAACTGAAGGGATTGGAGAAATTGAAGTTGCAGTGAATGCGGAGAAGCTGCCCATGTGCTCAGTCTAACAGATGTCAGGAAATTGAGTATTTGATAGATAAATAGAACTACATTTGCTGATAAAGTTAGAACTTGAGAAATTGTAGCTTCAGGTGAATGATCAGTTAGTCGAAATGTGGAGACTGATAGAATTAGAGATACTTATTTAGATAGGCAGTGGATATTAATAGAGATAGCGAGGTTGGTGGAAAGTAATAAACTTGTCCATTTACAGAAGGAGCAGAAGCTGCAAGCAGCGAATTTGGTGAAAATGGGAGGTTTTACAAATATTGGGGAAGTGAAATAGTTGCAGATAGATAAAATGCTAGAATTATATCAATGGCTAGGTATTTACATTTTGCTATCCACAGCAAACCAGGTTTTCTTAAATTGAGGTATATGGAGAAATTAATAGTGCAGCCAACGCAGAGAAGCTGGGATTCTGCAGATTTTGATTAATAACAAAAAATTAAGTATTTCCTTGAAGAAGAAAACTGATTAGTTGCAAAATATAGGAATGGTGATTTTAAAGGCATAGTTGTACGAACAATGGCGAAATATGTGTTGCTTGTCAGAAATAGATCTATTTATGTTGTTGGACTGCAGAGATTATTGGAGATTGAGAAATTGATTGAAATGTAGAAACTTGTAGATTCAGAGAACGAGCGGATAATGCAAGCAGCGAATTAGTTGGAAATGGGAGATTTTACATATTTTGGGAATGAGTTATATCTGCTGATAGAGAAAATGCTTGAACTTGCTGAATTGCTAATAATTGACATTTTGAGAGATACAGACAGCCAGGTTTGCTGAAACTGAAGGGAAAGGAGAAATTGATGTTGCAGTGAATGCGGAGAAGCTGCAAATGTGCTCAGTCTAACAGATTTCAGGATATTGAGTATTTGATAGATAAATAGAACTATATTTGCTGATAAAGTTATAACTTGAGAAATTGGAGGTTCAGGTGAATGATAAGTAACTCGAAATGTGGAGAATGTTAGAATCAGAGATACTTATTTAGATGGGCAATGGATATTAATAGACGTAGCGAAGTTGGTGGAAATTAAGAAACTTGTACATTCAGAGAAGGAGCAGAAGTTACAAGCAGCGAATTTGGTGTAAATGGGAGATATTACAAATATTGGGAAAGTGAAATAGCTGCAGATAGATAAAATGCTAGAATGATATCAATGGCTAGGTATTGATATTTTGCTGTCCAAAGCGAAGCAGTTTTGCTGAAATTGAGGGATATGGAGAAATTGATAGTGTAGCCAACGCAGAGAAGCTGGGAATGTGCAGAATTTGATTAATTACAAGAAACTGAGTAATTCCTGGATGTAGAAACCTGATTAGTTGCAAAATATAGGAATTGTGATATTGAAAGCATAGTTGTACGATCAACATTGAAAAATCGGTACATTGTCAGAAATAGATCTATTTGTGTTGTTGGACTGAAGAAATTATTGGAGATTGAGAAATTGATCGAAATGGAGAAACTTGTAGATTCAACGAACGAGCGGATAATGCAAACAGCGAATTTCTTGGAAATGGGAGATTTTACAAATATTGGGAATGAGTTATATCTGCTGATAGAGAAAATGCTTGAACTCGATGAATTGCTAATAATTGACATTCTGAGAGAAATAGAGAGCCAGCATTGCTGAAAGTGATGGGAATGGAGAAATTGAAGTTGCAGTGAATGCGGAGAAGCTGCAAATGTGCTCAGTCTATCAGATTTCAGGATATTGAGTATTTGATAGACAAATAGAACTACATTTGCTGATAAAGTTTGAACTTGAGAAATTGGAGGTTCAGGTGAATGATAAGCAACTCAAAATGTAGAGACTGTTAGAATTACAGATACTTATTTGGATAGGCAGTGGATATTAATGGCAATAGCGAGGTTGGTGGAAATTAAGCAACTTGTACATTCAGAGAAGGAGCAGAAGATACAAGCAGCGAATTTGGTGAAAATGGGAGAATTTACAATTATTGGGAAAGTGAAATCGCTGCAGATAGATAAAATGCTAGAATTATATCAATGGCTAGGTATTGATATTTTGTAATCCAAAGCGAAACAGTTTTGCTGAAATTGAGGGATATGGAGAAATTGATAGTGTAGCCAACGCAGAGAAGCCTGGAATCTGCAGATTTTGATCAATTACAAGAAACTGAGTAATTCCTGGATGTAGAAACCTGATTAGTTGCAAAATATAGGAATTCCGATATTGAAAGCATAGTTGTACGATCAACATTGAAAAATCAGTGGATTGTCAGAAATAGATCTATTTATGTTGTTGGACTGAAGAAATTCTTGGAGATTGACAAATAGATTGAAATGGAGAATCTTGTAGCTTCAGTGAACGAGCGGATAATGCAAACAGCGAATTTCTTGGAAATGGGAGATTTTACAAATTTTGGGAAAGAGTTATATCTGCTGATAGAAAAAATACTTGAACTCGCTGAATTGCTAATAATTGACATTTTGAGAGAAATAGAGAGCCAGCATTGCTGAAAGTGATGGGAATGGAGAAATTGAAGTTGCAGTGAATGCGGAGAAGCTGCAAATGTGCTCAGTCTAACAGATTTCAGGATATTGAGTATTTGATAGGCAAATAGAACTACATTTGCTGATAAAGTTAGAGCTTGCGAAATTGTAGGTTCAGGTTAATGATAAGTAACTCGAAATGTGCAGACTGTTTGAATTGGAGATACTTATTTAGATAGGCAGTGGATATTAATAGAAATAGCGAGGTTGGTGGAAATTAAGCAACTTGTACATTCAGAGAAGGAGCAGAAGATACAAGCAGCGAATTTGGTGAAAATGGGAGAATTTACAAATATTGGGAAAGTGAAATAGCTGCAGATAGTTAAAATGCGAGAATCATATCCATGGCTAGGTATTGATATTTTGCTATTCGCAGCGAACCCGGTTTACTTAAATTGAGGGATATGGAGAACTTGATCGTGTAGCCAACGCAGAGAAGCTGGGAATCTGCAGAATTTGATTAATTACAAGAAACTGAGTATTTCCTGGATGTAGAAACCTGATTAGTTGCCAAATATAGGAATGGTGACATTGAAGGCATAGTTGTACGAGCAACAGTGAAAAATCAGTAGGTAGTCAGAAATAGATCAATTGATGTTGTTGGACTGCAGAAATAATTGGAGATTGACAACTTGATTGAAATGGAGACACTTGTAGATTCAGTGAACGAGCGGATAATGCAAACAGCGAATTTCATGGAAATGGGAGATTTTACAAATTTTGGGAATGAGTTATATCTGCTGATAGACAAAATGCTTGAACTTGCTGAATTGCTAATAATTGACATTTTGAGAGATACAGACGGCCAGGTTTGCTGAAAGTGAAGGAATTGGAGAAATTGAAGTTGCAGTGAATGCGGAGAAGCTGCAAATGTGCTCAGTCTAACAGATGTCAGGAAATTGAGTATTTGACAGATAAATAGAACTACATTTCCTGATAAAGTTAGAACTTGAGAAATTGTAGCTTCAGGTGAATGATCAGTTAGTCGAAATGTGGAGACTGCTAGAATTAGAGATGCTTATTTAGATAGGCAGTGGATATTAATAGAGATAGCGAGGTTGGTGGAAAGTAAGAAACTTGTACATTCACAGAAGGAGCAGAAGCTACAAGCAGCGAATTTGGTGAAAATGGGAGGTTTTACAAATATTGGGGAAGTGAAATAGTTGCAGATAGATAAAATGCTAGAATTATATCAATGGCTAGGTATTGATATTTTGCTATCCACAGCGAACCAGGTTTGCTTAAATTGAGGGATATGGAGAAATTAATAGTGCAGCCAACGCAGAGAAGCTGGGAATCTGCGGAATTTGATTAATAACAAGAAATTAAGTATTTCCTTGAAGAAGAAAACTGATTAGTTGTAAAATATAGGAATGGTGATTATAAAGGCATAGTTGTACGAACAACGATGAAAAATGTGTTGGTTGTCAGAAATAGATCTATTTTTGTTGTTGGACTGCAGAGATTATTGGAGATTGAGAAATTGATTGAAATTGAGAAACTTGTAGATTCAGAGAACGAGCGGATAATGCAAACAGCGAATTTGTTGGAAATGGGAGATTTTACATATTTTGGGAATGAGTTATATCTGCTGATAGAGAAAATGCTTGAACTTGCTGAATTGCTAATAATTGACATTTTGAGAGATACAGACAGCCAGGTTTGCTGAAACTGAAGGGAAAGGAGAAATTGATGTTGTAGTGAATGCGGAGAAGCTGCAAATGTGCTCAGTCTAACAGATGTCAGGAAATTGAGTATTTGACAGATAAATAGAACTACATTTCCTGATAAAGTTAGAACTTGAGAAATTGTAGCTTCAGGTGAATGATCAGTTAGTCGAAATGTGGAGACTGCTAGAATTAGAGATGCTTATTTAGATAGGCAGTGGATATTAATAGAGATAGCGAGGTTGGTGGAAAGTAAGAAACTTGTACATTCACAGAAGGAGCAGAAGCTACAAGCAGCGAATTTGGTGAAAATGGGAGGTTTTACAAATATTGGGGAAGTGAAATAGTTGCAAATAGATAAAATGCTAGAATTATATCAATGGCTAATTATTGATATTTTGCTATCCACAGCGAACCAGGTTTGCTTAAATTGAGGGATATGGAGAAATTAATAGTGCAGCCAACGCAGAGAAGCTGGGAATCTGCGGAATTTGATTAATAACAAGAAATTAAGTATTTCCTTGAAGAAGAAAACTGATTAGTTGCAAAATATAGGAATGGTGATTTTAAAGGCATACTTGTACGAACAACGATGAAAAATGTGTTGATTGTCAGAAATAGATCTATTTATGTTGTTGGACTGCAGAGATTATTGGAGATAGAGAAATTGATTGAAATTGAGAAACTTGTAGATTCAGAGAACGAGCGGATAATGCAAACAGCGAATTTGTTGGAAATGGGAGATTTTACATATTTTGGGAATGAGTTATATCTGCTGATAGAGAAAATGCTTGAACTTGCTGAATTGCTAATAATTGACATTTTGAGAGAAATAGAGAGCCAGCATTGCTGAAAGTGATGGGAATGGAGAAATTGAAGTTGCAGTGAATGCGGAGAAGCTGCAAATGTGCTCAGTCTAACAGATTTCAGGATATTGAGTATTTGATAGACAAATAGAACTACATTTGCTGATAAAGTTAGAGCTTGCGAAATTGTAGGTTCAGGTGAATGATAAGTAACTCGAAATGTGGAGACTGTTAGAATTGGAGATACTTATTTAGATAGGCAGTGGATATAAATAGAGATAGCGAGGTTGGTGGAAATTAAGCAACTTGTACATTCAGTGAAGGAGCAGAAGATACAAGCAGCGAATTTGGTGAAAATGGGAGAATTTACAAATATTGGGAAAGTGAAATAGCTGCAGATAGTTAAAATGCGAGAATCATTTCAATGGCTAGGTATTGATATTTTGCTATTCGCAGCGAACCCGGTTTACTTAAATTGAGGGATATGGAGAACTTGATCTTGTAGCCAACGCAGAGTAGCTGGGAATCTGCAGAATTTGATTGATTACAAGAAATTGAGTATTTCCTGGATGTAGGAACCTGATTAGTTGCCAAATGTAGGAATGGTGACATTGAAGGCATAGTTGTACGAGCAACAGTGAAAAATCAGTAGGTAGTCAGAAATGGATCAATTGATGTTGTTGGACTGCAGAAATAATTGGAGATTGACAACTTGATTGAAATGGAGACACTTGTAGATTCAGTGAACGAGCGGATAATGCAAACAGCGAATTTCATGGAAATGGGAGATTTTACAAATTTTGGGAATGAGTTATATCTGCTGATAGACAAAATGCTTGAACTTGCTGAATTGCTAATAATTGACATTTTGAGAGATACAGACGGCCAGGTTTGCTGAAAGTGAAGGGATTGGAGAAATTGAATTTGCAGTGAATGCGGAGAAGCTGCAAATGTGCTCAGTCTAACAGATGTCAGGAAATTGAGTATTTGACAGATAAATAGAACTACATTTCCTGATACAGTTAGAACTAGAGAAATTGTAGCTTCAGGTGAATGATCATTTAGTCGAAATGTGGAGACTGCTAGAATTAGAGATGCTTATTTAGATAGGCAGTGGATATTAATAGAGATAGCGAGGTTGGTGGAAAGTAAGAAACTTGTACATTCACAGAAGGAGCAGAAGCTACAAGCAGCGAACTTGGTGAAAATGGGAGGTTTTACAAATATTGGGGAAGTGAAATAGTTGCAGATAGATAAAATGCTAGAATTATATCAATGGCTAGGTATTGATATTTTGCTATCCACAGCGAACCGGGTTTGCTTAAATTGAGGGATATGGAGAAATTAATAGTGCAGCCAACGCAGAGAAGCTGGGAATCTGCAGATTTTGATCAATTACTAGAAACTGAGTAATTCCTGGATGTAGAAACCTGATTAGTTGCAAAATATAGGAATTCCGATATTGAAAGCATAGTTGTACGATCAACATTGAAAAATCAGTGGGTTGTCAGAAATAGATCTATTTATGTTGTTGGACTGAAGAAATTCTTGGAGATCGACAAATAGATTGAAATGGAGAAACTTGTAGCTTCCAGTGAACGAGCGGATAATGCAAACAGCGAATTTCTTGGAAATGGGAGATTTTACAAATTTTGGGAATGAGTTATATCTGCTGATAGAGAAAATGCTTGAAGTCGCTGAATTGCTAATAATTGACATTTTGAGAGAAATAGCGAGCCAGCATTGCTGAAAGTGATGGGAATGGAGAAATTGAAGTTGCAGTGAATGCGGAGAAGCTGCAAATGTGCTCAGTCTAACAGATTTCAGGATATTGAGTATTTGATAGACAAATAGAACTACATTTGCTGATAAAGTTAGAGCTTGCGAAATTGTAGGTTCAGGTGAATGATAAGTAACTCGAAATGTGGAGACTGTTAGAATTAGAGATACTTATTTAGATAGGCAGTGGATATTAATAGAAATAGCGAGGTTGGTGGAAATTAAGCAACTTGTACATTCAGAGAAGGAGCAGAAGATACAAGCAGCGAATTTGGTGAAAATGGGAGAATATACAAACATTGGGAAAGTGAAATAGCTGCAGATAGTTAAAATGCGAGAATCATATCAATGGCTAGGTATTGATATTTTGCTATTCGCAACGAACCCAATTGCTTAAATTGAGGGATATGGAGAACTTGATCGTGTAGCCAACGCAGAGAAGCTGGGAATGTGCAGAATTTGATTAATTACAAGATACTGAGTATTTCCTGGATGCAGAAACCAGATTAGTTGCCAAATATATGAATGGTGACATTGAAGGCATAGTTGTACGAGCAACAGTGAAAAATCTGTAGGTAGTCAGAAATAGATCTATTTGTGTTGTTGGACTGAAGAAATTATTGGAGATTGACAAATTGATTGAAATGGAGAATCTTGTAGCTTCAGTGAACGAGCGGATAATGCAAACAGCGAATTTCTTGGAAATGGGAGATTTTACAAATTTTGGGAAAGAGTTATATCTGCTGATAGAAAAAATACTTGAACTCGCTGAATTGCTAATAATTGACATTTTGAGAGAAATAGAGAGCCAGCATTGCTGAAAGTGATGGGAATGGAGAAATTGAAGTTGCAGTGAATGCGGAGAAGCTGCAAATGTGCTCAGTCTAACAGATGTCAGGAAATTGAGTATTTGACAGATAAATAGAACTACATTTCCTGATAAAGTTAGAACTTGAGAAATTGTAGCTTCAGGTGAATGATCAGTTAGTCGAAATGTGGAGACTGCTAGAATTAGAGATGCTTATTTAGATAGGCAGTGAATATTAATTGAGATAGCGAGGTTGGTGGAAAGTAAGAAACTTGTACATTCACAGAAGGATCAGAAGCTACAAGCAGCGAATTTGATGAAAATGGGAGGTTTTACAAATATTGGGGAAGTGAAATTGTTGCAGATAGATAAAATGCTAGAATTATATCAATGGCTAGGTATTGATATTTTGCTATCCACAGAGAACCAGGTTTGCTTAAATTGAGGGATATGGAGAAATTAATAGTGCAGCCAACGCAGAGAAGCTGGGAATGTTCAAATTTGATCAATTACAAGAAACTGAGTAACTCCTGGATGTAGAAACCTGATTAGTTGCAAAATATAGGAATTCCGATATTGAAAGCATAGTTGTACGATCAACATTGAAAAATCAGTGGGTTGTCAGAAATAGATCTATTTATGTTGTTGGACTGAAGAAATTCTTGGAGATTGACAAATAGATTGAAATGGAGAAACTTGTAGATTCAGAGAACGAGCGGATAATGCAAACAGCGAATTTCTTGGAAATGGGAGATTTTACAAATTTTGGGAATGAGTTATATCTGCTGATAGAGAAAATGATTGAACTCGTTGAATTGCTAATAATTGACATTCTGAGAGAAATAGAGAGCCAGGATTGCTAAAAGTGATGGGAATGGAGAAATTGAAGTTGCAGTGAATGCGGAGAAGCTGCAAATGTGCTCAGTCTATCAGATTTCAGGATATTGAGTATTTGATAGACAAATAGAACTACATTTGCTGATAAAGTTTGAACTTGAGAAATTGGAGGTTCAGGTGAATGATAAGTAACTCAAAATGTGGAGACTGTTAGAATTAGAGATACTTATTTAGATAGGCAGTGGATATTAATAGAAATAGCGAGGTTGGTGGAAATTAAGCAACTTGTACATTCAGAGAAGGAGCAGAAGATACAAGCAGCGAATTTGGTGAAAATGGGAGAATTTACAAACATTGGGAAAGTGAAATAGCTGCAGATAGTTAAAATGCGAGAATCATATCAATGGCTAGATATTGATATTTTGCTATCGACATAGAACCAGGTTTGCTTAAATTGAGGGATATGGAGAACTTGATCGTGTAGCCAACGCAGAGAAGCTGGGAATCTGCAGAATTTGATTAATTACAAGAAACTAAGTATTTCCTGGATGTAGAAACCTGATTAGTTGCCAAATATAGGAATGGTGACATTGAAGGCATAGTTGTACGAGCAACAGTGAAAAATCAGTAGGTTGTCAGAAATAGATCTATTTATGTTGTTGGACTGCAGAAATAATTGGAGATTGACAACTTGATTGAAATGGAGACACTTGTAGATTCAGTAAACGAGCGGATAATGCAAACAGCGAATTTCTTGCAAATGGGAGATTTTACAAATTTTGGGAATGAGTTATATCTGCTGATAGACAAAATGCTTGAACTTGCTGAATTGCTAATAATTGACATTGTGAGAGATACAGACGGCCAGGTTTGCTGAAACTGAAGGGATTGGAGAAATTGAAGTTGCAGTGAATGCGGAGAAGCTGCCCATGTGCTCAGTCTAACAGATGTCAGGAAATTGAGTATTTGATAGATAAATAGAACTACATTTGCTGATAAAGTTTGAACTTGAGAAATTGTAGCTTCAGGTGAATGATCAGTTAGTCGAAATGTGGAGACTGATAGAATTAGAGATACTTATTTAGATAGGCAGTGGATATTAATAGAGATAGCGAGGTTGGTGGAAAGTAAGAAACTTGTCCATTCACAGAAGGAGCAGAAGCTGCAAGCAGCGAATTTGATGAAAATGGGAGGTTTTACAAATATTGGGGAAGTGAAATAGTTGCAGATAGATAAAATGATAGAATTATATCAATGGCTAGGTATTTACATTTTGCTATCCACAGCGAACCAGGTTTGCTTAAATTGAGGGATATGGAGAAATTAATAGTGCAGCCAACGCAGAGAAGCTGGGATTCTGCAGATTTTGATTAATAACAAGAAATTAAGTATTTCCTTGAAGAAGAAAACTGATTAGTTGCAAAATATAGGAATGGTGATTTTAAAGGCATAGTTGTACGAACAATGGCGAAATATGTGTTGCTTGTCAGAAATAGATCTATTTATGTTGTTGGACTGCAGAAATAATTGGAGATTGAGAAATTGATTGAAATGTAGAAACTTGTAGATTCAGAGAACGAGCGGATAATGCAAACAGCGAATTTGTTGGAAATGGGAGATTTTACATATTTTGGGAATGAGTTATATCTGCTGATAGAGAAAATGCTTGAACTTGCTGAATTGCTAATAATTGACATTTTGAGAGATACAGACAGCCAGGTTTACTGAAACTGAAGGGAAAGGAGAAATTGATGTTGCAGTGAATGCGGAGAAGCTGCAAATGTGCTCAGTCTAACAGATTTCAGGATATTGAGTATTTGATAGATAAATAGAACTATATTTGCTGATAAAGTTAGAACTTGAGAAATTGGAGGTTCAGGTGAATGATAAGTAACTCGAAATATGGAGAATGTTAGAATTAGAGATACTTATTTAGATGGGCAATGGATATTAATAGACGTAGCGAAGTTGGTGGAAATTAAGAAACTTGTACATTCACAGAAGGAGCAGAAGTTACAAGCAGCGAATTTGGTGTAAATGGGAGAATTTACAAATATTGGGAAAGTGAATTAGCTGCAGATAGATAAAATGCTAGAATTATATCAATGGCTAGGTATTGATATTTTGCTGTCCAAAGCGAACCAGTTTTGCTGAAATTGAGGGATATGCAGAAATTGATAGTGTAGCCAACGCAGAGAAGCTGGGAACGTGCAGAATTTGATTAATTACAAGAAACTGAGTAATTCCTGGATGTAGAAACCTGATTAGTTGCAAAATATAGGAATTGTGATATTGAAAGCATAGTTGTACGAGCAACAGTGAAAAATCTGTAGGTAGTCAGAAATAGATCTATTTGTGTTGTTGGACTGAAGAAATTATTGGAGATTGACAAATTGATTGAAATTGAGAAACTTGTAGATTCAGAGAACGAGCGGATAATGCAAACAGCGAATTTGTTGGAAATGGGAGATTTTACATATTTTGGGAATGAGTTATATCTGCTGATAGACAAAATGCTTGAACTTGCTGAATTGCTAATAATTGACATTTTGAGAGATACAGACAGCCAGGATTGCTGAAACTGAAGGGAAAGGAGTAATTGATGTTGCAGTGAATGCGGAGAAGCTGCAAATGTGCTCAGTCTAACAGATTTCAGGATATTGAGTATTTGATAGATAAATAGAACTATATTTGCTGATAAAGTTAGAACTTGAGAAATTGGAGGTTCAGGTGAATGATAAGTAACTCGAAATGTGGAGAATGTTAGAATTAGAGATACTTATTTAGATAGGCAATGGATATTAATGGACGTAGCGAAGTTGGTGGAAATTAAGAAACTTGTACATTCAGAGAAGGAGCAGAAGTTACAAGCAGCGAATTTGGTGAAAATGGGAGAATTTACAAATATTGGGAAAGTGAAATAGCTGCAGATAGTTAAAATGCGAGAATCATTTCAATGGCTAGGTATTGATATTTTGCTATTCGCAGCGAACCCGGTTTACTTAAATTGAGGGATATGGAGAACTTGATCGTGTAGCCAACGCAGAGTAGCTGGGAATCTGCAGAATTTGATTAATTACAAGAAATTGAGTATTTCCTGGATGTAGGAACCTGATTAGTTGCCAAATATAGGAATGGTGACATTGAAGGCATAGTTGTACGAGCAACAGTGAAAAATCTGTAGGTAGTCAGAAATAGATCAATTGATGTTGTTGGACTGCAGAAATAATTGGAGATTGACAACTTGACTGAAATGGAGACACTTGTAGATTCAGTGAACGAGCGGATAATGCAAACAGCGAATTTCATGGAAATGGGAGATTTTACAAATTTTGGGAAAGAGTTATATCTGCTGATAGAAAAAATACTTGAACTCGCTGAATTGCTAATAATTGACATTTTGAGAGAAATAGAGAGCCAGCATTGCTGAAAGTGATGGGAATGGAGAAATTGAAGTTGCAGTGAATGCGGAGAAGCTGCAAATGTGCTCAGTCTAACAGATGTCAGGAAATTGAGTATTTGACAGATAAATAGAACTACATTTCCTGATAAAGTTAGAACTTGAGAAATTGTAGCTTCAGGAGAATGATCAGTTAGTCGAAATGTGGAGACTGCTAGAATTAGAGATGCTTATTTAGATAGGCAGTGAATATTAATAGAGATAGCGAGGTTGGTGGAAAGTAAGAAACTTGTACATTCACAGAAGGAGCAGAAGCTACAAGCAGCGAATTTGATGAAAATGGGAGGTTTTACAAATATTGGGGAAGTGAAATAGTTGCAGATAGATAAAATACTAGAATTATATCAATGGCTAGGTATTGATATTTTGCTATCCACAGCGAACCAGGTTTGCTTAAATTGAGGGATATGGAGAAATTAATAGTGCAGCCAACGCAGAGAAGCTGGGAATCTGCGGAATTTGATTAATAACAAGAAATTAAGTATTTCCTTGAAGAAGAAAACTGATTATTTGCAAAATATAGGAATGGTGATTTTAAAGGCATACTTGTACGAACAACGATGAAAAATGTGTTGGTTGTCAGAAATAGATCTATTTATGTTGTTGGACTGCAGAGATTATTGGAGATTGAGAAATTGATTGAAATTGAGAAACTTGTAGATTCAGAGAACGAGCGGATAATGCAAACAGCGAATTTGTTGGAAATGGGAGATTTTACATATTTTGGGAATGAGTTATATCTGCTGATAGAGAAAATGCTTGAACTTGCTGAATTGCTAATAATTGACATTTTGAGAGAAATAGAGAGCCAGCATTGCTGAAAGTGATGGGAATGGAGAAATTGAAGTTGCAGTGAATGCGGAGAAGCTGCAAATGTGCTCAGTCTAACAGATTTCAGGATATTGAGTATTTGATAGACAAATAGAACTACATTTGCTGATAAAGTTAGAGCTTGCGAAATTGTAGGTTCAGGTGAATGATAAGTAACTCGAAATGTGGAGACTGTTAGAATTGGAGATACTTATTTAGATAGGCAGTGGATATAAATAGAGATAGCGAGGTTGGTGGAAATTAAGCAACTTGTACATTCAGTGAAGGAGCAGAAGATACAAGCAGCGAATTTGGTGAAAATGGGAGAATTTACAAATATTGGGAAAGTGAAATAGCTGCAGATAGTTAAAATGCGAGAATCATTTCAATGGCTAGGTATTGATATTTTGCTATTCGCAGCGAACCCGGTTTACTTAAATTGAGGGATATGGAGAACTTGATCGTGTAGCCAACGCAGAGTAGCTGGGAATCTGCAGAATTTGATTGATTACAAGAAATTGAGTATTTCCTGGATGTAGGAACCTGATTAGTTGCCAAATGTAGGAATGGTGACATTGAAGGCATAGTTGTACGAGCAACAGTGAAAAATCAGTAGGTAGTCAGAAATGGATCAATTGATGTTGTTGGACTGCAGAAATAATTGGAGATTGACAACTTGATTGAAATGGAGACACTTGTAGATTCAGTGAACGAGCGGATAATGCAAACAGCGAATTTCATGGAAATGGGAGATTTTACAAATTTTGGGAATGAGTTATATCTGCTGATAGACAAAATGCTTGAACTTGCTGAATTGCTAATAATTGACATTTTGAGAGATACAGACGGCCAGGTTTGCTGAAAGTGAAGGGATTGGAGAAATTGAATTTGCAGTGAATGCGGAGAAGCTGCAAATGTGCTCAGTCTAACAGATGTCAGGAAATTGAGTATTTGACAGATAAATAGAACTACATTTCCTGATACAGTTAGAACTAGAGAAATTGTAGCTTCAGGTGAATGATCATTTAGTCGAAATGTGGAGACTGCTAGAATTAGAGATGCTTATTTAGATAGGCAGTGGATATTAATAGAGATAGCGAGGTTGGTGGAAAGTAAGAAACTTGTACATTCACAGAAGGAGCAGAAGCTACAAGCAGCGAACTTGGTGAAAATGGGAGGTTTTACAAATATTGGGGAAGTGAAATAGTTGCAGATAGATAAAATGCTAGAATTATATCAATGGCTAGGTATTGATATTTTGCTATCCACAGCGAACCGGGTTTGCTTAAATTGAGGGATATGGAGAAATTAATAGTGCAGCCAACGCAGAGAAGCTGGGAATCTGCAGATTTTGATCAATTACTAGAAACTGAGTAATTCCTGGATGTAGAAACCTGATTAGTTGCAAAATATAGGAATTCCGATATTGAAAGCATAGTTGTACGATCAACATTGAAAAATCAGTGGGTTGTCAGAAATAGATCTATTTATGTTGTTGGACTGAAGAAATTCTTGGAGATCGACAAATAGATTGAAATGGAGAAACTTGTAGCTTCCAGTGAACGAGCGGATAATGCAAACAGCGAATTTCTTGGAAATGGGAGATTTTACAAATTTTGGGAATGAGTTATATCTGCTGATAGAGAAAATGCTTGAAGTCGCTGAATTGCTAATAATTGACATTTTGAGAGAAATAGCGAGCCAGCATTGCTGAAAGTGATGGGAATGGAGAAATTGAAGTTGCAGTGAATGCGGAGAAGCTGCAAATGTGCTCAGTCTAACAGATTTCAGGATATTGAGTATTTGATAGACAAATAGAACTACATTTGCTGATAAAGTTAGAGCTTGCGAAATTGTACGTTCAGGTGAATGATAAGTAACTCGAAATGTGGAGACTGTTAGAATTAGAGATACTTATTTAGATAGGCAGTGGATATTAATAGAAATAGCGAGGTTGGTGGAAATTAAGCAACTTGTACATTCAGAGAAGGAGCAGAAGATACAAGCAGCGAATTTGGTGAAAATGGGAGAATATACAAACATTGGGAAAGTGAAATAGCTGCAGATAGTTAAAATGCGAGAATCATATCAATGGCTAGGTATTGATATTTTGCTATTCGCAACGAACCCAATTGCTTAAATTGAGGGATATGGAGAACTTGATCGTGTAGCCAACGCAGAGAAGCTGGGAATGTGCAGAATTTGATTAATTACAAGATACTGAGTATTTCCTGGATGCAGAAACCAGATTAGTTGCCAAATATATGAATGGTGACATTGAAGGCATAGTTGTACGAGCAACAGTGAAAAATCTGTAGGTAGTCAGAAATAGATCTATTTGTGTTGTTGGACTGAAGAAATTATTGGAGATTGACAAATTGATTGAAATGGAGAATCTTGTAGCTTCAGTGAACGAGCGGATAATGCAAACAGCGAATTTCTTGGAAATGGGAGATTTTACAAATTTTGGGAAAGAGTTATATCTGCTGATAGAAAAAATACTTGAACTCGCTGAATTGCTAATAATTGACATTTTGAGAGAAATAGAGAGCCAGCATTGCTGAAAGTGATGGGAATGGAGAAATTGAAGTTGCAGTGAATGCGGAGAAGCTGCAAATGTGCTCAGTCTAACAGATGTCAGGAAATTGAGTATTTGACAGATAAATAGAACTACATTTCCTGATAAAGTTAGAACTTGAGAAATTGTAGCTTCAGGTGAATGATCAGTTAGTCGAAATGTGGAGACTGCTAGAATTAGAGATGCTTATTTAGATAGGCAGTGAATATTAATTGAGATAGCGAGGTTGGTGGAAAGTAAGAAACTTGTACATTCACAGAAGGATCAGAAGCTACAAGCAGCGAATTTGATGAAAATGGGAGGTTTTACAAATATTGGGGAAGTGAAATTGTTGCAGATAGATAAAATGCTAGAATTATATCAATGGCTAGGTATTGATATTTTGCTATCCACAGAGAACCAGGTTTGCTTAAATTGAGGGATATGGAGAAATTAATAGTGCAGCCAACGCAGAGAAGCTGGGAATGTTCAAATTTGATCAATTACAAGAAACTGAGTAACTCCTGGATGTAGAAACCTGATTAGTTGCAAAATATAGGAATTCCGATATTGAAAGCATAGTTGTACGATCAACATTGAAAAATCAGTGGGTTGTCAGAAATAGATCTATTTATGTTGTTGGACTGAAGAAATTCTTGGAGATTGACAAATAGATTGAAATGGAGAAACTTGTAGATTCAGAGAACGAGCGGATAATGCAAACAGCGAATTTCTTGGAAATGGGAGATTTTACAAATTTTGGGAATGAGTTATATCTGCTGATAGAGAAAATGATTGAACTCGTTGAATTGCTAATAATTGACATTCTGAGAGAAATAGAGAGCCAGGATTGCTAAAAGTGATGGGAATGGAGAAATTGAAGTTGCAGTGAATGCGGAGAAGCTGCAAATGTGCTCAGTCTATCAGATTTCAGGATATTGAGTATTTGATAGACAAATAGAACTACATTTGCTGATAAAGTTTGAACTTGAGAAATTGGAGGTTCAGGTGAATGATAAGTAACTCAAAATGTGGAGACTGTTAGAATTAGAGATACTTATTTAGATAGGCAGTGGATATTAATAGAAATAGCGAGGTTGGTGGAAATTAAGCAACTTGTACATTCAGAGAAGGAGCAGAAGATACAAGCAGCGAATTTGGTGAAAATGGGAGAATTTACAAACATTGGGAAAGTGAAATAGCTGCAGATAGTTAAAATGCGAGAATCATATCAATGGCTAGATATTGATATTTTGCTATCGACATAGAACCAGGTTTGCTTAAATTGAGGGATATGGAGAACTTGATCGTGTAGCCAACGCAGAGAAGCTGGGAATCTGCAGAATTTGATTAATTACAAGAAACTAAGTATTTCCTGGATGTAGAAACCTGATTAGTTGCCAAATATAGGAATGGTGACATTGAAGGCATAGTTGTACGAGCAACAGTGAAAAATCAGTAGGTTGTCAGAAATAGATCTATTTATGTTGTTGGACTGCAGAAATAATTGGAGATTGACAACTTGATTGAAATGGAGACACTTGTAGATTCAGTAAACGAGCGGATAATGCAAACAGCGAATTTCTTGCAAATGGGAGATTTTACAAATTTTGGGAATGAGTTATATCTGCTGATAGACAAAATGCTTGAACTTGCTGAATTGCTAATAATTGACATTGTGAGAGATACAGACGGCCAGGTTTGCTGAAACTGAAGGGATTGGAGAAATTGAAGTTGCAGTGAATGCGGAGAAGCTGCCCATGTGCTCAGTCTAACAGATGTCAGGAAATTGAGTATTTGATAGATAAATAGAACTACATTTGCTGATAAAGTTTGAACTTGAGAAATTGTAGCTTCAGGTGAATGATCAGTTAGTCGAAATGTGGAGACTGATAGAATTAGAGATACTTATTTAGATAGGCAGTGGATATTAATAGAGATAGCGAGGTTGGTGGAAAGTAAGAAACTTGTCCATTCACAGAAGGAGCAGAAGCTGCAAGCAGCGAATTTGATGAAAATGGGAGGTTTTACAAATATTGGGGAAGTGAAATAGTTGCAGATAGATAAAATGATAGAATTATATCAATGGCTAGGTATTTACATTTTGCTATCCACAGCGAACCAGGTTTGCTTAAATTGAGGGATATGGAGAAATTAATAGTGCAGCCAACGCAGAGAAGCTGGGATTCTGCAGATTTTGATTAATAACAAGAAATTAAGTATTTCCTTGAAGAAGAAAACTGATTAGTTGCAAAATATAGGAATGGTGATTTTAAAGGCATAGTTGTACGAACAATGGCGAAATATGTGTTGCTTGTCAGAAATAGATCTATTTATGTTGTTGGACTGCAGAAATAATTGGAGATTGAGAAATTGATTGAAATGTAGAAACTTGTAGATTCAGAGAACGAGCGGATAATGCAAACAGCGAATTTGTTGGAAATGGGAGATTTTACATATTTTGGGAATGAGTTATATCTGCTGATAGAGAAAATGCTTGAACTTGCTGAATTGCTAATAATTGACATTTTGAGAGATACAGACAGCCAGGTTTACTGAAACTGAAGGGAAAGGAGAAATTGATGTTGCAGTGAATGCGGAGAAGCTGCAAATGTGCTCAGTCTAACAGATTTCAGGATATTGAGTATTTGATAGATAAATAGAACTATATTTGCTGATAAAGTTAGAACTTGAGAAATTGGAGGTTCAGGTGAATGATAAGTAACTCGAAATATGGAGAATGTTAGAATTAGAGATACTTATTTAGATGGGCAATGGATATTAATAGACGTAGCGAAGTTGGTGGAAATTAAGAAACTTGTACATTCACAGAAGGAGCAGAAGTTACAAGCAGCGAATTTGGTGTAAATGGGAGAATTTACAAATATTGGGAAAGTGAATTAGCTGCAGATAGATAAAATGCTAGAATTATATCAATGGCTAGGTATTGATATTTTGCTGTCCAAGGCGAACCAGTTTTGCTGAAATTGAGGGATATGCAGAAATTGATAGTGTAGCCAACGCAGAGAAGCTGGGAACGTGCAGAATTTGATTAATTACAAGAAACTGAGTAATTCCTGGATGTAGAAACCTGATTAGTTGCAAAATATAGGAATTGTGATATTGAAAGCATAGTTGTACGAGCAACAGTGAAAAATCTGTAGGTAGTCAGAAATAGATCTATTTGTGTTGTTGGACTGAAGAAATTATTGGAGATTGACAAATTGATTGAAATTGAGACACTTGTAGATTCAGAGAACGAGCGGATAATGCAAACAGCGAATTTCTTGGAAATGGGAGATTTTACAAATTTTGGGAATGAGTTATATCTGCTGATAGACAAAATGCTTGAACTTGCTGAATTGCTAATAATTGACATTTTGAGAGATACAGACGGCCCGGTTTGCTGAAAGTGATGGGATTGGAGAAATTGAATTTGCAGTGAATGCGGAGAAGCTGCAAATGTGCTCAGTCTAACAGATGTCAGGAAATTGAGTATTTGACAGATAAATAGAACTACATTTCCTGATAAAGTTAGAACTAGAGAAATTGTAGCTTCAGGTGAATGATCATTTAGTCGAAATGTGGAGACTGCTAGAATTAGAGATGCTTATTTAGATAGGCAGTGGATATTAATAGAGATAGCGAGGTTGGTGGAAAGTAAGAAACTTGTACATTCACAGAAGGAGCAGAAGCTACAAGCAGCGAACTTGGTGAAAATGGGAGGTTTTACAAATATTGGGGAAGTGAAATAGTTGCAGATAGATAAAATGCTAGAATTATATCAATGGCTAGGTATTGATATTTTGCTATCCACAGCGAACCGGGTTTGCTTAAATTGAGGGATATGGAGAAATTAATAGTGCAGCCAACGCAGAGAAGCTGGGAATCTGCAGATTTTGATCAATTACAAGAAACTGAGTAATTCCTGGATGTAGAAACCTGATTAGTTGCAAAATATAGGAATTCCGATATTGAAAGCATAGTTGTACGATCAACATTGAAAAATGAGTGGGTTGTCAGAAATAGATCTATTTATGTTGTTGGACTGCAGAAATAATTGGAGATTGAGAAATTGATTGAAATGGAGAAACTTGTAGATTCAGAGAACGAGCGGATAATGCAAACAGCGAATTTCTTGGAAATGGGAGATTTTACAAATTTTGGGAATGAGTTATATCTGCTGATAGAGATAATGCTTGAACTCGCTGAATTGCTAATAATTGACATTTTGAGAGAAATAGAGAGCCAGCATTGCTGAAAGTGATGGGAATGGAGAAATTGAAGTTGCAGTGAATGCGGAGAAGCTGCAAATGTGCTCAGTCTAACCGATTTCAGGATATTGAGTATTTGATAGACAAATAGAACTACATTTTCTGATAAAGTTAGAGCTTGCGAAATTGTAGGTTCAGGTGAATGATAAGTAACTCGAAATGTGGAGACTGTTAGAATTAGAGATACTTATTTAGATAGGCAGTGGAAATTAATAGAAATAGCGAGATTGGTGGAAATTAAGCAACTTGTACATTCAGAGAAGGAGCAGAAGATACAAGCAGCGAATTTGGTGAAAATGGGAGAATTTACAAACATTGGGAAAGTGAAATAGCTGCAGCTAGTTAAAATGCGAGAATCATATCAATGGCTAGGTATTGATATTTTGCTATTCGCAGCGAACCCGGTTTGCTTAAATTGAGTGATATGGAGAACTTGATCGTGTAGCCAACGCAGAGAAGCTGGGAATGTGCAGAATTTGATTAATTACAAGATACTGAGTATTTCCTGGATGCAGAAACCAGATTAGTTGCCAAATATATGAATGGTGACATTGAAGGCATAGTTGTACGAGCAACAGTGAAAAATCTGTAGGTAGTCAGAAATAGATCTATTTGTGTTGTTGGACTGAAGAATTTATTGGAGATTGACAAATTGATTGAATTGGAGAATCTTGTAGCTTCAGTGAACGAGCGGATAATGCAAACAGCGAATTTCTTGGAAATGGGAGATTTTACAAATTTTGGGAAAGAGTTATATCTGCTGATAGAAAAAATACTTGAACTCGTTGAATTGCTAATAATTGACATTTTGAGAGAAATAGAGAGCCAGCATTGCTGAATGTGATGGGAATGGAGAAATTGAAGTTGCAGTGAATGCGGAGAAGCTGCAAATGTGCTCAGTCTAACAGATGTCAGGAAATTGAGTATTTGACAGATAAATAGAACTACATTTCCTGATAAAGTTAGAACTTGAGAAATTGTAGCTTCAGGTGAATGATCAGTTAGTCGAAATGTGGAGACTGCTAGAATTAGAGATGCATATTTAGATAGGCAGTGGATATTAATAGAGATAGCGAGGTTGGTGGAAAGTAAGAAACTTGTACATTCACAGAAGGAGCAGAAGCTACATGCAGCGAATTTGGTGAAAATGGGAGGTTTTACAAATATTGGGGAAGTGAAATAGTTGCAGATAGATAAAATGCTAGAATTATATCAATGGCTAGGTATTGATATTTTGCTATCCACAGCGAACCAGGTTTGCTTAAATTGAGGGATATGGAGAAATTAATAGTGCAGCCAACGCAGAGAAGCTGGGAATCTGCGGAATTTGATTAATAACAAGAAATTAAGTATTTCCTTGAAGAAGAAAACTGATTAGTTGCAAAATATAGGAATGGTGATTTTAAAGGCATAGTTGTACGAACAACGATGAAAAATGTGTTGGTTGTCAGAAATAGATCTATTTATGTTGTTGGACTGCAGAGATTATTGGAGATTGAGAAATTGATTGAAATTGAGAAACTTGTAGATTCAGAGAACGAGCGGATAATGCAAACAGCGAATTTGTTGGAAATGGGAGATTTTACATATTTTGGGAATGAGTTATATCTGCTGATAGACAAAATGCTTGAACTTGCTGAATTGCTAATAATTGACATTTTGAGAGATACAGACAGCCAGGTTTGCTGAAACTGAAGGGAAAGGAGTAATTGATGTTGCAGTGAATGCGGAGAAGCTGCAAATGTGCTCAGTCTAACAGATTTCAGGATATTGAGTATTTGATAGATAAATAGAACTATATTTGCTGATAAAGTTAGAACTTGAGAAATTGGAGGTTCAGGTGAATGATAAGTAACTCGAAATGTGGAGAATGTTAGAATTAGAGATACTTATTTAGATAGGCAATGGATATTAATGGACGTAGCGACGTTGGTGGAAATTAAGCAACTTGTACATTCAGAGAAGGAGCAGAAGTTACAAGCAGAGAATTTGGTGAAAATGGGAGATATTACAAATATTGGGAAGGTGAATTAGCTGCAGATAGATATAATGCTAGAATTATATCAATGGCTAGGTATTGATATTTTGTTATCCAAAGCGAACCAGTTTTGCTGAAATTGAGGGATATGGAGAAATTGATAGTGTAGCCAACGCAGAGAAGCTGGGAATGTGCAGAATTTGATTAATTACAAGAAACTGAGTAATTCCTGGATGTAGAAACCTGATTAGTTGCAAAATATAGGAATTGTGATATTGAAAGCAGAGTTGTAGGATCAACATTGAAAAATCAGTAGGTTGTCAGAAATAGATCTATTTGTGTTGTTGGACTGAAGAAATTATTGGAGATTGACAAATTGATTGAAATGGAGAATCTTGTAGCTTCAGTGAACGAGCGGATAATGCAAACAGCGAATTTCTTGAAATGGGAGATTTTACAAATTTTGGGAATGAGTTATATCTGCTGATAGAGATAATGCTTGAACTCGCTGAATTGCTAATAATTGACATTTTGAGGAAATAGAGAGCCAGCATTGCTGAAAGTGATGGGAATGGAGAAATTGAAGTTGCAGTGAATGCGGAGAAGCTGCAAATGTGCTCAGTCTAACAGATTTCAGGATATTGAGTATTTGATAGACAAATAGAACTACATTTGCTGATAAAGTTAGAGCTTGCGAAATTGTAGGTTCAGGTGAATGATAAGTAACTCGAAATGTGGAGACTGTTAGAATTGGAGATACTTATTTAGATAGGCAGTGGATATAAATAGAAATAGCGAGGTTGGTGGAAATTAAGCAACTTGTACATTCAGAGAAGGAGCAGAAGATACAAGCAGCGAATTTGGTGAAAATGGGAGAATTTACAAACATTGGGAAAGTGAAATAGCTGCAGATAGTTAAAATGCGAGAATCATATCAATGGCTAGATATTGATATTTTGCTATCCGCAGCGAACCCGCTTTGCTTAAATTGAGGGATATGGAGAACTTGATCGTGTAGCCAACGCAGAGAAGCTGGGAATCTGCAGAATTTGATTAATTACAAGAATCTGAGTATTTACTGGATGTAGAAACCTGATTAGTTGCCAAATATAGGAATGGTGACATTGAAGGCATAGTTGTACGAGCAACAGTGAAAAATCAGTAGGTTGTCAGAAATAGATCTATTTATGTTGTTGGACTGCAGAAATAATTGGAGATTGACAACTTGATTGAAATGGAGACACTTGTAGATTCAGTGAACGAGCGGATAATGCAAACAGCGAATTTCATGGGAATGGGAGATTTTACAAATTTTGGGAATGAGTTATATCTGCTGATAGACAAAATGCTTGAACTTGCTGAATTGCTAATAATTGACATTTTGAGAGATACAGACGGCCAGGTTTGCTGAAACTGAAGGGAAAGGAGAAATTGATGTTGCAGTGAATGCGGAGAAGCTGCAAATGTGCTCAGTCTAACAGATTTCAGGGTACTGAGTATTTGATAGATAAATAGAACTATATTTACTGATAAAGTTAGAACTTGAGAAATTGGAGGTTCAGGTGAATGATAAGTAACTCGAAATGTCGAGACTGTTAGAATTAGAGATACTTATTAAGATAGGCAGTGGATATTAATAGAAATAGCGAGGTTGGTGGAAATTAAGCAACTTGTACATTCAGAGAAGGAGCAGAAGATACAAGCAGCGAATTTGGTGAAAATGGGAGAATTTACAAATATTGGGAAAGTGAAATAGCTGCAGATAGATAAAATGCTAGAATTATATCAATGGCTAGGTATTGATATTTTGCTATCCACAGCGAACCAGGTTTGCTTAAATTGAGGGATATGGAGAAATTAATAGTGCAGCCAACGCAGAGAAGTTGGGAATCTGCAGAATTTGACTAATAACAAGAAATTGAGTATTTCCTCGACGAAGAAAGCTGAATGTTGCAAAATATAGGAATGGTGTTTTTAAAGGCATAGTTGTACGAACAACAGTGCAAAATGTGTTGGTTGTCAGAAATAGATCTATTTATGTTGTTGGACTGCAGAAATTATTGGAGATTGACAAATAGATTGAAATGGAGAAACTTGTAGATTCAGTGAACGAGCGGATAATGCAAACAGCGAATTTCTTGGAAATGGGAGATTTTACAAATTTTGGGAATGAGTTATATCTGCTGATAGAGAAAATACTTGAACTCGCTGAATTGCTAATAATTGACATTTTGAGAGAAATAGAGAGCCAGCATTGCTGAAAGTGATGGGAATGGAGAAATTGAAGTTGCAGTGAATGCGGAGAAGCTGCAAATGTGCTCAGTCTAACAGATGTCAGGAAATTGAGTATTTGACAGATAAATAGAACTACATTTCCTGATAAAGTTAGAACTTGAGAAATTGTAGCTTCAGGTGAATGATCAGTTAGTCGAAATGTGGAGACTGCTAGAATTAGAGATGCTTATTTAGATAGGCAGTGGATATTAATAGAGATAGCGAGGTTGGTGGAAAGTAAGAAACTTGTACATTCACAGAAGGAGCAGAAGCTACAAGCAGAGAATTTGATGAAAATGGGAGGTTTTACAAATATTGGGGAAGTGAAATAGTTGCAGATAGATAAAATACTAGAATTATATCAATGGCTAGGTATTGATATTTTGCTTTCCACAGCGAACCAGGTTTGCTTAAATTGAGGGATATGGAGAAATTAATAGTGCAGCCAACGCAGAGAAGCTGGGAATCTGCGGAATTTGATTAATAACAAGAAATTAAATATTTCCTTGAAGAAGAAAACTGATTAGTTGCAAAATATAGGAATGGTGATTTTAAAGGCATACTTGTACGAACAACGATGAAAAATGTGTTGGTTGTCAGAAATCTATTTATGTTGTGGGACTGCAGAGATTATTGGAGATTGAGAAATTGATTGAAATTGAGAAACTTGTAGATTCAGAGAACGAGCGGATAATGCAAACAGCGAATTTGTTGGAAATGGGAGATTTTACATATTTTGGGAATGAGTTATATCTGCTGATAGAGAAAATGCTTGAACTTGCTGAATTGCTAATAATTGACATTTTGAGAGATACAGACAGCCAGGTTTGCTGAAACTGAAGGGAAAGGAGAAATTGATGTTGCAGTGAATGCGGAGAAGCTGCAAATGTGCTCAGTCTAACAGATTTCAGGATGTTGAGTATTTGATAGATAAATAGAACTATATTTGCTGATAAAGTTAGAACTTGAGAAATTGGAGGTTCAGGTGAATGATAAGTAACTCGAAATGTGGAGAATGTTAGAATTAGAGATACTTATTTAGATAGGCAATGGATATTAATGGACGTAGCGAAGTTGGTGGAAATTAAGCAACTTGTACATTCAGAGAAGGAGCAGAAGTTACAAGCAGCGAATTTGGTGAAAATGGGAGATATTACAAATATTGGGAAAGTGAAATAGCTGCAGATAGATAAAATGCTAGAATTATATCAATGGCTAGGTATTGATATTTTGTTATCCAAAGCGAACCAGTTTTGCTGAAATTGAGGGATATGGAGAAATTGATAGTGTAGCCAACGCAGAGAAGCTGGGAATGTTCAGAATTTGATTAATTACAAGAAACTGAGTAATTCCTGGATGCAGAAACCTGATTAGTTGCAAAATATAGGAATTGTGATATTGAAAGCATAGTTGTAGGATCAACATTGAAAAATCAGTAGGTTGTCAGAAATAGATCTATTTGTGTTGTTGGACTGAAGAAATTATTGGAGATTGACAAATTGATTGAAATGGAGAATCTCGTAGCTTCAGTGAACGAGCGGATAATGCAAACAGCGAATTTCTTGGAAATGGGAGATTTTACAAATTTTGGGAATGAGTTATATCTGCTGATAGAGATAATGCTTGAACTCGCTGAATTGCTAATAATTGACATTTTGAGAGAAATAGAGAGCCAGCATTGCTGAAAGTGATGGGAATGGAGAAATTGAAGTTGCAGTGAATGCGGAGAAGCTGCAAATGTGCTCAGTCTAACAGATTTCAGGATATTGAGTATTTGATAGACAAATAGAACTACATTTGCTGATAAAGTTAGAGCTTGCGAAATTGTAGGTTCAGGTGAATGATAAGTAACTCGAAATGTGGAGACTGTTAGAATTGGAGATACTTATTTAGATAGGCAGTGGATATAAATAGAAATAGCGAGGTTGGTGGAAATTAAGCAACTTGTACATTCAGAGAAGGAGCAGAAGATACAAGCAGCGAATTTGGTGAAAATGGGAGAATTTACAAATATTGGGAAAGTGAAATAGCTGCAGATAGATAAAATGCTAGAATTATATCAATGGCTAGGTATTGATATTTTGCTATCCACAGCGAACCAGGTTTGCTTAAATTGAGGGATATGGAGAAATTAATAGTGCAGCCAACGCAGAGAAGTTGGGAATCTGCAGAATTTGACTAATAACAAGAAATTGAGTATTTCCTCGACGAAGAAAGCTGAATGTTGCAAAATATAGGAATGGTGTTTTTAAAGGCATAGTTGTACGAACAACAGTGCAAAATGTGTTGGTTGTCAGAAATAGATCTATTTATGTTGTTGGACTGCAGAAATTATTGGAGATTGACAAATAGATTGAAATGGAGAAACTTGTAGATTCAGTGAACGAGCGGATAATGCAAACAGCGAATTTCTTGGAAATGGGAGATTTTACAAATTTTGGGAATGAGTTATATCTGCTGATAGAGAAAATACTTGAACTCGCTGAATTGCTAATAATTGACATTTTGAGAGAAATAGAGAGCCAGCATTGCTGAAAGTGATGGGAATGGAGAAATTGAAGTTGCAGTGAATGCGGAGAAGCTGCAAATGTGCTCAGTCTAACAGATGTCAGGAAATTGAGTATTTGACAGATAAATAGAACTACATTTCCTGATAAAGTTAGAACTTGAGAAATTGTAGCTTCAGGTGAATGATCAGTTAGTCGAAATGTGGAGACTGCTAGAATTAGAGATGCTTATTTAGATAGGCAGTGGATATTAATAGAGATAGCGAGGTTGGTGGAAAGTAAGAAACTTGTACATTCACAGAAGGAGCAGAAGCTACAAGCAGCGAATTTGATGAAAATGGGAGGTTTTACAAATATTGGGGAAGTGAAATAGTTGCAGATAGATAAAATACTAGAATTATATCAATGGCTAGGTATTGATATTTTGCTTTCCACAGCGAACCAGGTTTGCTTAAATTGAGGGATATGGAGAAATTAATAGTGCAGCCAACGCAGAGAAGCTGGGAATCTGCGGAATTTGATTAATAACAAGAAATTAAATATTTCCTTGAAGAAGAAAACTGATTAGTTGCAAAATATAGGAATGGTGATTTTAAAGGCATACTTGTACGAACAACGATGAAAAATGTGTTGGTTGTCAGAAATCTATTTATGTTGTGGGACTGCAGAGATTATTGGAGATTGAGAAATTGATTGAAATTGAGAAACTTGTAGATTCAGAGAACGAGCGGATAATGCAAACAGCGAATTTGTTGGAAATGGGAGATTTTACATATTTTGGGAATGAGTTATATCTGCTGATAGAGAAAATGCTTGAACTTGCTGAATTGCTAATAATTGACATTTTGAGAGATACAGACAGCCAGGTTTGCTGAAACTGAAGGGAAAGGAGAAATTGATGTTGCAGTGAATGCGGAGAAGCTGCAAATGTGCTCAGTCTAACAGATTTCAGGATATTGAGTATTTGATAGATAAATAGAACTATATTTGCTGATAAAGTTAGAACTTGAGAAATTGGAGGTTCAGGTGAATGATAAGTAACTCGAAATGTGGAGAATGTTAGAATTAGAGATACTTATTTAGATAGGCAATGGATATTAATGGACGTAGCGAAGTTGGTGGAAATTAAGCAACTTGTACATTCAGAGAAGGAGCAGAAGTTACAAGCAGCGAATTTGGTGAAAATGGGAGATATTACAAATATTGGGAAAGTGAAATAGCTGCAGATAGATAAAATGCTAGAATTATATCAATGGCTAGGTATTGATATTTTGTTATCCAAAGCGAACCAGTTTTGCTGAAATTGAGGGATATGGAGAAATTGATAGTGTAGCCAACGCAGAGAAGCTGGGAATGTTCAGAATTTGATTAATTACAAGAAACTGAGTAATTCCTGGATGTAGAAACCTGATTAGTTGCAAAATATAGGAATTGTGATATTGAAAGCATAGTTGTAGGATCAACATTGAAAAATCAGTAGGTTGTCAGAAATAGATCTATTTGTGTTGTTGGACTGAAGAAATTATTGGAGATTGACAAATTGATTGAAATGGAGAATCTCGTAGCTTCAGTGAACGAGCGGATAATGCAAACAGCGAATTTCTTGGAAATGGGAGATTTTACAAATTTTGGGAATGAGTTATATCTGCTGATAGAGATAATGCTTGAACTCGCTGAATTGCTAATAATTGACATTTTGAGAGAAATAGAGAGCCAGCATTGCTGAAAGTGATGGGAATGGAGAAATTGAAGTTGCAGTGAATGCGGAGAAGCTGCAAATGTGCTCAGTCTAACAGATTTCAGGATATTGAGTATTTGATAGACAAATAGAACTACATTTGCTGATAAAGTTAGAGCTTGCGAAATTGTAGGTTCAGGTGAATGATAAGTAACTCGAAATGTGGAGACTGTTAGAATTGGAGATACTTATTTAGATAGGCAGTGGATATAAATAGAAATAGCGAGGTTGGTGGAAATTAAGCAACTTGTACATTCAGAGAAGGAGCAGAAGATACAAGCAGCGAATTTGGTGAAAATGGGAGAATTTACAAATATTGGGAAAGTGAAATAGCTGCAGATAGTTAAAATGCGAGAATCATTTCAATGGCTAGGTATTGATATTTTGCTATTCGCAGCGAACCCGGTTTACTTAAATTGAGGGATATGGAGAACTTGATCGTGTAGCCAACGCAGAGTAGCTGGGAATCTGCAGAATTTGATTAATTACAAGAAATTGAGTATTTCCTGGATGTAGGAACCTGATTAGTTGCCAAATATAGGAATGGTGACATTGAAGGCATAGTTGTACGAGCAACAGTGAAAAATCAGTAGGTAGTCAGAAATAGATCAATTGATGTTGTTGGACTGCAGAAATAATTGGAGATTGACAACTTGATTGAAATGGAGACACTTGTAGATTCAGTGAACGAGCGGATAATGCAAACAGCGAATTTCATGGAAATGGGAGATTTTACAAATTTTGGGAATGAGTTATATCTGCTGATAGACAAAATGCTTGAACTTGCTGAATTGCTAATAATTGACATTTTGAGAGATACAGACGGCCAGGTTTGCTGAAAGTGAAGGGATTGGAGAAATTGAATTTGCAGTGAATGCGGAGAAGCTGCAAATGTGCTCAGTCTAACAGATGTCAGGAAATTGAGTATTTGACAGATAAATAGAACTACATTTCCTGATACAGTTAGAACTAGAGAAATTGTAGCTTCAGGTGAATGATCATTTAGTCGAAATGTGGAGACTGCTAGAATTAGAGATGCTTATTTAGATAGGCAGTGGATATTAATAGAGATAGCGAGGTTGGTGGAAAGTAAGAAACTTGTACATTCACAGAAGGAGCAGAAGCTACAAGCAGCGAACTTGGTGAAAATGGGAGGTTTTACAAATATTGGGGAAGTGAAATAGTTGCAGATAGATAAAATGCTAGAATTATATCAATGGCTAGGTATTGATATTTTGCTATCCACAGCGAACCGGGTTTGCTTAAATTGAGGGATATGGAGAAATTAATAGTGCAGCCAACGCAGAGAACCTGGGAATCTGCAGATTTTGATCAATTACAAGAAACTGAGTAATTCCTGGATGTAGAAACCTGATTAGTTGCAAAATATAGGAATTCCGATATTGAAAGCATAGTTGTACGATCAACATTGAAAAATCAGTGGGTTGTCAGAAATAGATCTATTTATGTTGTTGGACTGAAGAAATTCTTGGAGATTGACAAATAGATTGAAATGGAGAAACTTGTAGATTCAGTGAACGAGCGGATAATGCAAACAGCGAATTTCTTGGAAATGGGAGATTTTACAAATTTTGGGAATGAGTTATATCTGCTGATAGAGAAAATGCTTGAACTCGCTGAATTGCTAATAATTGACATTTTGAGAGAAATAGAGAGCCAGGATTGCTAAAAGTGATGGGAATGGTGAAATTGAAGTTGCAGTGAATGCGGAGAAGCTGCAAATGTGCTCAGTCTATCAGATTTCAGGATATTGAGTATTTGATAGACAAATAGAACTACATTTGCTGATAAAGTTTGAACTTGAGAAATTGGAGGTTCAGGTGAAGGATAAGTAACTCAAAATGTGGAGACTGTTAGAATTAGAGATACTTATTTAGATAGGCAGTGGATATTAATAGAAATAGCGAGGTTGGTGGAAATTAAGCAACTTGTACATTCAGAGAAGGAGCAGAAGATACAAGCAGCGAATTTGGTGAAAATGGGAGAATTTACAAACATTGGGAAAGTGAAATAGCTGCAGATAGTTAAAATGCGAGAATCATATCAATGGCTAGATATTGATATTTTGCTATCCGCAGCGAACCCGCTTTGCTTAAATTGAGGGATATGGAGAACTTGATCGTGTAGCCAACGCAGAGAAGCTGGGAATCTGCAGAATTTGATTAATTACAAGAAACTGAGTATTTCCTGGATGTAGAAACCTGATTAGTTGCCAAATATAGGAATGGTGACATTGAAGGCATAGTTGTACGAGCAACAGTGAAAAATCAGTAGGTTCTCAGAAATAGATCAATTGATGTTGTTGGACTGCAGAAATAATTGGAGATTGACAACTTGATTGAAATGGAGACACTTGTAGATTCAGTAAACGAGCGGATAATGCAAACAGCGAATTTCTTGCAAATGGGAGATTTTACAAATTTTGAGAATGAGTTATATCTGCTGATAGACAAAATGCTTGAACTTGCTGAATTGCTAATAATTGACATTTTGAGAGATACAGACGGCCAGGTTTGCTGAAACTGAAGGGATTGGAGAAATTGAAGTTGCAGTGAATGCGGAGAAGCTGCAAATGTGCTCAGTCTAACAGATTTCAGGATATTGAGTATTTGATAGACAAATAGAACTACATTTGCTGATAAAGTTAGAGCTTGCGAAATTGTAGGTTCAGGTGAATGATAAGTAACTCGAAATGTGGAGACTGTTAGAATTGGAGATACTTATTTAGATAGGCAGTGGATATAAATAGAAATAGCGAGGTTGGTGGAAATTAAGCAACTTGTACATTCAGTGAAGGAGCAGAAGATACAAGCAGCGAATTTGGTGAAAATGGGAGAATTTACAAATATTGGGAAAGTGAAATAGCTGCAGATAGTTAAAATGCGAGAATCATTTCAATGGCCAGGTATTGATATTTTGCTATTCGCAGCGAACCCGGTTTACTTAAATTGAGGGATATGGAGAACTTGATCGTGTAGCCAACGCAGAGTAGCTGGGAATCTGCAGAATTTGATTAATTACAAGAAATTGAGTATTTCCTGGATGTAGGAACCTGATTAGTTGCCAAATATAGGAATGGTGACATTGAAGGCATAGTTGTACGAGCAACAGTGAAAAATCAGTAGGTAGTCAGAAATAGATCAATTGATGTTGTTGGACTGCAGAAATAATTGGAGATTGACAACTTGACTGAAATGGAGACACTTGTAGATTCAGTGAACGAGCGGATAATGCAAACAGCGAATTTCATGGAAATGGGAGATTTTACAAATTTTGGGAATGAGTTATATCTGCTGATAGAGATAATGCTTGAACTCGCTGAATTGCTAATAATTGACATTTTGAGAGAAATAGAGAGCCAGCATTGCTGAAAGTGATGGGAATGGAGAAATTGAAGTTGCAGTGAATGCGGAGAAGCTGCAAATGTGCTCAGTCTAACAGATTTCAGGATATTGAGTATTTGATAGACAAATAGAACTACATTTGCTGATAAAGTTAGAGCTTGCGAAATTGTAGGTTCAGGTGAATGATATGTAACTCGAAATGTGGAGACTGTTAGAATTAGAGATACTTATTTAGATAGGCAGTGGATATTAATAGAAATAGCGAGATTGGTGGAAATTAAGCAACTTGTACATTCAGAGAAGGAGCAGAAGATACAAGCAGCGAATTTGTTGAAAATGGGAGAATTTACAAACATTGGGAAAGTGAAATAGCTGCAGCTAGTTAAAATGCGAGAATCATATCAATGGCTAGGTATTGATATTTTGCTATTCGCAGCGAACCCGGTTTGCTTAAATTGAGTGATATGGAGAACTTGATCGTGTAGCCAACGCAGAGAAGCTGGGAATGTGCAGAATTTGATTAATTACAAGATACTGAGTATTTCCTGGATGCAGAAACCAGATTAGTTGCCAAATATATGAATGGTGACATTGAAGGCATAGTTGTACGAGCAACAGTGAAAAATCTGTAGGTAGTCAGAAATAGATCTATTTGTGTTGTTGGGCTGAAGAATTTATTGGAGATTGACAAATTGATTGAATTGGAGAATCTTGTAGCTTCAGTGAACGAGCGGATAATGCAAACAGCGAATTTCTTGGAAATGGGAGATTTTACAAATTTTGGGAAAGAGTTATATCTGCTGATAGAAAAAATACTTGAACTCGTTGAATTGCTAATAATTGACATTTTGAGAGAAATAGAGAGCCAGCATTGCTGAAAGTGATGGGAATGGAGAAATTGAAGTTGCAGTGAATGCGGAGAAGCTGCAAATGTGCTCAGTCTAACAGATGTCAGGAAATTGAGTATTTGACAGATAAATAGAACTACATTTCCTGATAAAGTTAGAACTTGAGAAATTGTAGCTTCAGGTGAATGATCAGTTAGTCGAAATGTGGAGACTGCTAGAATTAGAGATGCTTATTTAGATAGGCAGTGGATATTAATAGAGATAGCGAGGTTGGTGGAAAGTAAGAAACTTGTACATTCACAGAAGGAGCAGAAGCTACATGCAGCGAATTTGGTGAAAATGGGAGGTTTTACAAATATTGGGGAAGTGAAATAGTTGCAGATAGATAAAATGCTAGAATTATATCAATGGCTAGGTATTGATATTTTGCTATCCACAGCGAACCAGGTTTGCTTAAATTGAGGGATATGGAGAAATTAATAGTGCAGCCAACGCAGAGAAGCTGGGAATCTGCGGAATTTGATTAATAACAAGAAATTAAGTATTTCCTTGAAGAAGAAAACTGATTAGTTGCAAAATATAGGAATGGTGATTTTAAAGGCAGAGTTGTACGAACAACGATGAAAAATGTGTTGGTTGTCAGAAATAGATCTATTTATGTTTCTGGACTGCAGAGATTATTGGAGATTGAGAAATTGATTGAAATTGAGAAACTTGTAGATTCAGAGAACGAGCGGATAATGCAAACAGCGAATTTGTTGGAAATGGGAGATTTTACATATTTTGGGAATGAGTTATATCTGCTGATGGAGAAAATGCTTGAACTTGCTGAATTGCTAATAATTGACATTTTGAGAGATACAGACAGCCAGGTTTGCTGAAACTGAAGGGAAAGGAGTAATTGATGTTGCAGTGAATGCGGAGAAGCTGCAAATGTGCTCAGTCTAACAGATTTCAGGATATTGAGTATTTGATAGATAAATAGAACTATATTTGCTGATAAAGTTAGAACTTGAGAAATTGGAGGTTCAGGTGAATGATAAGTAACTCGAAATGTGGAGAATGTTAGAATTAGAGATACTTATTTAGATAGGCAATGGATATTAATGGACTTAGCGACGTTGGTGGAAATTAAGCAACTTGTACATTCAGAGAAGGAGCAGAAGTTACAAGCAGAGAATTTGGTGAAAATGGGAGATATTACAAATATTGGGAAGGTGAATTAGCTGCAGATAGATATAATGCTAGAATTATATCAATGGCTAGGTATTGATATTTTGCTATCCACAGCGAACCGGGTTTGCTTAAATTGAGGGATATGGAGAAATTAATAGTGCAGCCAACGCAGAGAACCTGGGAATCTGCAGATTTTGATCAATTACAAGAAACTGAGTAATTCCTGGATGTAGAAACCTGATTAGTTGCAAAATATAGGAATTCCGATATTGAAAGCATAGTTGTACGATCAACATTGAAAAATCAGTGGGTTGTCAGAAATAGATCTATTTATGTTGTTGGACTGAAGAAATTCTTGGAGATTGACAAATAGATTGAAATGGAGAAACTTGTAGATTCAGTGAACGAGCGGATAATGCAAACAGCGAATTTCTTGGAAATGGGAGATTTTACAAATTTTGGGAATGAGTTATATCTGCTGATAGAGAAAATGCTTGTACTCGCTGAATTGCTAATAATTGACATTTTGAGAGAAATAGAGAGCCAGGATTGCTAAAAGTGATGGGAATGGAGAAATTGAAGTTGCAGTGAATGCGGAGAAGCTGCAAATGTGCTCAGTCTATCAGATTTCAGGATATTGAGTATTTGATAGACAAATAGAACTACATTTGCTGATAAAGTTTGAACTTGAGAAATTGGAGGTTCAGGTGAAGGATAAGTAACTCAAAATGTGGAGACTGTTAGAATTAGAGATACTTATTTAGATAGGCAGTGGATATTAATAGAAATAGCGAGGTTGGTGGAAATTAAGCAACTTGTACATTCAGAGAAGGAGCAGAAGATACAAGCAGCGAATTTGGTGAAAATGGGAGAATTTACAAACATTGGGAAAGTGAAATAGCTGCAGATAGTTAAAATGCGAGAATCATATCAATGGCTAGATATTGATATTTTGCTATCCGCAGCGAACCCGCTTTGCTTAAATTGAGGGATATGGAGAACTTGATCGTGTAGCCAACGCAGAGAAGCTGGGAATCTGCAGAATTTGATTAATTACAAGAAACTGAGTATTTCCTGGATGTAGAAACCTGATTAGTTGCCAAATATAGGAATGGTGACATTGAAGGCATAGTTGTACGAGCAACAGTGAAAAATCAGTAGGTTCTCAGAAATAGATCAATTGATGTTGTTGGACTGCAGAAATAATTGGAGATTGACAACTTGATTGAAATGGAGACACTTGTAGATTCAGTAAACGAGCGGATAATGCAAACAGCGAATTTCTTGCAAATGGGAGATTTTACAAATTTTGAGAATGAGTTATATCTGCTGATAGACAAAATGCTTGAACTTGCTGAATTGCTAATAATTGACATTTTGAGAGATACAGACGGCCAGGTTTGCTGAAACTGAAGGGATTGGAGAAATTGAAGTTGCAGTAAATGCGGAGAAGCTGCCCATGTGCTCAGTCTAACAGATGTCAGGAAATTGAGTATTTAATAGATAAATAGAACTACATTTGCTGATAAAGTTAGAACTTGAGAAATTGTAGCTTCAGGTGAATGATCAGTTAGTCGAAATGTGGAGACTGATAGAATTGGAGATACTTATTTAGATAGGCAGTGGATATTAATAGAGATAGCGAGGTTGGTGGAAAGTAAGAAACTTGTCCATTCACAGAAGGATCAGAAGCTGCAAGCAGCGAATTTGATGAAAATGGGAGGTTTTACAAATATTGGGGAAGTGAAATAGTTGCAGATAGATAAAATGCTAGAATTATATCAATGGCTAGGTATATACATTTTGCTATCCACAGCGAACCAGGTTTGCTTAAATTGAGGTATATGGAGAAATTAATAGTGCAGCCAACGCAGAGAAGCTGGGATTCTGCAGATTTTGATTAATAACAAGAAATTAAGTATTTCCTTGAAGAAGAAAACTGATTAGTTGCAAAATATAGGAATGGTGATTTTAAAGGCATAGTTGTACGAACAATGGCGAAATATGTGTTGTTTGTCAGAAATAGATCTATTTATGTTGTTGGACTGCAGAAATAATTGGAGATTGAGAAATAGATTGAAATGTAGAAACTTGTAGATTCAGAGAACGAGCGGATAATGCAAGCAGCGAATTTGTTGGAAATGGGAGATTTTACATATTTTGGGAATGAGTTATATCTGCTGATAGAGAAAATGCTTGAACTCGCTGAATTGCTAATAATTGACATTTTGAGAGAAATAGCGAGCCAGCATTGCTGAAAGTGATGGGAATGGAGAAATTGAAGTTGCAGTGAATGCGGAGAAGCTGCAAATGTGCTCAGTCTAACAGATTTCAGGATATTGAGTATTTGATAGACAAATAGAACTACATTTGCTGATAAAGTTAGAGCTTGCGAAATTGTAGGTTCAGGTGAATGATAAGTAACTCGAAATGTGGAGACTGTTAGAATTAGAGATACTTATTTAGATAGGCAGTGGATATTAATAGAAATAGCGAGGTTGGTGGAAATTAAGCAACTTGTACATTCAGAGAAGGAGCAGAAGATACAAGCAGCGAATTTGGTGAAAATGGGAGAATTTACAAACATTGGGAAAGTGAAATAGCTGCAGCTAGTTAAAATGCGAGAATCATATCAATGGCTAGGTATTGATATTTTGCTATTCGCAGCGAACCCGGTTTGCTTAAATTGAGGGATATGGAGAACTTGATCGTGTAGCCAACGCAGAGAAGCTGGGAATGTGCAGAATTTGATTAATTACAAGATACTGAGTATTTCCTGGATGCAGAAACCAGATTAGTTGCCAAATATATGAATGGTGACATTGAAGGCATAGTTGTACGAGCAACAGTGAAAAATCTGTAGGTAGTCAGAAATAGATCTATTTGTGTTGTTGGACTGAGGAAATTATTGGAGATTGACAAATTGATTGAATTGGAGAATCTTGTAGCTTCAGTGAACGAGCGGATAATGCAAACAGCGAATTTCTTGGAAATGGGAGATTTTACAAATTTTGGGAAAGAGTTATATCTGCTGATAGAAAAAATACTTGAACTCGCTGAATTGCTAATAATTGACATTTTGAGAGAAATAGAGAGCCAGCATTGCTGAAAGTGATGGGAATGGAGAAATTGAAGTTGCAGTGAATGCGGAGAAGCTGCAAATGTGCTCAGTCAGGAAATTGAGTATTTGACAGATAAATAGAACTACATTTCCTGATAAAGTTAGAACTTGAGAAATTGTAGCTTCAGGTGAATGATCAGTTAGTCGAAATGTGGAGACTGCTAGAATTAGAGATGCTTATTTAGATAGGCAGTGGATATTAATAGAGATAGCGAGGTTGGTGGAAAGTAAGAAACTTGTACATTCACAGAAGGAGCAGAAGCTACAAGCAGCGAACTTGGTGAAAATGGGAGGTTTTACAAATATTGGGGAAGTGAAATAGTTGCAGATAGATAAAATGCTAGAATTATATCAATGGCTAGGTATTGATATTTTGCTATCCACAGCGAACCAGGTTTGCTTAAATTGAGGGATATGGAGAAATTAATAGTGCAGCCAACGCAGAGAAGCTGGGAATCTGCGGAATTTGATTAATAACAAGAAATTAAGTATTTCCTTGAAGAAGAAAACTGATTAGTTGCAAAATATAGGAATGGTGATTTTAAAGGCCGAGTTGTACGAACAACGATGAAAAATGTGTTGGTTGTCAGAAATAGATCTATTTATGTTGTTGGACTGCAGAGATTATTGGAGATTGAGAAATTGATTGAAATTGAGAAACTTGTAGATTCAGAGAACGAGCGGATAATGCAAACAGCGAATTTGTTGGAAATGGGAGATTTTACATATTTTGGGAATGAGTTATATCTGCTGATGGAGAAAATGCTTGAACTTGCTGAATTGCTAATAATTGACATTTTGAGAGATACAGACAGCCAGGTTTGCTGAAACTGAAGGGAAAGGAGTAATTGATGTTGCAGTGAATGCGGAGAAGCTGCAAATGTGCTCAGTCTAACAGATTTCAGGATATTGAGTATTTGATAGATAAATAGAACTATATTTGCTGATAAAGTTAGAACTTGAGAAATTGGAGGTTCAGGTGAATGATAAGTAACTCGAAATGTGGAGAATGTTAGAATTAGAGATACTTATTTAGATAGGCAATGGATATTAATGGACGTAGCGAAGTTGGTGGAAATTAAGCAACTTGTACATTCAGAGAAGGAGCAGAAGTTACAAGCAGCGAATTTGGTGAAAATGGGAGATATTACAAATATTGGGAAAGTGAAATAGCTGCAGATAGATAAAATGCTAGAATTATATCAATGGCTAGGTATTGATATTTTGTTATCCAAAGCGAACCAGTTTTGCTGAAATTGAGGGATATGGAGAAATTGATAGTGTAGCCAACGCAGAGAAGCTGGGAATGTGCAGAATTTGATTAATTACAAGAAACTGAGTAATTCCTGGATGTAGAAACCTGATTAGTTGCAAAATATAGGAATTGTGATATTGAAAGCATAGTTGTAGGATCAACATTGAAAAATCAGTAGGTTGTCAGAAATAGATCTATTTGTGTTGTTGGACAGAAGAAATTATTGGAGATTGACAAATTGATTGAAATGGTGAATCTTGTAGCTTCAGTGAACGAGCGGATAATGCAAACAGCGAATTTCTTGGAATTGGGAGATTTTACAAATTTTGGGAATGAGTTATATCTGCTGATAGAGATAATGCTTGAACTCGCTGAAATGCTAATAATTGACATTTTGAGAGAAATAGAGAGCCAGCATTGCTGAAAGTGATGGGAATGGAGAAATTGAAGTTGCAGTGAATGCGGAGAAGCTGCAAATGTGCTCAGTCTAACAGATTTCAGGATATTGAGTATTTGATAGACAAATAGAACTACATTTGCTGATAAAGTTAGAGCTTGCGAAATTGTAGGTTCAGGTGAATGATAAGTAACTCGAAATGTGGAGACTGTTAGAATTGGAGATACTTATTTAGATAGGCAGTGGCTATAAATAGAAATAGCGAGGTTGGTGGAAATTAAGCAACTTGTACATTCAGAGAAGGAGCAGAAGGTACAAGCAGCGAACTTGGTGAAAATGGGAGGTTTTACAAATATTGGGGAAGTGAAATAGTTGCAGATAGATAAAATGCTAGAATTATATCAATGGCTAGGTATTGATATTTTGCTATCCACAGCGAACCAGGTTTGCTTAAATTGAGGGATATGGAGAAATTAATAGTGCAGCCAACGCAGAGAAGCTGGGAATCTGCGGAATTTGAATAATAACAAGAAATTAAGTATTTCCTTGAAGAAGAAAACTGATTAATTGCAAAATATAGGAATGGTGATTTTAAAGGCATAGTTGTACGAACAACGATGAAAAATGTGTTGGTTGTCAGAAATAGATCTATTTATGTTGTTGGACTGCAGAGATTATTGGAGATTGAGAAATTGATTGAAATTGAGAAACTTGTAGATTCAGAGAACGAGCGGATAATGCAAACAGCGAATTTGTTGGAAATGGGAGATTTTACATATTTTGGGAATGAGTTATATCTGCTGATAGAGAAAATGCTTGAACTTGCTGAATTGCTAATAATTGACATTTTGAGAGATACAGACAGCCAGGTTTGCTGAAACTGAAGGGAAAGGAGTAATTGATGTTGCAGTGAATGCGGAGAAGCTGCAAATGTGCTCAGTCTAACAGATTTCAGGGTACTGAGTATTTGATAGATAAATAGAACTATATTTACTGATAAAGTTAGAACTTGAGAAATTGTAGGTTCAGGTGAATGATAAGTAACTCGAAATGTCGAGACTGTTAGAATTAGAGATACTTATTAAGATAGGCAGTGGATATTAATAGAAATAGCGAGGTTGGTGGAAATTAAGCAACTTGTACATTCAGAGAAGGAGCAGAAGATACAAGCAGCGAATTTGGTGAAAATGGGAGAATTTAGAAATATTGGGAAAGTGAAATAGCTGCAGATAGATAAAATGCTAGAATTATATCAATGGCTAGGTATTGATATTTTGCTATCCACAGCGAACCAGGTTTGCTTAAATTGAGGGATCTGGAGAAATTAATAGTGCAGCCAACGCAGAGAAGTTGGGAATCTGCAGAATTTGATTAATAACAAGAAATTGAGTATTTCCTCGACGAAGAAAGCTGAATGTTGCAAAATATAGGAATGGTGTTTTTAAAGGCATAGTTGTACGAACAACAGTGCAAAATGTGTTGGTTGTCAGAAATAGATCGATTTTTGTTGTTGGACTGCAGAAATTATTGGAGATTGAGAAATTGATTGAAATGGAGAAACTTGTAGATTCTGAGTATGAGCGGATGATGCAAACTTTGAATTTGTTGGAAATGCGAGATTTTACATATTTTGGGAATGAGTTAATATCTGCTGATAGAGAAAATGCTTGAACTTGCTGAATTGCTAATAATTGACATTTTGAGAGATACAGACAGCCAGGTTGGCTGAAACTGAAGGGAAAGGAGAAATTGAAGTTGCAGTGAATGCGGAGAAGCTGCAAATGTGCTCAGTCTAACAGATTTCAGGAAATTGAGTATTTGATAGATAAATAGAACTACATTTGCTGATAAAGTTAGAACTTGAGAAATTGTAGCTTCAGGTGAATGATCAGTTAGTCGAAATGTGGAGACTGCTAGAATTAGAGATGCTTATTTAGATAGGCAGTGGATATTAATAGAGATAGCGAGGTTGGTGGAAAGTAAGAAACTTGTACATTCACAGAAGGAGCAGAAGCTACAAGCAGCGAATTTGGTGAAAATGGGAGGTTTTACAAATATTGGGGAAGTGAAATAGTTGCAGATAGATAAAATGCTAGAATTATATCAATGGCTAGGTATTGATATTTTGCTATCCACAGTGAACCAGGTTTGCTTAAATTGAGGGATATGGAGAAATTAATAGTGCAGCCAACGCAGAGAAGCTGGGAATCTGCGGAATTTGATTAATAACAAGATTTTAAGTATTTCCTTGAAGAAGAAAACTGATTAGTTGCAAAATATAGGAATGGTGATTTTAAAGGCATAGTTGTACGAACAACGATGAAAAATGTGTTGGTTGTCAGAAATAGATCTATTTATGTTGTTGGACTGCAGAGATTATTGGAGATTGAGAAATTGATTGAAATTGAGAAACTTGTAGATTCAGAGAACGAGCGGATAATGCAAACAGCGAATTTGTTGGAAATGGGAGATTTTACATATTTTGGGAATGAGTTATATCTGCTGATAGAGAAAATGCTTGAACTTGCTGAATTGCTAATAATTGACATTTTGAGAGATACAGACAGCCAGGTTTGCTGAAACTGAAGGGAAAGGAGAAATTGATGTTGCAGTGAATGCGGAGAAGCTGCAAATGTGCTCAGTCTAACAGATTTCAGGGTACTGAGTATTTGATAGATAAATAGAACTATATTTACTGATAAAGTTAGAACTTGAGAAATTGGAGGTTCAGGTGAATGATAAGTAACTCGAAATGTCGAGACTGTTAGAATTAGAGATACTTATTAAGATAGGCAGTGGATATTAATAGAAATAGCGAGGTTGGTGGAAATTAAGCAACTTGTACATTCAGAGAAGGAGCAGAAGATACAAGCAGCGAATTTGGTGAAAATGGGAGAATTTAGAAATATTGGGAAAGTGAAATAGCTGCAGATAGATAAAATGCTAGAATTATATCAATGGCTAGGTATTTATATTTTGCTATCCACAGCGAACCAGGTTTGCTTAAATTGAGGGATATGGAGAAATTAATAGTGCAGCCAACGCAGAGAAGTTGGGAATCTGCAGAATTTGATTAATAACAAGAAATTGAGTATTTCCTCGACGAAGAAAGCAGAATGTTGCAAAATATAGGAATGGTGTTTTTAAAGGCATAGTTGTACGAACAACAGTGCAAAATGTGTTGGTTGTCAGAAATAGATCGATTTTTGTTGTTGGACTGCAGAAATTATTGGAGATTGAGAAATTGATTGAAATGGAGAAACTTGTAGATTCTGAGTATGAGCGGATGATGCAAACTTTGAATTTGTTGGAAATGCGAGATTTTACATATTTTGGGAATGAGTTAATATCTGCTGATAGAGAAAATGCTTGAACTTGCTGAATTGCTAATAATTGACATTTTGAGAGATACAGACAGCCAGGTTGGCTGAAACTGAAGGGAAAGGAGAAATTGAAGTTGCAGTGAATGCGGAGAAGCTGCAAATGTGCTCAGTCTAACAGATTTCAGGAAATTGAGTATTTGATAGATAAATAGAACTACATTTGCTGATAAAGTTAGAACTTGAGAAATTGTAGCTTCAGGTGAATGATCAGTTAGTCGAAATGTGGAGACTGCTAGAATTAGAGATGCTTATTTAGATAGGCAGTGGATATTAATAGAGATAGCGAGGTTGGTGGAAAGTAAGAAACTTGTACATTCACAGAAGGAGCAGAAGCTACAAGCAGCGAATTTGGTGAAAATGGGAGGTTTTACAAATATTGGGGAAGTGAAATAGTTGCAGATAGATAAAATGCTAGAATTATATCAATGGCTAGGTATTGATATTTTGCTATCCACAGCGAACCAGGTTTGCTTAAATTGAGGGATATGGAGAAATTAATAGTACAGCCAACGCAGAGAAGCTGGGAATCTGCGGAATTTGATTAATAACAAGAAATTAAGTATTTCCTTGAAGAAGAAAACTGATTAGTTGCAAAATATAGGAATGGTGATTTTAAAGGCAGAGTTGTACGAACAACGATGAAAAATGTGTGGGTTGTCAGAAATAGATCTATTTATGTTGTTGGACTGCAGAGATTATTGGAGATTGAGAAATTGATTGAAATTGAGAAACTTGTAGATTCAGAGAACGAGCGGATAATGCAAACAGCGAATTTGTTGGAAATGGGAGATTTTACATATTTTGGGAATGAGTTATATCTGCTGATGGAGAAAATGCTTGAACTTGCTGAATTGCTAATAATTGACATTTTGAGAGATACAGACAGCCAGGTTTGCTGAAACTGAAGGGAAAGGAGTAATTGATGTTGCAGTGAATGCGGAGAAGCTGCAAATGTGCTCAGTCTAACAGATTTCAGGATATTGAGTATTTGATAGATAAATAGAACTATATTTGCTGATAAAGTTAGAACTTGAGAAATTGGAGGTTCAGGTGAATGATAAGTAACTCGAAATGTGGGGAATGTTAGAATTAGAGATACTTATTTAGATAGGCAATGGATATTAATGGACGTAGCGAGGTTGGTGGAAATTAAGAAACTTGTACATTCAGAGAAGGAGCAGAAGTTACAAGCAGCGAATTTGGTGAAAATGGGAGATATTACAAATATTGGGAAAGTGAAATAGCTGCAGACAGATAAAATGCTAGAATTATATCAATGGCTAGGTATTGATATTTTGTTATCCAAAGCGAACCAGTTTTGCTGAAATTGAGGGATATGGAGAAATTGATAGTGTAGCCAACGCAGAGAAGCTGGGAATCTGCAGAATTTGATTAATTACAAGAAACAGAGTATTTCCTGGATGTAGAAACCTGATTAGTTGCCAAATATAGGAATGGTGACATTGAAGGCATAGTTGTACGAGCAACAGTGAAAAGTCAGTAGGTTGTCAGAAATAGATCTATTTATGTTGTTGGACTGCAGAAATAATTGGAGATTGACAACTTGATTGAAATGGAGACACTCGTAGATTCAGTAAACGAGCGGATTATGCAAACAGCGAATTTCTTGCAAATGGGAGATTTTATAAATTTTGGGAATGAGTTATATCTGCTGATAGACAAAATGCTTGAACTTGCTGAATTGCTAATAATTGACATTTTGAGAGATACAGACGGCCAGGTTTGCTGAAACTGAAGGGATTGGAGAAATTGAAGTTGCAGTGAATGCGGAGAAGCTGCCCATGTGCTCAGTCTAACAGATGTCAGGAAATTGAGTATTTGATAGATAAATAGAACTACATTTGCTGATAAAGTTAGAACTTGAGAAATTGTAGCTTCAGGTGAATGATCAGTTAGTCGAAATGTGGAGACTGATAGAATTAGAGATACTTATTTAGATAGGCAGTGGATATTAATAGAGATAGCGAGGTTGGTGGAAAGTAAGAAACTTGTCCATTCACAGAAGGAGCAGAAGCTACAAGCAGCGAATTTAGCGAAAATGGGAGGTTTTACAAATATTGGGGAAGTGAAATAGTTTCAGATAGATAAAATGCTAGAATTATATCAATGGCTAGGTATTTACATTTTGCGATCCACAGCGAACCAGGTTTGCTTAAATTGAGGTATATGGAGAAATTAATAGTGCAGCCAACGCAGGGAAGCTGGGATTCTGCAGATTTTGATTAATAACAAGAAATTAAGTATTTCCTTGAAGAAGAAAACTGATTAGTTGCAAAATATAGGAATGGTGATTTTAAAGGCATAGTTGTACGAACAATGGCGAAATATGTGTTGCTTGTCAGAAATAGATCTATTTATGTTGTTGGACTGCAGAAATAATTGGAGATTGAGAAATTGATTGAAATGGAGAAACTTGTAGATTCAGAGAACGAGCGGATAATGCAAACAGCGAATTTCTTGGAAATGGGAGATTTTACAAATTTTGGGAATGAGTTATATCTGCTGATAGAGAAAATGCTTGAACTCGCTGAATTGCTAATAATTGACATTTTGAGAGAAATAGCGAGCCAGCATTGCTGAAAGTGATGGGAATGGAGAAATTGAAGTTGCAGTGAATGCGGAGAAGCTGCAAATGTGCTCAGTCTAACAGATTTCAGGATATTGAGTATTTGATAGACAAATAGAACTACATTTGCTGATAAAGTTAGAGCTTGCGAAATTGTAGGTTCAGGTGAATGATAAGTAACTCGAAATGTGGAGACTGTTAGAATTAGAGATACTTATTTAGATAGGCAGTGGATATTAATAGAAATAGCGAGGTTGGTGGAAATTAAGCAACTTGTACATTCAGAGAAGGAGCAGAAGATACAAGCAGCGAATTTGGTGAAAATGGGAGAATTTACAAACATTGGGAAAGTGAAATAGCTGCAGCTAGTTAAAATGCGAGAATCATATCAATGGCTAGGTATTGATATTTTGCTATTCGCAGCGAACCCGGTTTGCTTAAATTGAGGGATATGGAGAACTTGATCGTGTAGCCAACGCAGAGAAGCTGGGAATGTGCAGAATTTGATTAATTACAAGATACTGAGTATTTCCTGGATGCAGAAACCAGATTAGTTGCCAAATATATGAATGGTGACATTGAAGGCATAGTTGTACGAGCAACAGTGAAAAATCTGTAGGTAGTCAGAAATAGATCTATTTGTGTTGTTGGACTGAGGAAATTATTGGAGATTGACAAATTGATTGAATTGGAGAATCTTGTAGCTTCAGTGAACGAGCGGATAATGCAAACAGCGAATTTCTTGGAAATGGGAGATTTTACAAATTTTGGGAAAGAGTTATATCTGCTGATAGAAAAAATACTTGAACTCGCTGAATTGCTAATAATTGACATTTTGAGAGAAATAGAGAGCCAGCATTGCTGAAAGTGATGGGAATGGAGAAATTGAAGTTGCAGTGAATGCGGAGAATCTGCAAATGTGCTCAGTCAGGAAATTGAGTATTTGACAGATAAATAGAACTACATTTCCTGATAAAGTTAGAACTTGAGAAATTGTAGCTTCAGGTGAATGATCAGTTAGTCGAAATGTGGAGACTGCTAGAATTAGAGATGCTTATTTAGATAGGCAGTGGATATTAATAGAGATAGCGAGGTTGGTGGAAAGTAAGAAACTTGTACATTCACAGAAGGAGCAGAAGCTACAAGCAGCGAACTTGGTGAAAATGGGAGGTTTTACAAATATTGGGGAAGTGAAATAGTTGCAGATAGATAAAATGCTAGAATTATATCAATGGCTAGGTATTGATATTTTGCTATCCACAGCGAACCAGGTTTGCTTAAATTGAGGGATATGGAGAAATTGATAGTGTAGCCAACGCAGAGAAGCTGGGAATGTGCAGAATTTGATTAATTACAAGAAACTGAGTAATTCCTGGATGTAGAAACCTGATTAGTTGCAAAATATAGGAATTGTGATATTGAAAGCATAGTTGTAGGATCAACATTGAAAAATCAGTAGGTTGTCAGAAATAGATCTATTTGTGTTGTTGGACTGAAGAAATTATTGGAGATTGACAAATTGATTGAAATGGAGAATCTTGTAGCTTCAGTGAACGAGCGGATAATGCAAACAGCGAATTTCTTGGAATTGGGAGATTTTACAAATTTTGGGAATGAGTTATATCTGCTGATAGAGATAATGCTTGAACTCGCTGAAATGCTAATAATTGACATTTTGAGAGAAATAGAGAGCCAGCATTGCTGAAAGTGATGGGAATGGAGAAATTGAAGTTGCAGTGAATGCGGAGAAGCTGCAAATGTGCTCAGTCTAACAGATTTCAGGATATTGAGTATTTGATAGACAAATAGAACTACATTTGCTGATAAAGTTAGAGCTTGCGAAATTGTAGGTTCAGGTGAATGATAAGTAACTCGAAATGTGGAGACTGTTAGAATTGGAGATACTTATTTAGATAGGCAGTGGCTATAAATAGAAATAGCGAGGTTGGTGGAAATTAAGCAACTTGTACATTCAGAGAAGGAGCAGAAGGTACAAGCAGCGAACTTGGTGAAAATGGGAGGTTTTACAAATATTGGGGAAGTGAAATAGTTGCAGATAGATAAAATGCTAGAATTATATCAATGGCTAGGTATTGATATTTTGCTATCCACAGCGAACCAGGTTTGCTTAAATTGAGGGATATGGAGAAATTAATAGTGCAGCCAACGCAGAGAAGCTGGGAATCTGCGGAATTTGAATAATAACAAGAAATTAAGTATTTCCTTGAAGAAGAAAACTGATTAATTGCAAAATATAGGAATGGTGATTTTAAAGGCATAGTTGTACGAACAACGATGAAAAATGTGTTGGTTGTCAGAAATAGATCTATTTATGTTGTTGGACTGCAGAGATTATTGGAGATTGAGAAATTGATTGAAATTGAGAAACTTGTAGATTCAGAGAACGAGCGGATAATGCAAACAGCGAATTTGTTGGAAATGGGAGATTTTACATATTTTGGGAATGAGTTATATCTGCTGATAGAGAAAATGCTTGAACTTGTTGAATTGCTAATAATTGACATTTTGAGAGATACAGACAGCCAGGTTTGCTGAAACTGAAGGGAAAGGAGTAATTGATGTTGCAGTGAATGCGGAGAAGCTGCAAATGTGCTCAGTCTAACAGATTTCAGGGTACTGAGTATTTGATAGATAAATAGAACTATATTTACTGATAAAGTTAGAACTTGAGAAATTGTAGGTTCAGGTGAATGATAAGTAACTCGAAATGTCGAGACTGTTAGAATTAGAGATACTTATTAAGATAGGCAGTGGATATTAATAGAAATAGCGAGGTTGGTGGAAATTAAGCAACTTGTACATTCAGAGAAGGAGCAGAAGATACAAGCAGCGAATTTGGTGAAAATGGGAGAATTTAGAAATATTGGGAAAGTGAAATAGCTGCAGATAGATAAAATGCTAGAATTATATCAATGGCTAGGTATTGATATTTTGCTATCCACAGCGAACCAGGTTTGCTTAAATTGAGGGATATGGAGAAATTAATAGTGCAGCCAACGCAGAGAAGTTGGGAATCTGCAGAATTTGATTAATAACAAGAAATTGAGTATTTCCTCGACGAAGAAAGCTGAATGTTGCAAAATATAGGAATGGTGTTTTTAAAGGCATAGTTGTACGAACAACAGTGCAAAATGTGTTGGTTGTCAGAAATAGATCGATTTTTGTTGTTGGACTGCAGAAATTATTGGAGATTGAGAAATTGATTGAAATGGAGAAACTTGTAGATTCTGAGTATGAGCGGATGATGCAAACTTTGAATTTGTTGGAAATGCGAGATTTTACATATTTTGGGAATGAGTTAATATCTGCTGATAGAGAAAATGCTTGAACTTGCTGAATTGCTAATAATTGACATTTTGAGAGATACAGACAGCCAGGTTGGCTGAAACTGAAGGGAAAGGAGAAATTGAAGTTGCAGTGAATGCGGAGAAGCTGCAAATGTGCTCAGTCTAACAGATTTCAGGAAATTGAGTATTTGATAGATAAATAGAACTACATTTGCTGATAAAGTTAGAACTTGAGAAATTGTAGCTTCAGGTGAATGATCAGTTAGTCGAAATGTGGAGACTGCTAGAATTAGAGATGCTTATTTAGATAGGCAGTGGATATTAATAGAGATAGCGAGGTTGGTGGAAAGTAAGAAACTTGTACATTCACAGAAGGAGCAGAAGCTACAAGCAGCGAATTTGGTGAAAATGGGAGGTTTTACAAATATTGGGGAAGTGAAATAGTTGCAGATAGATAAAATGCTAGAATTATATCAATGGCTAGGTATTGATATTTTGCTATCCACAGCGAACCAGGTTTGCTTAAATTGAGGTATATGGAGAAATTAATAGTGCAGCCAACGCAGGGAAGCTGGGATTCTGCAGATTTTGATTAATAACAAGAAATTAAGTATTTCCTTGAAGAAGAAAACTGATTAGTTGCAAAATATAGGAATGGTGATTTTAAAGGCATAGTTGTACGAACAATGGCGAAATATGTGTTGCTTGTCAGAAATAGATCTATTTATGTTGTTGGACTGCAGAAATAATTGGAGATTGAGAAATTGATTGAAATGGAGAAACTTGTAGATTCAGAGAACGAGCGGATAATGCAAACAGCGAATTTCTTGGAAATGGGAGATTTTACAAATTTTGGGAATGAGTTATATCTGCTGATAGAGAAAATGCTTGAACTCGCTGAATTGCTAATAATTGACATTTTGAGAGAAATAGCGAGCCAGCATTGCTGAAAGTGATGGGAATGGAGAAATTGAAGTTGCAGTGAATGCGGAGAAGCTGCAAATGTGCTCAGTCTAACAGATTTCAGGATATTGAGTATTTGATAGACAAATAGAACTACATTTGCTGATAAAGTTAGAGCTTGCGAAATTGTAGGTTCAGGTGAATGATAAGTAACTCGAAATGTGGAGACTGTTAGAATTAGAGATACTTATTTAGATAGGCAGTGGATATTAATAGAAATAGCGAGGTTGGTGGAAATTAAGCAACTTGTACATTCAGAGAAGGAGCAGAAGATACAAGCAGCGAATTTGGTGAAAATGGGAGAATTTACAAACATTGGGAAAGTGAAATAGCTGCAGCTAGTTAAAATGCGAGAATCATATCAATGGCTAGGTATTGATATTTTGCTATTCGCAGCGAACCCGGTTTGCTTAAATTGAGGGATATGGAGAACTTGATCGTGTAGCCAACGCAGAGAAGCTGGGAATGTGCAGAATTTGATTAATTACAAGATACTGAGTATTTCCTGGATGCAGAAACCAGATTAGTTGCCAAATATATGAATGGTGACATTGAAGGCATAGTTGTACGAGCAACAGTGAAAAATCTGTAGGTAGTCAGAAATAGATCTATTTGTGTTGTTGGACTGAGGAAATTATTGGAGATTGACAAATTGATTGAATTGGAGAATCTTGTAGCTTCAGTGAACGAGCGGATAATGCAAACAGCGAATTTCTTGGAAATGGGAGATTTTACAAATTTTGGGAAAGAGTTATATCTGCTGATAGAAAAAATACTTGAACTCGCTGAATTGCTAATAATTGACATTTTGAGAGAAATAGAGAGCCAGCATTGCTGAAAGTGATGGGAATGGAGAAATTGAAGTTGCAGTGAATGCGGAGAAGCTGCAAATGTGCTCAGTCAGGAAATTGAGTATTTGACAGATAAATAGAACTACATTTCCTGATAAAGTTAGAACTTGAGAAATTGTAGCTTCAGGTGAATGATCAGTTAGTCGAAATGTGGAGACTGCTAGAATTAGAGATGCTTATTTAGATAGGCAGTGGATATTAATAGAGATAGCGAGGTTGGTGGAAAGTAAGAAACTTGTACATTCACAGAAGGAGCAGAAGCTACAAGCAGCGAACTTGGTGAAAATGGGAGGTTTTACAAATATTGGGGAAGTGAAATAGTTGCAGATAGATAAAATGCTAGAATTATATCAATGGCTAGGTATTGATATTTTGCTATCCACAGCGAACCAGGTTTGCTTAAATTGAGGGATATGGAGAAATTGATAGTGTAGCCAACGCAGAGAAGCTGGGAATGTGCAGAATTTGATTAATTACAAGAAACTGAGTAATTCCTGGATGTAGAAACCTGATTAGTTGCAAAATATAGGAATTGTGATATTGAAAGCATAGTTGTAGGATCAACATTGAAAAATCAGTAGGTTGTCAGAAATAGATCTATTTGTGTTGTTGGACTGAAGAAATTATTGGAGATTGACAAATTGATTGAAATGGAGAATCTTGTAGCTTCAGTGAACGAGCGGATAATGCAAACAGCGAATTTCTTGGAATTGGGAGATTTTACAAATTTTGGGAATGAGTTATATCTGCTGATAGAGATAATGCTTGAACTCGCTGAAATGCTAATAATTGACATTTTGAGAGAAATAGAGAGCCAGCATTGCTGAAAGTGATGGGAATGGAGAAATTGAAGTTGCAGTGAATGCGGAGAAGCTGCAAATGTGCTCAGTCTAACAGATTTCAGGATATTGAGTATTTGATAGACAAATAGAACTACATTTGCTGATAAAGTTAGAGCTTGCGAAATTGTAGGTTCAGGTGAATGATAAGTAACTCGAAATGTGGAGACTGTTAGAATTGGAGATACTTATTTAGATAGGCAGTGGCTATAAATAGAAATAGCGAGGTTGGTGGAAATTAAGCAACTTGTACATTCAGAGAAGGAGCAGAAGGTACAAGCAGCGAACTTGGTGAAAATGGGAGGTTTTACAAATATTGGGGAAGTGAAATAGTTGCAGATAGATAAAATGCTAGAATTATATCAATGGCTAGGTATTGATATTTTGCTATCCACAGCGAACCAGGTTTGCTTAAATTGAGGGATATGGAGAAATTAATAGTGCAGCCAACGCAGAGAAGCTGGGAATCTGCGGAATTTGAATAATAACAAGAAATTAAGTATTTCCTTGAAGAAGAAAACTGATTAATTGCAAAATATAGGAATGGTGATTTTAAAGGCATAGTTGTACGAACAACGATGAAAAATGTGTTGGTTGTCAGAAATAGATCTATTTATGTTGTTGGACTGCAGAGATTATTGGAGATTGAGAAATTGATTGAAATTGAGAAACTTGTAGATTCAGAGAACGAGCGGATAATGCAAACAGCGAATTTGTTGGAAATGGGAGATTTTACATATTTTGGGAATGAGTTATATCTGCTGATAGAGAAAATGCTTGAACTTGTTGAATTGCTAATAATTGACATTTTGAGAGATACAGACAGCCAGGTTTGCTGAAACTGAAGGGAAAGGAGTAATTGATGTTGCAGTGAATGCGGAGAAGCTGCAAATGTGCTCAGTCTAACAGATTTCAGGGTACTGAGTATTTGATAGATAAATAGAACTATATTTACTGATAAAGTTAGAACTTGAGAAATTGTAGGTTCAGGTGAATGATAAGTAACTCGAAATGTCGAGACTGTTAGAATTAGAGATACTTATTAAGATAGGCAGTGGATATTAATAGAAATAGCGAGGTTGGTGGAAATTAAGCAACTTGTACATTCAGAGAAGGAGCAGAAGATACAAGCAGCGAATTTGGTGAAAATGGGAGAATTTAGAAATATTGGGAAAGTGAAATAGCTGCAGATAGATAAAATGCTAGAATTATATCAATGGCTAGGTATTGATATTTTGCTATCCACAGCGAACCAGGTTTGCTTAAATTGAGGGATATGGAGAAATTAATAGTGCAGCCAACGCAGAGAAGTTGGGAATCTGCAGAATTTGATTAATAACAAGAAATTGAGTATTTCCTCGACGAAGAAAGCTGAATGTTGCAAAATATAGGAATGGTGTTTTTAAAGGCATAGTTGTACGAACAACAGTGCAAAATGTGTTGGTTGTCAGAAATAGATCGATTTTTGTTGTTGGACTGCAGAAATTATTGGAGATTGAGAAATTGATTGAAATGGAGAAACTTGTAGATTCTGAGTATGAGCGGATGATGCAAACTTTGAATTTGTTGGAAATGCGAGATTTTACATATTTTGGGAATGAGTTAATATCTGCTGATAGAGAAAATGCTTGAACTTGCTGAATTGCTAATAATTGACATTTTGAGAGATACAGACAGCCAGGTTGGCTGAAACTGAAGGGAAAGGAGAAATTGAAGTTGCAGTGAATGCGGAGAAGCTGCAAATGTGCTCAGTCTAACAGATTTCAGGAAATTGAGTATTTGATAGATAAATAGAACTACATTTGCTGATAAAGTTAGAACTTGAGAAATTGTAGCTTCAGGTGAATGATCAGTTAGTCGAAATGTGGAGACTGCTAGAATTAGAGATGCTTATTTAGATAGGCAGTGGATATTAATAGAGATAGCGAGGTTGGTGGAAAGTAAGAAACTTGTACATTCACAGAAGGAGCAGAAGCTACAAGCAGCGAATTTGGTGAAAATGGGAGGTTTTACAAATATTGGGGAAGTGAAATAGTTGCAGATAGATAAAATGCTAGAATTATATCAATGGCTAGGTATTGATATTTTGCTATCCACAGCGAACCAGGTTTGCTTAAATTGAGGGATATGGAGAAATTAATAGTGCAGCCAACGCAGAGAAGCTGGGAATCTGCGGAATTGGATTAATAACAAGATTTTAAGTATTTCCTTGAAGAAGAAAACTGATTAGTTGCAAAATATAGGAATGGTGATTTTAAAGGCATAGTTGTACGAACAACGATGAAAAATGTGTTGGTTGTCAGAAATAGATCTATTTATGTTGTTGGACTGCAGAGATTATTGGAGATTGAGAAATTGATTGAAATTGAGAAACTTGTAGATTCAGAGAACGAGCGGATAATGCAAACAGCGAATTTGTTGGAAATGGGAGATTTTACATATTTTGGGAATGAGTTATATCTGCTGATAGAGAAAATGCTTGAACTTGCTGAATTGCTAATAATTGACATTTTGAGAGATACAGACAGCCAGGTTTGCTGAAACTGAAGGGAAAGGAGAAATTGATGTTGCAGTGAATGCGGAGAAGCTGCAAATGTGCTCAGTCTAACAGATTTCAGGATATTGAGTATTTGATAGATAAATAGTACTATATTTGCTGATAAAGTTAGAACTTGAGAAATTGGAGGTTCAGGTGAATGATAAGTAACTCGAAATGTGGAGAATGTTAGAATTAGAGATACTTATTTAGATAGGCAATGGATATTAATGGACGTAGCGAAGTTGGTGGAAATTAAGCAACTTGTACATTCAGAGAAGGAGCAGAAGTTACAAGCAGCGAATTTGGTGAAAATGGGAGATATTACAAATATTGGGAAAGTGAAATAGCTGCAGATAGATAAAATGCTAGAATTATATCAATGGCTAGGTATTGATATTTTGTTATCCAAAGCGAACCAGTTTTGCTGAAATTGAGGGATATGGAGAAATTGATAGTGTAGCCAACGCAGAGAAGCTGGGAATGTGCAGAATTTGATTAATTACAAGAAACTGAGTAATTCCTGGATGTAGAAACCTGATTAGTTGCAAAATATAGGAATTGTGATATTGAAAGCATAGTTGTAGGATCAACATTGAAAAATCAGTAGGTTGTCAGAAATAGATCTATTTGTGTTGTTGGACAGAAGAAATTATTGGAGATTGACAAATTGATTGAAATGGAGAATCTTGTAGCTTCAGTGAACGAGCGGATAATGCAAACAGCGAATTTCTTGGAATTGGGAGATTTTACAAATTTTGGGAATGAGTTATATCTGCTGATAGAGATAATGCTTGAACTCGCTGAAATGCTAATAATTGACATTTTGAGAGAAATAGAGAGCCAGCATTGCTGAAAGTGATGGGAATGGAGAAATTGAAGTTGCAGTGAATGCGGAGAAGCTGCAAATGTGCTCAGTCTAACAGATTTCAGGAAATTGAGTATTTGATAGATAAATAGAACTACATTTGCTGATAAAGTTAGAGCTTGCGAAATTGTAGGTTCAGGTGAATGATAAGTAACTCGAAATGTGGAGACTGTTAGAATTGGAGATACTTATTTAGATAGGCAGTGGCTATAAATAGAAATAGCGAGGTTGGTGGAAATTAAGCAACTTGTACATTCAGAGAAGGAGCAGAAGGTACAAGCAGCGAACTTGGTGAAAATGGGAGGTTTTACAAATATTGGGGAAGTGAAATAGTTGCAGATAGATAAAATGCTAGAATTATATCAATGGCTAGGTATTGATATTTTGCTATCCACAGCGAACCAGGTTTGCTTAAATTGAGGGATATGGAGAAATTAATAGTGCAGCCAACGCAGAGAAGCTGGGAATCTGCGGAATTTGAATAATAACAAGAAATTAAGTATTTCCTTGAAGAAGAAAACTGATTAATTGCAAAATATAGGAATGGTGATTTTAAAGGCATAGTTGTACGAACAACGATGAAAAATGTGTTGGTTGTCAGAAATAGATCTATTTATGTTGTTGGACTGCAGAGATTATTGGAGATTGAGAAATTGATTGAAATTGAGAAACTTGTAGATTCAGAGAACGAGCGGATAATGCAAACAGCGAATTTGTTGGAAATGGGAGATTTTACATATTTTGGGAATGAGTTATATCTGCTGATAGAGAAAATGCTTGAACTTGCTGAATTGCTAATAATTGACATTTTGAGAGATACAGACAGCCAGGTTTGCTGAAACTGAAGGGAAAGGAGTAATTGATGTTGCAGTGAATGCGGAGAAGCTGCAAATGTGCTCAGTCTAACAGATTTCAGGGTACTGAGTATTTGATAGATAAATAGAACTATATTTACTGATAAAGTTAGAACTTGAGAAATTGTAGGTTCAGGTGAATGATAAGTAACTCGAAATGTCGAGACTGTTAGAATTAGAGATACTTATTAAGATAGGCAGTGGATATTAATAGAAATAGCGAGGTTGGTGGAAATTAAGCAACTTGTACATTCAGAGAAGGAGCAGAAGATACAAGCAGCGAATTTGGTGAAAATGGGAGAATTTAGAAATATTGGGAAAGTGAAATAGCTGCAGATAGATAAAATGCTAGAATTATATCAATGGCTAGGTATTGATATTTTGCTATCCACAGCGAACCAGGTTTGCTTAAATTGAGGGATATGGAGAAATTAATAGTGCAGCCAACGCAGAGAAGTTGGGAATCTGCAGAATTTGATTAATAACAAGAAATTGAGTATTTCCTCGACGAAGAAAGCTGAATGTTGCAAAATATAGGAATGGTGTTTTTAAAGGCATAGTTGTACGAACAACAGTGCAAAATGTGTTGGTTGTCAGAAATAGATCGATTTTTGTTGTTGGACTGCAGAAATTATTGGAGATTGAGAAATTGATTGAAATGGAGAAACTTGTAGATTCTGAGTATGAGCGGATGATGCAAACTTTGAATTTGTTGGAAATGCGAGATTTTACATATTTTGGGAATGAGTTAATATCTGCTGATAGAGAAAATGCTTGAACTTGCTGAATTGCTAATAATTGACATTTTGAGAGATACAGACAGCCAGGTTGGCTGAAACTGAAGGGAAAGGAGAAATTGAAGTTGCAGTGAATGCGGAGAAGCTGCAAATGTGCTCAGTCTAACAGATTTCAGGAAATTGAGTATTTGATAGATAAATAGAACTACATTTGCTGATAAAGTTAGAACTTGAGAAATTGTAGCTTCAGGTGAATGATCAGTTAGTCGAAATGTGGAGACTGCTAGAATTAGAGATGCTTATTTAGATAGGCAGTGGATATTAATAGAGATAGCGAGGTTGGTGGAAAGTAAGAAACTTGTACATTCACAGAAGGAGCAGAAGCTACAAGCAGCGAATTTGGTGAAAATGGGAGGTTTTACAAATATTGGGGAAGTGAAATAGTTGCAGATAGATAAAATGCTAGAATTATATCAATGGCTAGGTATTGATATTTTGCTATCCACAGTGAACCAGGTTTGCTTAAATTGAGGGATATGGAGAAATTAATAGTACAGCCAACGCAGAGAAGCTGGGAATCTGCGGAATTTGATTAATAACAAGATTTTAAGTATTTCCTTGAAGAAGAAAACTGATTAGTTGCAAAATATAGGAATGGTGATTTTAAAGGCATAGTTGTACGAACAACGATGAAAAATGTGTTGGTTGTCAGAAATAGATCTATTTATGTTGTTGGACTGCAGAGATTATTGGAGATTGAGAAATTGATTGAAATTGAGAAACTTGTAGATTCAGAGAACGAGCGGATAATGCAAACAGCGAATTTGTTGGAAATGGGAGATTTTACATATTTTGGGAATGAGTTATATCTGCTGATAGAGAAAATGCTTGAACTTGCTGAATTGCTAATAATTGACATTTTGAGAGATACAGACAGCCAGGTTTGCTGAAACTGAAGGGAAAGGAGAAATTGATGTTGCAGTGAATGCGGAGAAGCTGCAAATGTGCTCAGTCTAACAGATTTCAGGGTACTGAGTATTTGATAGATAAATAGAACTATATTTACTGATAAAGTTAGAACTTGAGAAATTGGAGGTTCAGGTGAATGATAAGTAACTCGAAATGTCGAGACTGTTAGAATTAGAGATACTTATTAAGATAGGCAGTGGATATTAATAGAAATAGCGAGGTTGGTGGAAATTAAGCAACTTGTACATTCAGAGAAGGAGCAGAAGATACAAGCAGCGAATTTGGTGAAAATGGGAGAATTTAGAAATATTGGGAAAGTGAAATAGCTGCAGATAGATAAAATGCTAGAATTATATCAATGGCTAGGTATTTATATTTTGCTATCCACAGCGAACCAGGTTTGCTTAAATTGAGGGATATGGAGAAATTAATAGTGCAGCCAACGCAGAGAAGTTGGGAATCTGCAGAATTTGATTAATAACAAGAAATTGAGTATTTCCTCGACGAAGAAAGCAGAATGTTGCAAAATATAGGAATGGTGTTTTTAAAGGCATAGTTGTACGAACAACAGTGCAAAATGTGTTGGTTGTCAGAAATAGATCGATTTTTGTTGTTGGACTGCAGAAATTATTGGAGATTGAGAAATTGATTGAAATGGAGAAACTTGTAGATTCTGAGTATGAGCGGATGATGCAAACTTTGAATTTGTTGGAAATGCGAGATTTTACATATTTTGGGAATGAGTTAATATCTGCTGATAGAGAAAATGCTTGAACTTGCTGAATTGCTAATAATTGACATTTTGAGAGATACAGACAGCCAGGTTGGCTGAAACTGAAGGGAAAGGAGAAATTGAAGTTGCAGTGAATGCGGAGAAGCTGCAAATGTGCTCAGTCTAACAGATTTCAGGAAATTGAGTATTTGATAGATAAATAGAACTACATTTGCTGATAAAGTTAGAACTTGAGAAATTGTAGCTTCAGGTGAATGATCAGTTAGTCGAAATGTGGAGACTGCTAGAATTAGAGATGCTTATTTAGATAGGCAGTGGATATTAATAGAGATAGCGAGGTTGGTGGAAAGTAAGAAACTTGTACATTCACAGAAGGAGCAGAAGCTACAAGCAGCGAATTTGGTGAAAATGGGAGGTTTTACAAATATTGGGGAAGTGAAATAGTTGCAGATAGATAAAATGCTAGAATTATATCAATGGCTAGGTATTGATATTTTGCTATCCACAGCGAACCAGGTTTGCTTAAATTGAGGGATATGGAGAAATTAATAGTACAGCCAACGCAGAGAAGCTGGGAATCTGCGGAATTTGATTAATAACAAGAAATTAAGTATTTCCTTGAAGAAGAAAACTGATTAGTTGCAAAATATAGGAATGGTGATTTTAAAGGCAGAGTTGTACGAACAACGATGAAAAATGTGTGGGTTGTCAGAAATAGATCTATTTATGTTGTTGGACTGCAGAGATTATTGGAGATTGAGAAATTGATTGAAATTGAGAAATTTGTAGATTCAGAGAACGAGCGGATAATGCAAACAGCGAATTTGTTGGAAATGGGAGATTTTACATATTTTGGGAATGAGTTATATCTGCTGATGGAGAAAATGCTTGAACTTGCTGAATTGCTAATAATTGACATTTTGAGAGATACAGACAGCCAGGTTTGCTGAAACTGAAGGGAAAGGAGTAATTGATGTTGCAGTGAATGCGGAGAAGCTGCAAATGTGCTCAGTCTAACAGATTTCAGGATATTGAGTATTTGATAGATAAATAGAACTATATTTGCTGATAAAGTTAGAACTTGAGAAATTGGAGGTTCAGGTGAATGATAAGTAACTCGAAATGTGGGGAATGTTAGAATTAGAGATACTTATTTAGATAGGCAATGGATATTAATGGACGTAGCGAGGTTGGTGGAAATTAAGAAACTTGTACATTCAGAGAAGGAGCAGAAGTTACAAGCAGCGAATTTGGTGAAAATGGGAGATATTACAAATATTGGGAAAGTGAAATAGCTGCAGACAGATAAAATGCTAGAATTATATCAATGGCTAGGTATTGATATTATGTTATCCAAAGCGAACCAGTTTTGCTGAAATTGAGGGATATGGAGAAATTGATAGTGTAGCCAACGCAGAGAAGCTGGGAATCTGCAGAATTTGATTAATTACAAGAAACAGAGTATTTCCTGGATGTAGAAACCTGATTAGTTGCCAAATATAGGAATGGTGACATTGAAGGCATAGTTGTACGAGCAACAGTGAAAAGTCAGTAGGTTGTCAGAAATAGATCTATTTATGTTGTTGGACTGCAGAAATAATTGGAGATTGACAACTTGATTGAAATGGAGACACTCGTAGATTCAGTAAACGAGCGGATTATGCAAACAGCGAATTTCTTGCAAATGGGAGATTTTATAAATTTTGGGAATGAGTTATATCTGCTGATAGACAAAATGCTTGAACTTGCTGAATTGCTAATAATTGACATTTTGAGAGATACAGACGGCCAGGTTTGCTGAAACTGAAGGGATTGGAGAAATTGAAGTTGCAGTGAATGCGGAGAAGCTGCCCATGTGCTCAGTCTAACAGATGTCAGGAAATTGAGTATTTGATAGATAAATAGAACTACATTTGCTGATAAAGTTAGAACTTGAGAAATTGTAGCTTCAGGTGAATGATCAGTTAGTCGAAATGTGGAGACTGATAGAATTAGAGATACTTATTTAGATAGGCAGTGGATATTAATAGAGATAGCGAGGTTGGTGGAAAGTAAGAAACTTGTCCATTCACAGAAGGAGCAGAAGCTACAAGCAGCGAATTTAGTGAAAATGGGAGGTTTTACAAATATTGGGGAAGTGAAATAGTTTCAGATAGATAAAATGCTAGAATTATATCAATGGCTAGGTATTTACATTTTGCGATCCACAGCGAACCAGGTTTGCTTAAATTGAGGTATATGGAGAAATTAATAGTGCAGCCAACGCAGGGAAGCTGGGATTCTGCAGATTTTGATTAATAACAAGAAATTAAGTATTTCCTTGAAGAAGAAAACTGATTAGTTGCAAAATATAGGAATGGTGATTTTAAAGGCATAGTTGTACGAACAATGGCGAAATATGTGTTGCTTGTCAGAAATAGATCTATTTATGTTGCTGGACTGCAGAAATAATTGGAGATTGAGAAATTGATTGAAATGGAGAAACTTGTAGATTCAGAGAACGAGCGGATAATGCAAACAGCGAATTTCTTGGAAATGGGAGATTTTACAAATTTTGGGAATGAGTTATATCTGCTGATAGAGAAAATGCTTGAACTCGCTGAATTGCTAATAATTGACATTTTGAGAGAAATAGCGAGCCAGCATTGCTGAAAGTGATGGGAATGGAGAAATTGAAGTTGCAGTGAATGCGGAGAAGCTGCAAATGTGCTCAGTCTAACAGATTTCAGGATATTGAGTATTTGATAGACAAATAGAACTACATTTGCTGATAAAGTTAGAGCTTGCGAAATTGTAGGTTCAGGTGAATGATAAGTAACTCGAAATGTGGAGACTGTTAGAATTAGAGATACTTATTTAGATAGGCAGTGGATATTAATAGAAATAGCGAGGTTGGTGGAAATTAAGCAACTTGTACATTCAGAGAAGGAGCAGAAGATACAAGCAGCGAATTTGGTGAAAATGGGAGAATTTACAAACATTGGGAAAGTGAAATAGCTGCAGCTAGTTAAAATGCGAGAATCATATCAATGGCTAGGTATTGATATTTTGCTATTCGCAGCGAACCCGGTTTGCTTAAATTGAGGGATATGGAGAACTTGATCGTGTAGCCAACGCAGAGAAGCTGGGAATGTGCAGAATTTGATTAATTACAAGATACTGAGTATTTCCTGGATGCAGAAACCAGATTAGTTGCCAAATATATGAATGGTGACATTGAAGGCATAGTTGTACGAGCAACAGTGAAAAATCTGTAGGTAGTCAGAAATAGATCTATTTGTGTTGTTGGACTGAGGAAATTATTGGAGATTGACAAATTGATTGAATTGGAGAATCTTGTAGCTTCAGTGAACGAGCGGATAATGCAAACAGCGAATTTCTTGGAAATGGGAGATTTTACAAATTTTGGGAAAGAGTTATATCTGCTGATAGAAAAAATACTTGAACTCGCTGAATTGCTAATAATTGACATTTTGAGAGAAATAGAGAGCCAGCATTGCTGAAAGTGATGGGAATGGAGAAATTGAAGTTGCAGTGAATGCGGAGAAGCTGCAAATGTGCTCAGTCAGGAAATTGAGTATTTGACAGATAAATAGAACTACATTTCCTGATAAAGTTAGAACTTGAGAAATTGTAGCTTCAGGTGAATGATCAGTTAGTCGAAATGTGGAGACTGCTAGAATTAGAGATGCTTATTTAGATAGGCAGTGGATATTAATAGAGATAGCGAGGTTGGTGGAAAGTAAGAAACTTGTACATTCACAGAAGGAGCAGAAGCTACAAGCAGCGAACTTGGTGAAAATGGGAGGTTTTACAAATATTGGGGAAGTGAAATAGTTGCAGATAGATAAAATGCTAGAATTATATCAATGGCTAGGTATTGATATTTTGCTATCCACAGCGAACCAGGTTTGCTTAAATTGAGGGATATGGAGAAATTGATAGTGTAGCCAACGCAGAGAAGCTGGGAATGTGCAGAATTTGATTAATTACAAGAAACTGAGTAATTCCTGGATGTAGAAACCTGATTAGTTGCAAAATATAGGAATTCCGATATTGAAAGCATAGTTGTAGGATCAACATTGAAAAATCAGTAGGTTGTCAACAATAGATCTATTTATGTTGTTGGACTGAAGAAATTCTTGGAGATTGACAAATAGATTGAAATGGAGAAACTTGTAGATTCAGTGAACGAGCGGATAATGCAAACAGCGAATTTCTTGGAAATGGGAGATTTTACAAATTTTGGGAATGAGTTATATCTGCTGATAGAGAAAATGCTTGAACTTGCTGAATTGCTAATAATTGACATTTTGAGAGATACAGACGGCCAGGTTTGCTGAAAGTGAAGGGATTGGAGAAATTGAAGTTGCAGTGAATGCGGAGAAGCTGCAAATGTGCTCAGTCTAACAGATTTCAGGATATTGAGTATTTGATAGATAAATAGAACTACATTTGCTGATAAAGTTAGAGCTTTCGAAATTGTAGGTTCAGGTGAATGATACGTAACTCGAAATGTAGAGACTGTTAGAATTAGAGATATTTATTTAGAAAGGCAGTGGATATTAATTGAAATAGCGAGGTTGGTGGAAATTAAGAAACTTGTACATTCAGAGAGGGAGCAGAAGCTACAAGCTGAGAATTTGGTGAAAATGGGAGATATTACAAATATTGGGAAAGTGAAATAGCTGCAGATAGATAAAATGCTAGAATTATATCAGTGGCTAGCTATTGATATTTTGCTATCCACAGAGAACCAGGTTTGCTTAAATTGAGGGATATGGAGAAATTAATAGTGTAGCCAACGCAGAGAAGCTGGGAATCTGCAGAATTTGATTAATAACAAGAAATTAAGTATTTCCTTGAAGAAGAAAACTGATTAGTTGCAAAATATAGGAATGGTGATTTTAAAGGCATAGTTGTACGAACAACCGTGAAAAATGTGTTGGTTGTCAGAAATAGATCTATTTATGTTGTTGGACTGCAGAAATTATTGGAGATTGAGAAATTGATTGAAATGGAGAAACTTGTAGATTCAGAGAACGAGCGGACAATGCAAACAGCGAATTTGTTGGAAATGGGAGATTTTACATATTTTGGGAATGAGTTATATCTGCTGATAGAGAAATGCTTTAACTTGCTGAATTGCTAATAATTGACATTTTGAGAGATACAGACTGCCAGGTTTGATGAAACTGAAGGGAAAGTAGAAATTGATGTTGCAGTGAATGCGGAGAAGCTGCAAATGTGCTCAGTCTAACAGATTTCTGGAAATTGAGTATTTGATAGATAAATAGAACTATATTTGCTGATAAAGTTAGAACTTGAGAAATTGGAGGTTCAGGTGAAAGATAAGTAACTCGAAATGTGGAGACTGTTAGAATTAGAGATACTTATTTAGATTGGCAGTGGATATTAATAGAAATAGCGAGGTTGGTGGAAATTAAGCAACTTGTACATTCAGAGAAGGAGCAGAAGATACAAGCAGCGAATTTGGTGAAAATGGGAGAATTTACAAATATTGGGAAAGTGAAATAGCTGCAGATAGTTAAAATGCGAGAATCATATCAATGGCTAGGTGTTGATATTTTGCTTTTCGCAGCGAACCCGGTTTGCTTAAATTGAGGGATATGGAGAACTTGATCGTGTTGCCAACGCAGGGAAGCTGGCAATCTGCAGAATTTGATTAATTACAAGAATCTGAGTAATTCCTGGATGTAGACACCTGATTAGTTGCAAAATTTAGGAATTGTGATATTGAAAACATAGTTGTACGATCAACATTGAAAAATCAGTATGTTGTCAGAAATAGATCTATTTATGTTGTTGGACTGAAGAAATTATTGGAGATTGACAAATAGATTGAAATGGAGAAACTTGTAGATTCAGAGAACGAGCGGATGATGCAAACAGCGAATTTGTTGGAATTGGGAGATTTTACATATTTTGGGAATGAGTTATACCTGCTGATAGAGAAAATGCTTGAACTTGCTGAATTGCTAATAATTGACATTTTGAGAGATACAGACAGCCAGGTTTGCTGGAACTGAAGGGAAAGGAGAAATTGAAGTTGCAGTGAATGCGGAGAAGCTGCAAATGTGCTCAGTCTAACAGATTTCATTATAGTGAGTATTTGATAGACAAATAGAACTACATTTGCTGATAAAGTTAGAGCTCGCGAAATTGTAGCTTCAGGTGAATGATAAGTAACTCGAAATGTAGAGACTGTTAGAATTGGAGATACTTATTTAGATAGGCAGTGGATATTAATAGAAATAGCGAGGTTGGTGGAAATTAAGCAACTTGTACATTCAGAGAAGGAGCAGAAGACACAAGGAGCGAATTTTGTGAAAATGGGAGAATTTACAAATATTGGGAAAGTGAAATAGCTGCAGAGAGATAAAATGCTAGAATTATATCAATGGCTAGGTATTTACATTTTGCTATCCACAGCGAACCAGGTTTGCTTAAATTGAGGGATATGAAGAAATTAATAGTGCAGCCAACGCAGAGAAGCTGGGAATCTGCAGAATTTGATTAATTAGAAGAAATTAATTATTTCCTCGAAGAAGAAAACTGATTAATTGCAAAATATAGGAATGGTGATTTTAAAGGCATAGTTGTACGAACAACAGTGCAACATGTGTTGGTTGTCAGAAATAGATCTATTTATGTTGTTGGACTGGAGAAATTATTGGAGATTTAGAAATTGATTGAAATGGAGAAACTTGTAGATTCAGAGAACGAGCGGACAATGCAAACAGCGAATTTGTTGGAAATGCGAGATTTTACATATTTTGGGAATGAGTTATATCTGCTGATAGAGAAAATGCTTGAACTTGCTGAATTGCTAATAATTGACATTTTGAGAGATACGGACAGCCAGGTTTGCTGAAACTGAAGAGAAAGGAGAAATTGCAGCGGCAGTGAATACGGAGAAGCTGAAAATGTGCTCAGGACAACAGATTTCTGGAAATTGAGTATTTGATAGATAAATTGAATTACATTTGCTGATTAAGTTAGAACTTGCGAAATCGTAGGTTCAGGTCAATGATAAAAAATCGAAATGTGGAGAGTGTTTGAATTAGAGATTCTTATTTTGATAGGCAATGGATATTAATAGAGATAGCGAGGTTGGTGGAAATTAAGAAACTTGTACATTCAGAGAGGGAGCAGAAGCTACAAGCAGCGAATTTGGTGAAAATGGGAGATATTACAAATATTGGGAAAGTGAAATAGCTGCAGATAGATAAAATGCTAGAATTTTATCAATGGCTAGGTATTGATATTTTGCTATCCAAAGCGAACCAGTTTTGCTGAAATTGAGGGATATGGCGAAATTGATAGTGTAGCCAACGCACAGAAGCTGGAAATCTTCAGATTTTGATTAATTACAAGAAATTGTGTAATTCCTGGATGTAGAAACCTGATTAGGTGCAACATATAGCAACTGTGATATTGAAGGAATAGTTGTACGATCAACATTGAAAAATCAGTAGGTTGTCAGAAATAGATCTATTTATGTTGTTGGACTGCAGAAATTATTGGAGATTGACAAATTGATTGAAATGTAGAAACTTGTCGATTTAGTGAACGAGCGGATAATGCAAACAGCGAATTTCTTGCAAATGGGAGATTTTACAATTTTTGAGAATGAGTTATATCTGCTAGTAGAGAAAATGCTTGAACTTGCTGAATTGCTAATCATTGACATTTTGAGAGAAATAGAGAGCCAGGTTTGCTGAAACTGAAGGGAAAGGAGAAATTGAAGTTGCAGTGAATGCGGAGAAGCTGCAAATGTGCTCAGTCTAACAGATTTCATGATAGTGAGTATTTGATAGACAAATAGAACTACATTTGCTGATAAAGTTAGAGCTCGCGAAATTGTAGGTTCAGGTGAATGATATGTAACTCGAAATGTAGAGACTGTTAGAATTGGAGATACTTATTTAGATAGGCAGTGGATATTAATTGAAATAGCGAGGTTGGTGGAAATTAAGCAACTTGTACATTCAGAGAAGGAGCAGAAGACACAAGGAGCGAATTTGGTGAAAATGGGAGAATTTACAAATATTGGGAAAGTGAAATAGCTGCAGAGAGATAAAATGCTAGAATTATATCAATGGCTAGGTATTTACATATTGCTATCCAGAGCGAACCAGGTTTGCTTGAATTGAGGGATATGGAGAAAATGATAGTGTAGCCAACGCAGAGAAGCTGGGAATGTGCAGAATTTGATTAATTAGAAGAAACTGAGTATTTCCTGGATGTACAATCCAGATCAGTTGCAAAATATAGGAATGGTGATATTGAAGGCATAGTTGTACGAACAACATTGAAAAATGAGTAGGTTATCAGAAATAGATCTATTTATGTTGTTGGACTGCAGAAAGTATTGGAGATTGAGAAATTGATTGAAATGGAGAATCTTGTAGATTTAGGAATGAGCGGATAATGCAAAGAGCGAATTTGTTGGATATGGGAGATTTTACAAATTTTGGGAATGAGTTATATCTGCTGACAGAGAAAATGCTTGAACTTGCTGAATTGCTAATAATTGACATTTTGAGGGATACAGACAGCCAGGTTTGCTGAAACTGAAGGGAAAGGAGAAATTGATGTTGCAGTGAATGCGGAGAAGCTGCAAATGTGCTCAGTCTAACAGATTTCAGGAAATTGAGTATTTGATAGATAAATAGAACTACATTTGCTGATAAAGTTAGAACTTGAGAAATTGTAGCTTCAGGTGAATGATGAGTTAGTCGAAATGTGGAGACTGTTAGAGTTAGAGATACTTATTTAGATAGGCAGTGGATATTAATAGAGATAGCGTTGTTGGTTGAAAGTAAGAAACTTGTACATTCAAAGAAGGAGCAGGAGCTACAAGCAGCGAATTTGGTGAAAATGGGAGATTTTACAAATATTGGGAATGTGAAATAGCTGCATATAATAAAATGCTAGAATTTTATCAATGACTAGGTATTGATATTTTGCTATCCACAGTGAACCCGGTTTGCTTAAATTGATGGATATGGAGAAATTAATAGTGCAGCCAATGCAGAGAAGCTGGGAACCTGCAGAACTTGATTAATAAAATGAAATTGAGTATGTCCTGGAAGAAGAAAACTGATTAGTTGCAAAATATCGGAATGGTGATTTTAAAGGCATAGTTGTACGAACAACAGTGAAAAATGTGTTGGTTGTCAGAAATAGATCTATTTATGTTGTTGGACTGCAGAAATTATTGGAGATTGAGAAATCTCCAGACCCCGAATCCTGACCCCAGCTCCTGATGCCCATTTCTCCCGGCTTCTCTCGACCCCGACTTCTCCCAACTCCCAGCCACCAACTCCAGACCCCGACTCCAGACCCCGACTCCAGACCCCGACTCCTCCAGACCCCGACTCCAACAGACCCCGCCGACTCCCGACCCCGACTCCGACTCCAGACATTGAGTCCTCCAGACCCCGACTCCAAACCCCGACTCCACACCCCGACGCAACTCCCCGACTCCACACCCCGACTCCTCCAGTCCCCGACTCCAGACCCCGACTCCAGACCGTGTCTCCAGATCCAGATGCCAGACCCCAACTACCGACCCCATCTTCTCCCAACCCCGACTTCTCCTGACTCCGGCTCCAGACCCCAACTCCTCCAGACCCCGACTCCTCATGACCCTGACTCCTCCAGACCCCGACTCCCCACCCCGACTCCAAACCCCAACTCCACAACCCAACTCCTCCAGACCCCGAATCCTCTATACCCTGACTCCAAAGCCCGACTCAAAACCCCAACTCAAGACCCCGACTCCTCAAGACCGCGACTCCTCCAGACCCTCACACCAAACACCGACTCCACACCCCGACTCCACCACACCCCGTCTCCTCCAGAACCCGACTCCTCCAGACCCCTACTCCAGACCCCGACTCCAGACCAGACACCAGATCCCAAATCCCTGCCCCGACTGCTCCAGTCCCTGACTGCAGACCCCAACTCCAGACCCCGAATCCATTCCCACACTCCTCCAGACCCCGACTCCACACCCCGACGCAACTCCCCGACCCCACACCCCGACTCCTCCAGACCCCGACTCCGCACCCTGACTCCAAACCCCGACTCCACAACCCAACTCCTCCAGACCCCGAATCCTCCAGATCCTGACTCCAAACCCTGACTCAACACCCCAACTCCAGACCCCGACTCCACACCCCGACTCCTCCAGTCCCCGACTTCTCCTGATCGCGATTCCAGACCCCGACTCCTGACCCCGATTCCAGATCCCGACTCCTGACCCCGACTCCACCAGACCCTGACTCCTGCAGAGCCAGACTCCTCCAGAGCCAGACTCCAGACCCCGACTCCTCCAGACCCCGACTCCAAACCCTGACTCCACACTAGGATTACTCCAGACACCAACATCTCCAGACCATGACTCCATACCCCGACTCAACGCCCGAGCTCCACACCCCAACTCCCCACCCCGAATCCTCCAGACCCCGACTCCAGACCCCGACTCCAGACGCAACTCCTCCAGACCCCGACTCCAGACCGTGACTCCAGACCCCAACTCCAGACCCTGACTCCTGACCCCGAATCCTCCAGAGACCGACTCCTCCAGATCCAGACGCCAGACCCCGACTGCCGACCCCGACTTCTCCAAACCCTGACTTCTCGCGACCCCGACTGCTCCCGACACCGACTCCAGACCCCGACTCCTGACCCCGACTCCCGACCCCCACTTCTCCCGGCTTCCCCCAACCCCGACTTCTCCTGACCCCGACTTCTCCCGACCCCGACTTCTCCCGACCCCGACTTCTCCCGATCCTGACTCCACCAGACCCCGACTCCTCCAGACACCAACTGCTCCATACCCCGACTCCAGAGCCTGACTCCAGAGCCCGACTCCTCCATTCCCCGACTCCAACAGCCCCCGACTCCAGACCCCAACTCCTGCCCTCGACTCCAGCCCTTGAATCCAGATCCCGACTCCAGACCCCGTCTTCAGATCCAGACTCCACCAGACCCCGACTCCAGACCAAACACCAGATCCTAAATCCCTGCCCCGACTGCTCCGGTCCCCGACTGTAGACCCCAACTCCAGACCCTGAATACATTCCCAGACTCCTCCAGACCCCGACTCAAGCCCCGACTCCAGACCGCGTCACCAGAACCAGACGCCAGACCCCGATTCCCGACCCCATCTTCTCCCAAACCCAACTTCTCCTACCCAGTCTTCAGACCACGACTCCTCAAAACCCCAACTCCTCCAGACCATGACTCCACACCCCGACTCCACACCCCAACTCCACACACCGACTCCACCCCCCGACCCTGACTCCACACCCCAACTCCACACCCTGACTACTCCAGACCCCAACTCCAAACCACGGCTTAACACCGCAACTCCTCCAGACCCCAACTCCTCCAGACCCCTACTCCAGACGCCAACTCTTCCAGACCCTGACTCCAGACCCCGACTCTATACCCCAACTCCAGACCCTAAATCCTCCAGGCCATGACTCCTGAACCCGACTCCACACCCGGACTCCACACCCCAAATCCACACACCGACTCCACACCCCCACCCCGACTCGACACCCCGACTCCACACCCCGACCGCTCCAGACCCCCACTCCAGACCTGAACTCCACACCGCAACTCCAGACCCCGACGCCAGATACCTGACTCCTCCAGACTGCAACTCCAGATCCCGACTCCTCCAGACCCCGACTCCTCCAGACCCCGACTCCTCCAGACCCTGACTCCTCCAGAGCCAGACTCCTCCAGAGCCAGGCTCTAGACCCCGACTCCTGCAGACCCCGACTCCTCCAGACCCCGACGGCTCCCGACCCTGACTCAAGACATTGAGTCCTCCACACGCCGAGTCCACACCCCGACTCCACATCCTGACTCCATACCATGTTTCCTCCTGACACCAGCTTCTCCAGACCATGACACCATGTCCAGACTCAACACCCCAACTCCACACCACGAATCCTCCAGACCCCGACTCCAGACCCCAACTCCAGACCCGATTCCTCTAGACCCCAACTCCAGACCACAACTCCAGACCCCAACTCCAGACACTGACTCCTCACCCCGACTCCTCCAGAGACCGACTCCTCCAGATCCGGATGCCAGACCCCGACTCCAGGCCCCGACTCCAGACCCCTACTCCAGACCCTGATTCCTCCAGACCCTGACTCCTCCAGACCCTGACTCCTCCAGAGCCAGACTCCAGACCCCAACTACTCCAGACCCGGACTCCTCCATACCCCGACTCCAACAGACCCTGCCGAGTCCCGATCCTGACTCCAGACATTTATTCCTCCAGACCCCAACTCCACACCCCAACTCCCCACCCCGAAACCTCCAGTCCCCGACTCCAGACCGCGACTCCAGACCCGAACTCCAGATCCTGACTCCTGACCCCGACTCCTCCAGAGACCGACTCCTCCTGATCCGGACGCCAGATCCCGACTCCCGACCCCGACTTCTCCAAACCGGGACTTCTTGCGACCCTGACTTCTCCAGACGCCGACTCCAGACCCCGACTCCTCCAGACCACGACTCCAAGTCCCGACTCCAGGCCCCGACTCCAGACCCCGACTCCAGACCCCGACTCCACACCCCGGCTCAACACCCCGACTCCACACCCCGACTCCACACCCCGACTCCACACTCCGACTCCTCCACACCCCAACTCCTCCGCACCCCGACTCCTCCACACCCCGACTCCAGACTCTGCTTTCAGACCCCGACCCAAGACCCCAACTCCAGACCCCGACTCCAGACCTGTATCCAGCCCCAACTCCCGACACTGATTCCACCAGACCCTGACTCCAGACCCCTACTCCAGAGTCTGACTAAAGACCCCGATTCATCCAGACACCGACTCCTCCAGATCCCGACTACAGACCCCGATTGCAGAGCGTGACTCCAGACACCGAAAACAGACACCGATATCTGACCCAGATACAGACCCCGACTCCCGACCCTGATGCCTCTGGATCCCAATGCCAGACCCTGACTCCAGATCCCGAATACAGACCCCGACTCCTCCAAACCCCGACTCCAGACCCCGACTCCTTCAGACCCCGACTCCTCCAGACCCCGACTCCAAACCAAGACTCCACACCGTGACTCCTCCAGACCCTGACTCCTCCAGACCCCGACTCCTCCAGACCCCGACTCCTCCAGACCCCGACTCCAGACGCCTACTCCAGGCCCTGTCTCCAGATCCAGACACCAGATCCCGACTCCCAACCCTGACTACTCCAGACCACGACTCCAGACCACGATTCCAGACCGCGATTCCAGACCCTGACTGCAGACCCCAACTCCTCCAGACCCTGACTCCAGACCCCGATTCCAGAGCTTGACTCCAGACCCCGAAAACAGACCCCGATATCTGACCCAGATACAGACCCCGATTCCCGGCCCTGATTCCTCCAGACATCGACTCCAGACCCTTACTACAGATCCCGACTCCCGAACCCATCTGCTCCCAACTCCGACTTCTCCTGACCCCGGCTCCAGACCCCGACTCGTCCAGACCCCGACTCCTCATGACCTCGACTCCAGACCCTGACACCTCCAGATCCAGACGCCAGACCCCGACTCACGACCCAATCTTCTCCAAACTCTGACTTCTCCTGATCCCGACTCCATTCCCAGACTCCTCCAGACCCCAACTCCACACCCCGACTCCAAACCCCGACTCCACACACAAACTCCTCCAGACCCCGACTCCTCCAGACACCGACTCCTCCTGACCCTGATTCCTCCACAACCCGATTCCTCCAGACTCCAACTCCTCCAGACTCCGTCTCCAGACCTGACTCCAGAACCCGAATCCAGACCCCGACTCCAGACCCATATCCAGACCTCGACTCCAGACCCCCACACCAGACCCCGACTCCAGACCGTGATTCCAAACCCCGACTCCTCTAGACCACGACACCACCAGAACCCGACTCCTCCAGACCCTGACTCCTCCAGAGCCCAACTCCAGACCCCATCTCCAGATACTGACTCCAGGCCCTGTCTCCAGACCCGGACACCAGATCCCGACTCCCAAAGCCGACAGCTCCAGACCCCAACTCTGGACCCCGAATCCTCCAGACGCCGACTCCACACACGACTGCTCCAGAACCTGACTCTAGATCCTGACTCCAGAATCCGACATCAGACCTCGACTCCTCCAAACCCCGACTCCAGCCTCTGACTCCAGACCCGTCTCCTCGAGACCCCGACTACTCCTCTCCCCGACTCCAGTACCCGACTCCTCCAGACACTGACTTCATACCCCGACTCCAGACCTCGACTCCTCCTGACCCCGACTCATCCAGACCCCGACTCCTCCAGACTGCAACTCCTCCAGACCACGACTCCAAGTCCTGACTCCAGGCCCCGACTCCAGACCCCGACTTCAGACCCCGACTCCACACCCCGGCTCAACACCCCGACTCCACACCCCGACTCCACACCCCGACTCCACACTCCGACTCCTCCACACCCCAACTCCTCCGCACCCTGACTCCTCCACACCCCGACTCCAGACTCTGCTTCCAGACCCCGACACAAGACCCCAACTCCAGACCCCGACTCCAAATCTGTATCCAGCCCCAACTCCCGACACTGATTCCACCAGAACCCGACTCCAGACCCCTACTCCAGAGCCTGACTAAAGACCCTGACTTCTCCAGACAGCGACTCCTCCAGATCCCGTCTCCAGACCCCGATTGCAGAGCGTGACTCCAGACACCGAAAACAGACACCGATATCTGACCCGGGTACAGACCCCGACTCGTGACCCTGATGCCTCCGGATCCCAACGCCAGACCCTGACTTCAGATCCCGAATACAGACCCCGACTCCTCCACACCCCGACTCCAGACCCCGACTCCTCCAGACCCCGACTCCTCCAGATCCCGACTCCAGACCAGGACTCCAGATCCTGACTGCAGATCCCGACTCCATTCCCAGACTCCTCCAGACCTCAACTCCACACCACAACGCAACTCCACGACTCCACACCCCGACTCCTCCCGACCCCAACTCCAGACCCCGACTCCACACCCCGACGCCACAAGACCCCGGCTCCATACCCCCACTCGAGACCACAACTCCAGACACCGACTCGTCCAGACCCCGACTCCTCATGACCTCGACTCCAGACCCTGACACCTCCAGATCCAGACGCCAGACCCCGACTCCCGACCCAATCTTCTCCAAACCCCGACTTCTCCTGATCCTGACTCCATTCCCAGACTCCTCCAGACCCCGACTCCACACCCCGACTCCAAACCCCGACTCCACACACCGACTCCTCCAGACCACAACTCCTCCAGACACTGACTCCTCCTGACCCCGATTCTTCCTCACCTCGACTCCTCCAGACTCCAACTCCTCCAGACTCCGTCTCCAGACCTGACTCAGGAAGCCGAATCCAGACCCCGACTCCAGACACCGACTCCTGACCCCGACTCCCGACCCCAACTTCTCCCGGCTTCTCCTGAGCCCGACTTTTCCTGACCCCGACTTCTCCCAACCCCGACTTCTCCCGACCCCGACGTCTCCCGACCCCGACTCCTCCAGACCCCGACTCCTCCAGACACCGACTGCTCCATACTCCGACTCCAGAGCCCAACTCCTCCAGTCCCCTACTCCTACAGCACCCGACTCCAGACCCCAACTCCTGCCCCCGACTCCATCCCTCGAATCCAGATCCCGACTCCAGACCCCATCTTCAGATCCAGTCTCAAGACCCGGACTCCCGATTCCAGAACCCGACTCCAGACGCTGACTCCTCCAGACCCTGACACCTCCAGACCCTGACTCCACAGCCTGACTCCACACCTCGACTCCACACCCCGACTCTTCAAGACCGCGACTCCTCCAGACCCGCACAACAAACTCCGACTCCAGACCCCGACTCCAGACCCCGACTCCACCAGACCCCGACTCCTCCAGAACCCGAGACCTCCAGACCCCTACTCCAGACCCCGACACCAGACCAGACACCAGATCCCAAATCCCTGCCCCGACTGCTCCAGTCCACGACTGCAGACCCCAACTCCAGTCCCCGAATCCATTCCCAGACTCCTCCAGAGCCCGACTCCACACCCGGACGCAACTCCACCGTCTCCACACCCTGACTCCTCCAGTCCCCGACTCCAGACCGCGTCTCCAGATCCAGATGCCAGACCCTGACTCCCGACGCCAGACCCTGACTCCCAACGCCATCTTCTCCCAACCCCGACTTCTCCTGACCCCGGCTTCAGACCCCGGCTCCTCCAGACCCCGACTCCTCATGTCCCCGGCTCCAGACACCGACTCCTCCACACCCCGACTCCTCCAGACCCTGACTCATCCAGAGCCAGACTCCTCCAGAGCCAGACTCCAGACCCCGACACCTCCAGACCCCGACTCCTCCAGACCCCGATGACTCCCGATCCCGACTCCAGACATTGAGTCCTCAACACCCCGACTCCACACCCCGACTCCACACCCCAACTCCACTCACTGACTCCACACCCTGACCCCGACTTCTCCCGACCCCGACTCCTCCAGATCCCGACTCCTCCAGACACCGACTGCACCATACCCCGATTCCAGAGCCCGACTCCAGAGCCCGACTCCTCCAGTCCCCAACTCCTCCAGCCCCCGACTCCAGACACAAACTCCTGCCCCCGACTCCAGCCCTCGAATCCAGTTCCCGACTCCAGACCCCGTCTTCAGATCCAGTCTCCAGACCCGGACTCCCAATTCCAGAAACCGACTCCAGACACTGACTTCTCCAGACCCTGACACCTCCAGATCCCGACTCCGTAAGACCGCAATCCCTCCAGACCCTCACAACAAACCCCAACTCCAGACCCCGACTCCACCAGATCCCGACTCCACACCCTGACTCCACACCCCGACTCCACACCCCGGCTCCACACTCCGACTCCTTAAGACTGCGACTCCTCCAGACCCTCACAACAAACCCCGAATCCAGACACCGACTTCTTCTGACCCCGGCTTCAGACCCCGACTCCTCCAGACCCCGACTCCTCCAGACCCTGACTCCAGACCCTGACTCCTCCAGTCCCCGACTCCTCCGGACCGCGATTCCAGACCCCGATTCCAGACCCCGACTCCAGACCCCAATTCCAGACCCCGACTCCTCCAGACCCTGACTCCTCCAGACCCCGACTCCTCCAGACCCCGACGCGAACAGACCCCGCCGACTCCCGACCCCGACTCCAGACATTGAGTCCTCCAGACCCCGACTCCACACCCCAACTCCACACCCTGACTCCACACCATGATTCCTCCAGACCCCAACTTCTCCAGACCATTACTCCATTCCCCGACTCAACGCCCCAACTCCACACCCCAACTCCCCACCCCAAATCCTCCAGACCCCGACACCAGATCGCGACTCCAGACCCCTACTCCAGACCCTGACTCCTGACACCGACTCCTCCAGAGACCGACTCCTCCAGATCCGGACGCCAGACACGGACTCCCGACCCCGACTTCTCCAAACCCCGACTTCTTTCGACCCCGACTTCTCCTGACCCCGACTTCTCCCGACTCCGACTTCTCCCGATCCCGACTACTCCCGACCCCGACTCCTCCAGACCGAGACTCCTCCAGACACTGACTGCTCCATACCCTGAATCCAGAGCCCAACTCCAGAGCCCGACTCCTCCAGACACCGACTGCTCCATACCCCGACTCCAGAGCCCTACTCCTCCATTCCCCGACTCCTCCAGCCCCCGACTCCATACCCCGACACCTGCCCCCGACTCCAGCCCTCGAATCCAGATCCTGACTCCAGACCCCGTCTTCAGATCCAGTCTCCAGACCCGGACTCCCGGTTCCAGAACCCGACTCCAGACACTGACTCCTCCAGACACTGACTCCTCCAGATCCTGACACCTCCAGACCCTGATTCCACACCCCGACTCCACACCCCAAATCCACACCCCGACTCCCACAGACCCCGACTCCTGACCGCGTGTCCAGATCCAGACGCCAGACCCCAACTACTGACCCCATCTTCTCCCAACCCCAACTTCTCCTGACCCCGGCTCCAGACCCCGACGCCTCCAGACCCCGACTCCTCATGACCCCGACTCCAGACCCTTACTCCACCAGACCCCGAATCCACACCCCGACTCCAAACCCTGACCCCACCACCCAACTCCTCCAGACGCTGAATCCTCTAGACCCTGACTCCAAACCCTGACTCAACACGCCAACTCAACACCCCGACTCCACACCCCGACTCCTCCAGTACCCGACTCCTCTGGACCGCGATTCCAGAACCCGAATCCAGACCCCGACTCCAGACCCTGACTCCTCCAGGCCCTGACTCCTCCAGACACTGACTCCTCCAGATCCTGACACCTCCAGACCCTGACTCCACACCCCGACTCCACACCCCAAATCCACACCCCGACTCCCACAGACCCCGACTCCTGACCGCGTGTCCAGATCCAGACGCCAGACCCCGACTACTGACCCCATCTTCTCCCAACCCCAACTTCTCCTGACCCCGGCTCCAGACCCCGACGCCTCCAGACCCCGACTCCTCATGACCCCGACTCCAGACCCTTACTCCACCAGACTCCGAATCCACACCCCGACTCCAAACCCTGACCCCACCACCCAACTCCTCCAGACGCTGAATCCTCTAGACCCTGACTCCAAACCCTGACTCAACACGCCAACTCCACACCCCGACTCCACACCCTGACTCCTCCAGTACCCGACTCCTCTGGACCGCGATTCCAGAACCCGAATCCAGACCCCGACTCCAGACCCTGACTCCTCCAGGCCCTGACTCCTCCAGAGCCAGACTCCTCCAGAGCCAGACTCCAGACCCCGACTACTCCAGACCTGGACTCCTCCAGACCCCGACTCCAACAGACCCCGCCGACTACCGATCCTGACTCCAGACATTGAGTCCTCCAGACCCCGACTCCACACCCCGACTCCACACCCTGACTCCACCCCACGATTCCTCCAGACCCCAACTTCTCCAGACCATGTCTCTATACCCCAACTCCATGCCCCAACTCCACACCCCAACTCCCCACCCCGAATCCTCCAGACCCCGACTCCAGACCGCGACTCCAGACCCGAACTCCAGATCCTGACTCCTGACCCCGACTCCTCCAGAGACCAACTCCTCCTGATCCGGATGCCAGATCCCGACTCCCGATGCCATCTTCTCCCAACCCCGACTTCTCCTGACCCCGGCTTCAGGCCCCGACTCCTCCAGACCCCGACTACTTATGGCCCTGACTCCAGACACCGACTCCTCCACACCCCGACTACTCCAGACAATGACTCCTCCAGAACCAGACTCCAGACCCCGACACCTCCAGACCCCGACTCCTCCAGACCCCGACGACTCCCGACCCCGACTCCAGACATTGAGTCCTCCACACCCCGACTCCACACCCCGACTCCACACCCCAACTCCACTCACCGACTCCACACCCTGACCCCGACTTCTCCCGACCCTGACTCCTCCAGATCCCGACTCCTCCAGACACCGACTGCTCCATACCCTGACTCTAAAGCCCGACTCCTCCAGTCCCCGACTCCTCCAGCCCCCAACTCCAGACCCCAACTCCTGCCCCCAACTCCAACCTCGAATCCAGTTCCCGACTCCAGACCCCGTCTTCAGATCCAGTCTCCAGACCCGGACTCCCGATTCCAGAAACCGACTCCAGACACTGACTCCTCCAGGCCCTGACACCTCCAGATCGCAATCAATGGCTAGGTATGGATATTTTGCTATCCAAAGCGAACCAGCTTTGCTGAAATTGAGGGATATGGAGAAATTGATAGTGTAGCCAACGCACAGAAGCTGGGAATCTGCAGATTTTGATTAATTACAAGAAACTGTGTAATTTCTGGATGTAGAAACCTGATTAGTTGCAACATATAGCAATTGTGATATTGAAGGCGTAGTTGTATGATCAACATTGAAAAATCAGTAGGTTGTCAGAAATAGATCTATTTATGTTGCTGGACTGCAGAAATTATTGGAGATTGAGAAATTGATTGAAATGGAGAAACTTGTAGATTCAGAGATCGAGCCGATAATGCAAACAGCGAATTTGTTGGAAATGGGAGATTTTACAAATTATGGGTCTGGAGGAGCTGCAGTCTTGAGGAGTCGGGATGTGGAGTCAGGGTGTGGAGTCGGGGTCTGGATTCGGGGTCTGGAGGAGTCAGTGTCTGGAGCCGGGTTCTGGAATCTGAAGTCCGGGTCTGGAGACTGGATCTGAAGACGGTGTCTGGAGTCGGGATCTGGATTCGAGGGCTGGAGTCGGCGGCAGGAGTCAGGGTCTGGTGTCGGGGGCTGCAGGAGTTGGGGACTGGAGGACTCGGGCTCTGGAGTTTCTGGATCTGGAGTAGGGGTATGGAGCAGTCGGTGTCTGGAGGAGTCGGGGTCAGGAGAAGTCGGGGTCGGGAGAAGTCGGTGTGGGGAGAAGTGTGAGTCGGGAGTCGGGGTCAGCAGTCGGGGTCTGGAGTCGGGGTCTGGAGGAGTCGGGGTCTGGAGGAGTCGGGGTCTGGAGGAGTCGGGGTCTGGAGTCGGGGTCGGGAGAAGTCGGGGTCACGAGAAGTCGGGGTTTGGAGAAGTCGGGGTCGGGAGTCGGGGTCTGGCGTGTGGATCTGGAGGAGTCAATCTCTGGAGGAGTCGCGGTCAGGAGTCAGGGTCTGGAGCTGGGGACTGGAGTCGCGGTCTGTAGTCGGTGTCTGGAGGAGTCGTGTCTGGAGTTGTGGTCTGTAGTCAGGGTCTGGAGGATTCGGGGTGGGGAGTTGGGGTGTGGAGTTAGGGCATTGATTCGGGGTATGGAGTCATGGTTTGGAGATGTTGGGGTCTGGAGGAATTGTGGTGTGGAGACAGGGTGTGGAGTCGGGGTTTGGAGTCGGGGTCTGGAGGAGTCAATGTCTGGAGTCGGGGTCGGGAGTCGGCGGGGTCTGTTGGAGTCGGGGTCTGGAGTCGGGGTCTGGAATCGTGGTCCGGAGGAGTCGGGGACTGGAGGAGTCGGGGTGTGGAGTCGGGGTCTTGAGTTGGGGTGTTGAGTCGGGCTTTGGAGTCAGGGTATGGAGGATTCGGGGTCTGGAGGAGTTGGGTTGTGGGGTTGGGGTTTGGAGTCGGGGTGGGGAGTCGGGGTCTGGAGGAGTCAGGGTCATGAAGATTCGGGGTCTGGAGGAGTCGGGGTCTGGAGCTGGAGTCAGGAGAAGTCGGGGTTGGGAGAAGATGGGGTCGGTAGTCGGGGTCTGGCGTCTGGGTCTGGAGACGCGGTCTGGAGTCAGGGTCTGGAGTCGGGGACTGGAGGAGTCGGGGTGTGGAGTCGGGGAGTTGCGTCGGGGTGTGGAGTCGGGGTCTGGAGGAGTCTGGGAATGGATTCGGGGTCTGGAGTTGGGGTCTGCAGTCAGGGACTGGAGCAGTCGGGGCAGGGATTTGGGATCTGGTTTCTGGTCTGGAGTCGAGGTCTGGAGTAGGGGTCTGGAGGAGTCGGGTTCTGGAGGAGTCGGGGTCTGGTGGAGTCGGGGCCTGGAGTCGGGGTTTGGTGTGACGATCTGGAGGAGTCGCGGTCTTGAGGAGTCGGGGTGTGGAGTCAGGGTGTGGAGTTGGGGTGTGGAGTCGGGGTCTGGAGGTGTCAGGGTCTGGAGGAGTCAGTGTCTGGAGTCGGTTTCTGGAATCGGGAGTCCGGGTCTGGAGAATGGATTTGAAGACGGGGTCTGGAGTCGGGATCTGGATTCGAGGGCTGGAGTCGGGGTCTGGAGTCGGGGGCTGCAGGAGTTGGGGACTGGAGGAGTCGGGCTCTGGAGTCAGGCTCTGGAGCAGGGGTATGGAGCAGTCGGTGTCTGGACGAGTCGGGGTCTGGAGGAGTCGGCGGTCGGCAGAAGTCGGGTTCGGGAGAAGTCGGGGTCAGGAGAAGTCGGGGTCAGGAGAAGTCGGGTTCAGGAGAATTCGGGCTGGGGAGAAGTGGGGGTCAGGAGTCGGGGTCAGGAGTCGGGGTCTGGACTCAGGGTCTGGAGGAATCGGGGTCTGGAGTAGTCGGGGTCTGGAGGAGTCTGGGTCTGGAGGAGTTGGGGTCTGGAGTCCGGGTTGGGAGAAGTCGGGGTTTGGAATCGGGGTGTGGAGGACTCAATGTCTGAAGTCGGGTTCGGGAGTCGTCGGGGTCTGGAGGAGTCGAGGTCTGGAGGAGTCGGGGTCTGGAGGAGTCGGTTTCTGGAGTCTGGCTCTGGAGGAATCTGTCTCTGGAGGAGTCGGGGTCTGGAGGAGTTGGGGTCTGGAGTCGGGGTCTGGAGTCGGGGTCTGGAATTGCGGTCTGGAGGAGTCAGGGAACTGGCGTCGGGGTCTGGAGTTGCGGTGTGGAGTCGGGGTCCGGAGTGGGGGTCTGGAGCAGTCGAGGTGTCGAGTCGGGGTGTCGAGTCGGTGTGTGGAGTTGGTGTGTGGAGTCGGGGTGTGGAGTCGGGGTCCAGAGTCAGGGTCTGGAGTCGGGGTATAGAGTCGGCGTCTGGAGTCAGGGTCTGGAGGAGTTGGCATCTGGAGTCGGGGTCTGGAGGAGTCGAGGTCTGGTGTCGGTGTCTGGAGTCGGGGTACAGAGTCGGGGGTCTGCCGTCAGGGTCTGGAGGAGTTGGTGTCTGGAGGAGTCGGGGTCTGGAGTCGGGGTCGGGAGAAGTTGGGGTCGCGAGAAGTCGGGGTTTGGATAAGTCAGGGTCGGAGTTGGGGCCTGGCGTCAGGATCTGGAGGAGTCGGTCTCTGAAGGAGTCGGGGTCAGGAGTCAGGGTCTGGAGTTTGGGTCTGGAGTCGTGGCTGGAGTCAGGGTCTGTAGTCGGGGTCTGGAGTCGGGGTCTGGAGGATTTGGGGTGTGGAGTTGGGCTGTTGAGTCAGGGTATGGAGTCATGGTCTGGAGAAGATGGGGTCTGGAGGAATCGTGGTGTGGAGTCAGGGTTTGGAGTCGGGGTGTGGAGTCGTGGTGTGGATGACTCAATGTCTCAAGTTGGGGTCGGGAGTCGTCGGGGTCTGGAGGAGTCAGGGTCTGGAGTCTGGCTCTGGACGAGTCAGGGTCTGGAAGAGTCGGGGTCTGGAGTCGGGGTCTGGAGTTGGGGTCTGGAATCGTGGTCTGGAGGAGTCGGGGATCTGGTGTCGGGGACTGGAGTCGCGGTGTGGAGTTGGGGTCTGGAGTGGGGGTCTGGAGCAGTCGGGGTGTGGAGTCGGGGTGTGGAGTCGGTGTGTGGAGCTGGGTTGTGGAGTCGGGGAGTGGAGTCAGGGTCTTGAGTCAGGGTCTTGAGGAGTTGGGGTCCTGAGTCGGGGTATAGAGTCGGGGTCTAGAGCCAGGGTCTGGAGGAGTTGGCGTTTGGAGTCGGGGTCTGGAGGAGTCGGAGTCTGGAGGAGTTGGGGTGTGGAGTCGGGGTTTGGAGTCGGGGTGTGGAGTCGGTGTCTGGAGGACTCAGGGTCTGGAGTCGGGGTCATGAGGAGTTGGGGTCTGGAGGAGTCGGGGTCTGAAGCCGGGGTCAGGAGAAGTCGGGGTTGGGAGAAGATGGGGTCGGGAGTCGGGGTCTGGCGTCTGGATCTGGAGACGCGGTCTGGAGTCGGGGTTTGGGGTCGGGGACTGGAGGAGTCGGGGTTTGGAGTCGGGGAGTTTAGTCGGAGTGTGGAGTCGGGGTCTGGAGGAGTCTGGGAATGGATTCAGGGTCTGGAGCTGGGGTCTGCAGTCGGGGACTGGAGCAGTTGGGGCAGGGATTTTGGATCTGGTGTCTGGCCTGGAGTCGGGGTCTGGTATCGGGGTTTGGTGTGAGGGTGTGGAGGTGTCGCGGTCTTGAGGAATTGGGATGTGGAGTCGGGGTGTGGAGTAAGGGTTTGGAGTCGGGGTCTGGAGGTGTCAGGGTCTGGAGGAGTCAGTGTCTGGAGTCGGGTTCTGGAATCGGGGGTCCGGGTCTGGAGACTTGATCTGAAGACGGGGTCGGGAGTCGGGATCTGGATTCGAGGGCTGGAGTTGGGGGCAGGAGTTGGGGCCAGGAGTCTGGGGCTGGAGGAGTCGGGGACTGGAGGAGTCGGGCTCTGGAGTCGGGGCATGGAGCAGTTGGTGTCTGGAGGATTCGGGGTCTGGAGGAGTCGGAGTCGGGAGAAGTCGGGGTCGGGAGAAGTCGCGGTCGGGAGAAGTGAGGGTCGGGAGTCGTGGTCAGGAGTCGGGGTCTAGAGGAGTCGGGGTCTGGAGGAGTCGGGGTCTGGAGCAGTCGGGGTCTGGAGTCGAGGTTGGGAGAAGTCGGGGTCGCGAGAAGTTGGGGTTTGGAGAAGTCAGGGTTGGGAGTCGGGGTCTGGCGTCCGGATCTGGAGGAGTCGGGCTCTGGAGGAGTCGGGGTCAGGAATCAGGGTCTGGAGTAGGGGTCTGGAGCAGTCGGGGTCTGGATTCGCAGTCTGGAGTCAGTGACTGGAGTGGGGGTCGAGAGTTGAGGTCTGGATATGGGTCAGAAGTCGGGGTCTGGAGTCGGGCTCTGGTGCAGTCGGAGTCTGGATGAGTCGTGGTCTGGAGGAATCGGGGTCAGGAGGAGTCGGGGTGTGGAGGAGTCGGGGTGTGGAGTCGGTGTCTGGAGTCGGGGTGTTGTGTCGGGGTTTGTAGTCAGGGTCTGGAGGAGTCAGGGTGTGGAGTCGGGGTGTGGAGTCGGGGTGTGGAGTCGGGGTGTGGAGTCGGGGTCTGGAGTCAGGGTCTGGAATAACGGTCTGGAGTCGGGGTCTGGAGTGGGGGGTTGGGAGTCGGGGTCTGGAGTCGGTGTCTGGAGTTGTGGTCTCAAGGGGGGTATGGAGTCGGTGTCTTGTGGCGTCGGGGTGTGGAGCCGTGGTCTGGAGTTGGGGTCGGGAGGAGTCGGGGTGTGGAGTCGTGGTGTTGCGTTGTGGGGTGGAGTTGAGGTCTGGAGGAGTCTGGGAATGGATTCGGGGTCTGCATTCAGGATCTGGAGTCCTGGTCTGGAGTTGGGGTCTGGAGTAGTCGGGGTATGGAGGTGTCGGGGTCTGGAGTCGGGGTGTGGAGGAGTTGGGGTCTGTATTCGGGATCTGGAGTCAAGCTCTGGAATTGGGATCTGGAGTCAGGGTCTGGAGGAGTTGGGGTCTGCAGTCAGGGTCTGGAATCACGGTCTGGAATCGCGGTCTGGAGTCGTGGTCTGGAGTAGTCAGGGTTGGGAGTCGGGATCTGGTGTCTGGATCTGGAGACAGGGCCTGGAGTAGGCGTCTGGAGTCGGGGTCTGGAGGAGTAGGGGTCTGGAGGAGTCGGGGTCTGGAGGAGTCAGGGTCTGGAGGAGTCGCGGTGTGGAGTCTTGGTTTGGAGTCGGGGTCTGGAGGAGTCGGGGTCCAGAGTCGGGGTCTGGAGCAGTCGGCTTTGGGAGTCGGGATCTGGTGTCTGGGCCTGGAGACAGGGCCTGGAGTTGGTATCTGGCGTCGGGGTCTGGAGTTGATCTCTGGAGAAGTCAGGGTCAGGAGGAGTCGGGTTCTGGCGGAGTCATAGTCTAGAGGAGTCAGGGTTTGGAATCGCGGTCTGGAGTCGGGATCTGGTGTGGGGGTCTGGAGTCGAGGTCTGGATATGGGTCTGGAGTCGGGGTCTGGATTCGGCTTCCTGAGTCAGGTCTGGAGACAGAGTCTGGAGGAGTTGGAGTCTGGAGGAGTCGAGGTGAGGAAGAATCGGGGTCAGGAGGAGTCAGTGTCTGGAGGAGTCGTGGTCTGGAGGAGTCGGTGTGTGGAGTCGGGGTTTGGAGTCGGGGTGTGGAGTCAGGGTCTGGAGGAGTCTGGGAATGGAGTCAGGATCAGGAGAAGTCGGGGTTTGGAGAAGATTGGGTCGGGAGTCGGGGTCTGGCATCTGGATCTGGAGGTGTCAGGGTCTGGAGTCGAGGTCATGAGGAGTCGGGGTCTGGACGAGTCGGTGTCTGGAGCCGGGGTCAGGAGAAGTCGGAGTTGCGAGCAGATGGGGTCGGGAGTCAGGATCTGTAGTAAGGGTCTGGAGTCGAGGTCTGGAGGAATCAGGGTCGGGAGTCGGGGTTTGTATCTGGGTCAGATATCGGGGTCTGTTTTCGGGGTCTGGAGTCAAGCTCTGGAATCGGGGTCTGGAGTCGGGGTCTGGAGGAGTTGGGGTCTGTAGTTGGGGACTGGAATCGCGGTCTGGAGTCGTGGTCTGGAGCAGTCAGGGTTGGGAGTCGGGATCTGGTGTCTGGATCTGGAGACGGGGCCTGGAGTAGGCGTCTGGAGTCGGGGTCTGGAGGAGTCGGGGTCTGGAGGAGTTGGAGTCTGGAGGAGTTGGGGTGTGGAGTCTAGGTTTGGAGTCGGGGTCTGGAGGAGTTGGGGTTGGGAGTAGATGGGGTCGGGAGTTGGGGTCTGGCGTCTGGATCTGGAGACGTGGTCTGGAGTCGGGGACTGGAGGAGTCGGGGTGTGGAGTCGGGGAGTTGCGTCGGGGTGTGGAGTCGAGGTTTGGAGGAGTCTGGGAATGGAGTCGGGGTCTGCAGTCAGGATCTGGAGTCCTGGTCTGGATTCGGGGTCTGCAGGAGTCGGGGTCCGGAGGAGTCGGGGTCTGGAGTCGGGATGTGGAGGAGTCGGGGTCTGTATTCAGGATCTGGAGTCAGGGTCTGGCATCGGGTGTGGAGGAATCAGGATCAGGAGTGGAGTTTGTATCCGGGTCAGATATCGGGGTCTGTTTTCAGTGTCTGGAGTCACGCTCTGCAATCGGGGTCTGGAGTCGGGATCTGGAGGAGTCAGTGTCTGGATGAGTCGGGGTCTTTAGTCAGGCTCTGGAGTCGGGGTCTGGCGTCGGGGTCTGGTGGAATCAGTGTCGGGAGTTGGGGCTGGATTCAGGTCTGGAGTCGGGGTCTGGAGTTGGGGTCTTGGATCGGGGTCTGGAAGCACATTCTGCAGTCAGGGTGTGGAGGAGTTGGGGTGTGGAGGAGTTGGGGTGTGGAGGAGTTGGGGTGTGGAGGAGTCGGAATGTGGAGTCGGGGTGTGGATTCGGGGTGTGGAGTCGGGGTGTTGAGTCGGGGTGTGGAGTCGGGGTCTGGAGTCGGTGTCTGGAGTCAGGGCCTGGAGTCGGGGCTTGGAGTCATAGTCTGGAGGAGTCGGGGTCTGGATGAGTCGGTGTCAGGAGGATTCTGGGTCAGGAGGAGTGGAGGTCTGCAGTCGGGGTCTGGAGTCGGGGTCTGGCATCGGGGTCTGCAGTCCGGTTTTGGGGGAGTCGGGCTCTTGAGTTGGCGTCTGGAGTCGGCAACTGGAGCCGAGGTATTGAGTCGGGGTCTGGAGTCGTGGTCTGGAGGAGTTGGGGTCTGGTGTCAGTGTGTGGAGTCGATGTCTGGAGTGCAGTTCTGGACCCGGGTTCTTGAGTGGAGGTCAGGGGCCGGTGTCTGGAGGAGTCGGGTACTGGAGTCGGGTAGAGGAGGAGTCGGAGTCTCGAGGAGACGGGGTCTGGAGTCAGAGGCTGGAGTCAGGGTCTGGAGGAGTCGAGGTCTGATGTCGGATTCTTGATTCGGGATCTAGTGTCGGGTTCTGGAGCAGTCGTGTGTGGAGTCGGGGTCTGGAGGATTCAGGGACCGGAGTCGGGGTCTGGAGCAGTCAGCTTTTGGAGTCGGGATCTGGTGTCTGGGTCTGGAGACAGGGCCTGGAGTTGCTATCTGGAGTCGGGGTCTGGAGTTGGGCTCTGGAGGAGTCGGGGTCTGGAGGAGTCGGGTTCTGGCGGTGTCGTGGTCTAGAGGAGTCGGGGTTTGGAATCACGGTCTGGAGTCGGGGTCTGGTGTGGGGGTCTGGAGTCGGGGTCTGGATATGGGTCTGGTGTCGGGACTGGATTCAGGTTCTGGAGTCAGGGTCTGGAGTCGGAGTCTGGAGGAGTTGGAGTCTGGACGAGTCGGGGTGTGGAGGAATTGGTGTTCAGGAGGAGTCGTGGTATGGAGGAGTCGGTGTCTGGAGCAGTCGGTGTGTGGAGTCGGCGTTTGGAGTTGGGGTGTGGAGTCGGGGTCTGGAGGAGTCTGGGAATGGAGTCGGGATCAGGAGAAGTCGGTGTTTGGAGAAGATTGGGCCGGGAGTCGGGGTCTGGCGTCTGGATCTGGAGGTGTCAGGGTCTGGAGTCGAGGTCATGAGGAGTCGGGGTCTGGACGAGTCGGTGTCTGGATCCAGGGTCAGGAGAAGTCGGAGTTGGGAGCAGATGGGGTCGGGAGTCGGGATCTGTAGTCAGGGTCTGGATTCAGGGTCTGGAGCAATCAGGGTCGGGAGTCGGGGTCTGTTTCCAGGTCAGCTTTCGGGGTCTGTTTTCAGGGTCTGGAGTCAAGCTCTGGAATCGGGATCTGGAGTCGGGGTCTGGAGGAGTTGGGGTCTGCAGTCGGGGTCTGGAATCACGGTCTGGAGTCAGGGTCTGGAGTGGGGGTCGGGAGTCGGGGTCTGGATAAGGGTCTGGAGTTGGGGTCTGGAATCGGGCTCTGGAGTCAGTATCTGGAATCGGGCTCTGGAGGAGTCAGTGCCTGGAGTAATCAGGGTCTGGAGCAGTCGGGGTGTGGAGCTGGGGTGTGGAGTCGGAGTGTGGAGTCGTGGTCTGGAGGAGTCAGGGCCTGGAGTCGTGGTCTGGAGGACTCTGGGACTAGAGGAGTCGGGGTCTGGAATCGTGGACTGGAGTCAGGGTCTGGAGTGGGGGTCGGGAGTCAGGGTCTGGATAAGGGTCTGGAGTTGGGGTCTGGAATCGGGCTCTGGAGTCAGTGTCTGGAGTTGGGCTCTGGAGGAGTCAGGGCCTGGAGTCGTGGTCTGGAGGAGTCGGGGTCTGGAGGTGTCAGGGTCTGGGGGAGTCGGGGTGTGGAGTTGGGTCTGGAGTTGGGGTGTTGAGTCGGGGTTTGGAGTCAGGGTCTGGAGGAGTCGAGGTCTGGAGGAGTCGGGATCTGGAGGAGTCGGGGTCTGGAGGAGTCGGGGTGTGGAGTCGGGATCTGAAGGAGTCGGGGTTGGGAGAAGCTGGGGTCGAGAGTCGGGGTCTGGCATCTGGATCTGGAGACGTGGTCTGGAGTCGGGGTCTGGATTCGGGGACTGGAGGAGTCGGGGAGTTGAGTCGGGGAGTTGCGTCGGGGTGTGGAGTCGATGTCTGGAGGAGTCTGGGAATGGAGTCGGGGTCTACAGTCAGGATCTGGAGTCCTGGTCTGGAGTCGGTGTCTGGAGGAGTTGGGGTCTGGAGTCGGGATCTGGAGGAATCAGGGTCGGGAGTCAGGGTCTGTATCTGGGTTAAATATCTGGGTCTGTTTTCGGTGTCTGGAGTCACGCTCTGCAATCGGGGTCTGGAGTCGGGATCTGGTGGAGTCGGTGTCTGGATGAGTCGGGGTCTTTAGTCAGGCTCTGGAGTTGGGGTCTGGAATCGGGGTCTGGAGTCAGGGTCTGGTGGAATCACTGTCGGGAGTTAGGTCTGGAGTTGGGGTCTTGGGTCGGGATCTGGAAGCAGGGTCTGGAGTCGGGGTGTGGAGGAGTTGGGGTGTGGAGGAGTCAGGGTGTGGAGTCAGGGTGTTGAGCCGGGGTCTGGAGTAGGGGCCTGGAGTGGTGGTCTGGATGAGTCGTGGTCTGGAGGAGTCGGGGTCTGGATGAGTCGGGGTCAGGAGGAGTCGAGGTCTGGAGTCGGGGTGTGGAGTCGGGGTCTGGATGAGTCGGGGTCAGGAGGAGTCGCGTCTGATGTTGGATTCTGGAGTCGGGATCTAGTGTCAGGTTCTGGAGCAGTCGTGTGTGGAGTCAGGGTCTGGAGGATTCGGGGACCGGAGTCGGGGTCTGGAACAGTTGGCTTTGGGAGTCGGGATCCGGTGTCTGGGTCTGGAGACAGGGCCTGGAGTCGCTATCTGGAGTCGGGGTCTGGAGTCGGGGTCTGGAGTTGGGCTCTGGAGGAGTCGGGGTCTGGAGGAGTCGGGTTCTGGTGGAGTTGTGGTCTTGAGGAGTCGGGGTTTGGAATCGTGGTCTGGAGTCGGGGTCTGGTGTGGGGGTCTGGAGTCAAGGTCTGGATATGGGTCTGGAGTCGGGGTCTGGATTCAGGTTCTGGAGTCAGGGTCTGGAGTTGGAGTCTGGAGGAGTTGGAGTCTGGAGGAGTCGGGGTGTGGAGTAATCGGGGTCAGGAGGAGTCAGTGTCTGGAGGAGTCGGTGTCTGGAGGAGTGGGTGTGTGGAGTTGGGGTTTGGAGTCGGGGTGTGGAGTCGGGGTCTGGAGGAGTCTGGGAATGGAGTCAGGATCAGGAGAAGTCGGGGTTTGGAGAAGATTGGGCCGGGAGTCGGGGTCTGGCATCTGTATCTGGAGGTGTCAGGGTCTGGAGTCGAGGTCATGAGGAGTCGGGGTCTGGACGAGTCGGGGCCTGGAGACGGCTTCAGGAGTAGTCGGAGTTGGGAGCAGATGGGGTCAGGATCTGTAGTCAGGGTCTGGATTCGGCGTCTGGAGGAATCAGGGTCGGGAGTCGGGGTCTGTATCCGGGTCAGATATCGGGGTCTGTTTTCAGGGTCTGGAGTCAAGCTCTGGAGTCGGAGTCTGGAGTCGGGGTCTGGAGTCGGGGTCTGGAATCGCAGTCAGGAGGAGTCGGGGTCTGGAGTTGGGGTGTTGAGTCGAGGTTTGGAGTCAGTGTCTGGAGGATTCGGGGTCTGGAGGAGTTGGGTTGCGGAGTCAGGGTTTGGAGTCGGGGTGTGGAGTTGGGGTCTGGAGGAGCCAGGGTCTGGAGTTGGGGTCATGAGGAGTCGGGGTCTGGAGGAGTCGGGGTCTGGAGGAGTCGGGGTCGGGAGAAGTCGGGGTCAGGAGAAGTCGGGGTTGCGAGAAGCCGGGAGAATTGCGGGTCAGGAGTCGGGGTCAGGAGTCGGGGTCAGGTGTCGGGATCTGGAGTCGGGCTCTGGAGGAGTCGGGGTCTGGAGGAATCGGGGTCTGGAGGAGTCGGGGTCTGGAGTCGGGTTCGGGAGAAGTCGGGGTCGGGAGTCGGGGTCTGGCGTGCGGATCTGGAGGAGTCGGTCTCTGGAGGAGTCGGGGTCAGGAGTCAGGGTCTGCAGTTGGGGACTGGAGTCGCGGTCTGGAGTCGGGGTCTGGAGGAGTCGGGTCTGGAGTCGGGGTCTGGAGTCGGGGTCTGGAGGATTCGGGGTGGGGAGTTGGGGTGTGATGTTGGGGCATTGATTCGGGGTATGGAGTCATGGTCTGGAGAAGTTGGGGTCTGGAGGAATCGTGGTGTGGAGTCAGCGTGTGGAGTCGGGGTCTGGAGGAGTCAGGGTCTGGAGGAGTCGGGGTCTGGAGGAGTCGGGGTCTGGAGGAGTCGGGGTCTGGAGTCGGGGTCTGGAGTCGGGTTCTGGAATTGCGGTCCGGAGGAGTCAGGTACTGGAGGAGTCTGGGTCTGGAGTCGGGGTCTGGAGGAGTCGGGGTCTGAAGCCGAGGTCAGGAGAAGTCGGGGTTGGGAGAAGGTGGGGTCAGGAGTCGGGGTCTGGCGTCTGGATCTGGAGACGAGGTCTGGAGTCGGGGTCTGGAGTCGGGGACTGGAGGAGTCGGGGTGTGGAGTCGGGGAGTTGCGTCAGGGTCTGGAGTTGGGGTCTGCAGTCGGGGACTGGAGCAGTCGGGGCAGGGATTTGGGATCTGGGGTCTGGTCTGGAGTCGGGGTCTGGAGTAGGGGTCTGGAGGAGTCGGATTCTGGAGGAGTCGGGGTGTGGAGTCGGGGTTTGGTGTGAGGGTCTGGAGGAGTCGCGGTCTTGAGGAGTCGGGTGTGGAGTCAGGGTGTGGAGTCGGGGTGTGGAGTCGGGGTCTGGAGGTGTCAGGGTCTGGAGGAGTCATTGTCTGGAGTCAGGTTCTGGAATCGGGAGTCCGGGTCCGGAGAATGGATCTGAAGACGGGGTCTGGAGTCGGGGGCTGCAGGAGTCGGGGGCTGCAGGAGTCGGGGACTGGAGGAGTTGGGCTCTGGAGTCGGGCTCTGGAGCAGGGGTATGGAGCTGTCAGTGTCTGGAGGAGTCGGGGTCTGGAGGAGTCCGGGTCAGCAGAAGTCGGGGTCGGGAGAAGTCGGGGTCGGGAGAAGTCAGGGTCAGGAGAAGTCGGGGTCGGGAGAAGTCGGGCTGGGCAGTAGTGGGGGTCAGGAGTCGGGGTCGGGAGTCGGGATTTGGCGTGCGGATCTGGAGGAGTCGGTCTCTGGAGGAGTCGGGGTCAGGAGTCAGGGTCTGGAGTTGGGGACAGGTGTCGCGGTCTGGAGTCGGGGTCTGGAGGAGTCGGGTCTGGAGTCGGGGTCTGGAGTAGGGGTCTGGAGGATTCGGGGTGGGGAGTTGGGGTGTGGAGTTGGGGCGTTGATTCGGGGTATGGAGTCATGGTCTGGAGAAGTTGGGGTCTGGAGGAATCGTCGTGTGGAGTCAGCGTATGGAGTCGGGGTGTGGAGTCGGGGTCTGGAGGACTCAATGTCTGGAGTCGGGGTCGGGAGTCGGCGGGGTCTGTTGGAGTCGGGGTCTGGAGGAGTCGGGGTCTGGAGGAGTCGGGGTCTTGAGAGTGGCTCTGGAGGAGTCTGGATCTGGAGGAGTCAGGGTCTGGAGTCGGGGTCTGGAGTCGGGGTCTGGAGCCGCAGTCCGGAGGAGTCGGGGACTGGAGGAGTCTGGGTCTGGAGTCGGGGTCTGGAGGAGTCGGGGTCTGGAAGAGTCGGGGTCTGAAGCCGGGGTCAGGAGAAGTCGGGGTTGGGAGAAGATGGGGTCGGGAGTCGTGGTCTGGCGTCTGGATCTGGAGACGCGGTCTGGAGTCGGGGTCTGGAGTCAGGGACTGGAGGAGTCGGGGTGTGGAGTCGGGTTCAGGAGTAGTCTGGGAATGGATTCGGGGTCTGGAGTTGGGGGTCTGCAGTCGGGGACTGGAGCTGTCGGGGCAGGGATTTGGGATCTGGTGTTTGGTCTGGAGTCGGGGTCTGGAGTAGGGGTCTGGAGGAGTCGGATTCTGGAGGAGTCGGGGTCTGGTGGAGTCGGGGTGTGGAGTCGGGGTCTGGAGCCGGTTTGGTGTGAGGGTCTGGAGGAGTCGCGGTCTTGAGGAGTTGGGGTGTGGAGTCAGGGTGTGGAGTCGGAGTGTGGAGTCGGGGTCTGGAGGTGTCAGGGTCTGGAGGAGTCACTGTCTGGAGTCAGGTTCTGGAATCGGGAGTCCGGGTCTGGAGAATGGATTTGTAGACGGGGTCTGGAGTCGGGATCTGGAGCAGGGGTCTGGAGCAGTCAGTGTCTGGAGGAGTCGGGGTCTGGAGTCGGGCTCTGGAGCAGGGGTATGGAGCAGTCAGTGTCTGGAGGAGTCGGGGTCTGGAGTCGGGCTCTGGAGCAGGGGTATGGAGCAGTCAGTGTCTGGAGGAGTCGGGGTCTGGAGTCGGGCTCTGGAGCAGGGGTATGGAGCAGTCAGTGTCTGGAGGTGTCGGGGTCTGGAGGAGTCCGGGTCGGCAGAAGTCGGGGTCAGGAGAAGTCGGGGTCAGGAGAAGTCGGGGTCAGGAGAAGTCGGGGTCGGGAGAAGTCGGGCTGGGCAGAAGTGGGGGTCAGGAGTCGGGGTCAGGAGTCGGGGTCTGGAGGAGTCGGGGTCTGGAGGAGTCGGGGTCGGGAGAAGTCGGGGTCGCGAGAAGTCAGGGTCGCGAGAAGTCGGGGTTTGGAGAAGTCGGGATCTGGAGGAATCGGTCTGTAGAGGAGTCGGGTTCAGGAGTCAGGGTCTTGAGTTGGTGTCTGGAGTCGCAGCTGGAGTCGGGGTCTGGAGGATTCGGGGTGTGGAGTTGGAGTGTTGAGTCAGGGTATGGAGTCATGGTCTGGAGATGATGGGGTCTGGTGGAATCGTGGTGTGGAGTCAGGGTTTGGAGTCAGGGTGTGGAGTCAGGGTGTGGAGGACTCAATGTCTCGAGTCGGGGTTGGGAGTCGTTGGGAGTTTTCGGGGTCTGGAGGAGTCTGGGTCTTGAGGAGTCGTGGTCTGGAGTCTGGCTCTGGACGAGTCTGGCTCTGAACGAGTCAGGGTCTGGAAGAGTCGGGGTCTGGAGTTGGGTTCTGGAGTCAGATTCTGGAGTCGGGGTCTGGAATCGAGGACTGGAGGAGTCGGGGATCTGGCGTCGGGGTCTGGATTCGTGGTGTGGAGTTAGGGTCTGGAGTGGGGGTCTGGAGCAGTCGGGGTGTGGAGTCGGGTTGTTGAGTCGGGGTCGGTGTGTGGAGTCGGTGTGTGGAGTCGGTGTGTGGAGTTGGGGTGTGGATTCGGGTTGTGGAGTCGGGGTCTTGAGTCAGGGTCTGGAGGCGTTGGCATTTGGAGTCGGGGTCTGGAGGAGTCGGGGTCTGGAGTCGGGGTCATGAGGAGTTGGGGTCTGGAGCAGTCGGGGTCTGAAGCCGTGGCCAGGAGAAGTCGGGGTTGGGAGAAGATGGGGTCGGGAGTCGGGGTCTGGCGTCTGGATCTGGAGACGCGGTCTGGAGTCGGGGTTTGGGGTCGGGGACTGGAGGTGTCGGGGATTGGATTCGGGGAATTTCGTCGGAGTGTGGAGTTGGGGTCTGGAGGAGTCTGGGAATGGATTCAGGGCCTGGAGTTGGGGTCTGCAGTCGGGGCAGGGATTTGGGATCAGGTGTCTGGTATGAAGTCGGGGCCTGGAGTCGGTGTCTGGAGGAGTCGGGTTCTGGAGAAGTCGGGGTCAGGTGGAGTCGGGGTCTGGAGTCGGGATCTGGAGTCGGGGTTTGGTGTGAGGGTCTGGAGGAGTCAGTGTCTGGAGTCGGGTTTTGGAATCGAGGGTCCAGGTCTGGAGACTGGATCTGAAGACGGGGTCTGGAGTCGGGGTCGGGTGTCGGGGGCTGGTGGAGTCGGTGACTGGAGGAGTCAGGCTCTGGAGTCGGGGCATAGAGCAGTCTGTGTCTGGAGGAGTCGGGGTCTGGAGCAGTCGGTGTCGGGAGAAGTCGGGGTTGGGAAAGTCGGGGTCGGGAGTAGTCGGGGTCAGGAGAAGTCGGGGTTTGGAGAAGTCGGGGTCGGGAGAAGTCGGGGTCGGGAGAAGTGGGGGTCGGGAGTCGGGGTCAGGAGTCGGGGTCTGGAGTCGGGGTCTGGAGGAGTCGGGGTCTGGAGGAGACTGCGTCTGGAGGAGTCATGGTCTGGAGTCGGGGTCTGGAGAAGTCGGGGTTGCGAGAAGTCGGGGTTTGGAGAAGTCGGGGTCAGGAGTCGGGGTCTGGCGTCCGGATCTGGAGGAGTCGGTCTCTGGAGGAGTCGGGGTCAGGAGTCAGGGTCTGGAGTTGGGGTCCGGAGTCGCGGTCTGGAGTCGGGGTCTGGAGTCGGGGTATGGAGGATTCGGGGATGGGAGTTGGGGTGTGGAGTAGGGGCGTAGAGTCGGGGTATGGAATCATGGTCTGGAGAAGTTGGGGTCTGGAGGAATCGTGGTGTGGAGACAGGGTGTGGGGTGTGGAGGACTCAACGTCTGGAGTCGGGGTCAGGAGTTGTCGGGGTCTGCAAGAGTCGAGGTCTGGAGGAGTCGGGGTCTGGAGGAGTCGGTTTCTGGAGTTTGGCTCTTAAGGAATCTGTCTCTGGAGGAGTCGGGGTCTGGAGGAGTCGGGTTGTGGAGTCGGTGTGTGGAGTCGGGGAGTTGCGTCGGGGTGTGGAGTCGGGGTCTGGAGGAGTCTGGGAATGGATTCGGGGTCTGGAGTTGGGGTCTGCAGTCGAGGACTGGAGCAGTCGGGGCAGGGATTTGGGATCTGGTGTCTGGTCTGGAGTCGGGGTCTGGTATCCGGGTTTGGTGTGAGCGTCTCGAGGAGTCGCGGTCTTGAGCCGTTGGTGAGTGGAGTCGGGGTGTGGAGTAAGGGTGTGGAGTCGGGGTCTGGAGGTGTCAGGGTCTGGAGGAGTCGGTGTCTGGAGTCGGTATCTGGAATCGGGGGTCCAGGTCTGGAGACTGGATCTGAAGACGGGGTCTGGAGTTGGGATCTGGATTCGAGGGCTGGAGTTGGGGGCAGGAGATGGGGTCAGGAGTTGGGGGCTGGAGGAGTTGGGGACTGGAGGAGTCGGGCTCTGGAGTCAGGGCATGGAGCAGTCCGTGTCTGGAGGATTCGGGGTCTGGAGGAGTCGGGGTCGGGAGAAGTTGGGGTCGGGAGAAGTCAGGGTTGGGAGAAGTCGGGGTCAGGAGAAGTCGGGGTCGGGAGTCGGGGTCTGGCATCCGGATCTGGAGGAGTCGGTCTCTGGAGGAGTCGGGGTCAGGAGTCAGGGTCTGGAGTTGGGGTCTGGAGTCGCGGTCTGGAGTCGGGGTCTTGAGGAGTCGGGTCTGGAGTCGGGATCTGGAGTCGGGGCCTGGAGGATTCAGGCTGGGGAGTTGGGATGTGGAGTTGGGGCGTTGTGTCAGGGTATGGAGTCATGGTCTGGAGAAGTTGGGGTCTGGAGGAATCATGGTGTGGAGACAGGGTGTGGATTTGGGGTGTGGAGTCGGGGTGTGGAGTTGGGGTGTGGAGGACTCAATGTCTGGAGTCGGTGTCAGGAGTCATCGGGGTCTGGAGGAGTCGAGGTCTGGAGCAGTCGGGGTCTGGTGGAGTCGGTGTCTGGAGTCTGGCTCTGGAGGAGTCTGTCTCTGGAGGAGTCAGGGTCTGGAGGAGTCGGGTCCTGGAGTTGGGGTCTGGAGTCGCGGTCTGGAGGAGTCGGGGATTTGGAGTCGGGGTCTGGAGTCATGGTATTGAGTCGGGGTCTGGAGTGGGGGTCTGGAGCAGTCGGGGTGTCGATTCGCGGTGTCGAGTCGGGGTCGGGGTGTGCAGTCGGTGTGTGGAGTCGGTGTGTGGATTCGGGGTCTGGATTCAGGGTCTGGAGGAGTTGGCATCTGGAGTCGGGGTCTGGAGGAGTCGAGGTCTGGTGTTGGTTTCTGGAGTCGGGGTACAGAGTCGGGGTCTGGAGTCAGGGTCTGGATGAGTTGGTGTCTGGAGTCGGGGTATAGAGTCGGGGTCTGGAGTCAGGGCCTGGAGGAGTTGGCATCTGGAGTCGGGGTCTGGAGGAGGTGGGGTCTGGAGGAGTCGGGGTGTGCTGTTGCGGTCGGGTGTCTGGGACTGGAGCCGGGGTCTGGAGCAATTGGTGTCGGAAGTCAGGGTCTGGATTCGGGTCTGGAGTCCGGGTCTGGAGACGGGCTTTGGAGTCAGGGTCTGGAGGTGTCAGGGTCAGGAGGAGTCAGGGTCTGGAGGAGTCGGGGTCTGTATACGGGATCTGTAGTCAGGGTCTGGAGGAATCAGGGTCGGGAGTCGGGGCCTGTATCCGGGTCAGATATCGGGGTCTGTTTTCGGGGTCTGGAGTCACGGTCTGGAATAGGGGTCTGTAGTCGGGATCTGGAGGAGTCGGTGTCTGGATGAGTTGGTGTCTTTAGTCAAGCTCTGGAGTCGGGGTCTGGAGTCGGGATCTGGAGTCAGGGTCTGGAGGAATCAGTGTCGAAAGCCGGGGTCTGGACACGGGTCTGGAGTCGGGGTCTGGAGTTGGTGTCTTGGGTCGGGGTCTGGAATCAGGGTCTGGAGTCGGGGTGTGATGGAGTCGGGGTGTGGAGGAGTTGGGGTGTGGTGGAGTTGGAGTGTTGAGTCGGCGTCTGGAGGAGTCGCGGTCTGGAGGAGTCTGGGTCAGGAGAAGTCGGGGTCTTGAGTCGGGGTCTGGAGGAGTCAGGCTCTTCAGTCGGGGTCTGGAGTTGGGATCTGGAGCCGAGGTATTGAGTAGGGGTCTGGAGGAGACGGGGTCTGGAGCAGTCGGGGTCTGGAGTCGGGTTCGGGAGAAGTCGGGGTCGCGAGAAGTCAGGGTTTGGTGAAGTCGGGACCGGGAGTCGGGGTCTGGCGTCCGGATCTGGAGGAGTCGGGGTCAGGTGTCTGGAGTTGGGGTCTGGAGTCGCGGTCTGGTGTCGGGATCTGGTGGAGTCGGGTCTGGAGTCTGGGTCTGGAGTCAGGGTCTGAAGGATTCGGGGTGGGGAGTTGGGGCGTTGAGTCAGGGTATGGAGTCATGGTCTGGAGAAGTTGGGGTCTGGAGGAATCGTGGTGTGGAGACAGGGTGTGGAGTCGGGGTGTGGAGTCGGGGTGTGGAGGACTCAATGTCTGGAGTCGGAGTCAGGAGCCGTCGGGGTCTGGCGGAGTAAGGGTCTGGACGAGTCGGTGTCTGTATTCGGGATCTGTAGTCAGGGTCTGGAGGAATCAGGGTCGGGAGTCGGGATCTGTATCCGGGTCAAATATCGGGGTCTGTTTTTGGGGTCTGGAGTCACGGTCTGGAATAGGGGTCTGTAATCGGGATCTGGAGGAGTCGGTGTCTGGATGAGTTGGTGTCTTTAGTCGAGCTCTGGAGTCGGGGTCTGGAGTCGGGATCTGGAGTTGGGGTCTTGGGATGGGGTCTGGAATCAGGGTCTGGAGGCGGGGTGTGATGGAGTCGGGGTGTGGAGGAGTTGGGGTGTGGTGGAGTTGGAGTGTGGAGTTGGGGTGTGGAGTCGGGGTGTTGAGTTGGCGTCTGGAGGAGTCGTGGTCTGGAGGAGTCCGGGTCAGGAGAAGTCGGGGTCTTGAGTCGGGGTCTGGAGGAGTCAGGCTCTTCAGTCGGGGTCTGGAGTCGGGATCTGGAGCCGAGGTATTGAGTAGTGGTCTGGAGCAGTCGGGTGTGGAGTCGGGGTGTGGAGTCAGGGTGTGGAATCGGGGTGTGGAGTCGGGGTGTGGAGTTGGGGTGTGGAGTCGGAGTGTGGAGTTGGAGTTTGGAGTCGGGGTCTGTAGGTGTCAGGGTCTGGAGGAGTCAGTGTCTGGAGTCAGGGTCTGGAGTCGGGTTCTGGAATTGGGAGTCGGGGTCTGGAGACTGGACCTGGAGATGGGGTCTGGAGTCGGGGGCTGGAGGAGTCGGGCTCTGGAGGTGTCGGGGTCTGCAGTCGGGCTCTGGAGTCGGGGTACGGAGCAGTCGGGGTATGGAGGAGTCGGGGACTGGAGGAGTCGGGGTGTGGAGTCGGGGTCTGGAGTTGTGGTGTTGACTCAAGGTTTGGAGTCAGGGTCTGGAGGAGTCGGGGTCTGGAGGAGTTGGGGTGTGGAGACGGGTTTTGGAGTCGGGGTGTGGAGTCGGGGTCATGAGGAGTCAGGGTCTGGAGTTGGGGTCATGAGGAGTCGGGGCCTGGGGGAGTTGGGGTCTGAAGCCTGGGTCAGGAGAAGTCGGGGTTGGGAGAAGATGGGGTCGGGAGTCGGGGTCTGGCGTCTGGATCTGGAGAAGCGGTCTGGAGTCGGGGACTGGGGAAGTTGGGGTGTGGAGTCGGGGAGTTGCGTCGGGATGTGGAGTCGGGGTCTGTAGGTGTCTGGGAATGGATTCGGGTTCTGGAGTTGGGGTCTGCAGTCGGGGACTGGAGCTATTGGGGCAGGGATTTGGGATCTGGTGTCTGGTCTGGAGAAGGGGTCTGGAGTAGGGGTCTGGAGGATTCGTGTTCTGGAGGAGTCGGGGTTTGGTGGAGTCGGGGTGTGGAGTCTGGGTCTGGAGGTGTCAGGGTATGGAGGAGTCAGTGTCTGGAGTCGGGTTCTGGAATCAGGAGTCGGGGTCTGGAGACTGGATCTGAAGACGGGGTCTGGAGTCGGGATCTGGATTTGAGGGCAGGAGTCGGGGTCTGGAGTCGGCGGCTGGAGGAGTCGGGGACTGGAGGAGTCGGGCTCTGGAGTCGGGCTCTGGAGTCGCGGTATGGAGCAGTCGGTGTCTGGAGGAGTTGGGGTCTGGAGGAGTCGGGGTCGGGAGAAGTCGGGGTCGGGAGAAGTATTGGTCGGGAGAAGTCAGGGTCCGGAGAAGTCGGGGTCGGGAGAAGTCGGGGTCGTGAGAAGTCAAGGTTTGGAGAAGTCGGGGTTTGGAGAAGTCGGGGTCGGGAGTTGGGCTCTGGCGTCTGGATCTGTCGGAGTTGGTCTCTGGAGGAGTCGGGGTCAGGAGTCAGCGACTGGAGTTGGGGTTTGGAGTCGCGGTCAGGAGTCGGGGTCTGGAGGATTTGGGGTGTGGAGTTGGGGTGTTGAGTTGGGGTATGGAGTCATGGTCTGTAGAAGTTGCGGTCTGGAGGAATCATGGTGCGGAATCAGCGTGTGGAGTCGGGGTGTGGAGTTGGTGTGTGGAGTTGGGGTGTGGAGTCAGGGTCTGGAGTCAGGGTCTGGAGGAGTTGGGGTCTAGAGTCGGGGTATAGAGTCGGGGTCTGGAGTCAGGGTCTGGAGGAGTTGGCGTCTGGATTCAGGGTCTGGAGGAGTCGAGGTCTGTTGTCGGTGTCTGGAGTTGGGGTACAGAGTCGGGGTCTGGAGTCAGGGTCCGGAGGAGTCGGGGTCTGGAGGAGTCGGGGTGTGGAGTTGGGATTTGGAGTCGGGGTGTGGAGGAGTCAGGCTCTTGAGTCGGGGTCTGGAGCCGGGGTCTGGAATGGGGGTCTGGAGCCAGGGTCTTGTGGAGTCGGGGTGTGGAGTCGGGTTCTGGAATCGTGGTCGGGAGGAGTCGGGGTGCGCAGTCGGGGTCTGGAGGACTTGGGGTCTGGAAATGTCGGGGTCTGGAGGAGTCGGGGTCTGGAGGAGTCGGTGTCAGGAGTCGGGGTCTGGAGTCGTGCTCTAGAGTCGGGGTCTGGAGTTGAGGTCTGGAGGGGTCAGTGTCTGGAGGAGTCGGAGTCTGGACTTGGGCTCTGGAGTCGGGGTCTGGAGGAATTGAGGTATGATGTCGGAGTCTGCGGTCGTGTTCTGGAGTCAGTATCTGGAGTCTGGGGCTGGAGTCGGGGTCTGGAGCAGTCGGGGCGTGGAGTCGGGGTGTGGAGTCGGGGTGTGGAGTCGGAGTGTGGAGTCGGAGTGTGGAGTCGGAGTGTGGAGTCGGGGTCTGTAGGTGTCAGGGTCTGGAGGAGTCAGTGTCTGGAGTCGGGGTCTGGAGTCGGGTTCTGGAATTGGGAGTCCGGGTATGCAGACTGGATCTGGAGACGGGGTCTGGAGTCGGGGCCTGGATTCGAGGGCTGGAGTCGTGTTCTGGAGTTGGGGGCTGGAGGAGTCATGCTATGGAGGTGTCGGGGTCTGCAGTCAGGCTCTGGAGTCCGGGTATGGAGCAGTCGGGGTCTGGAGGAGTCGGGGACTGGAGGAGTCGGGGTGTGGAGTCGGGGTCTGGAGTTGGGGTGTTGAGTGGAGGTTTGGAGTCAAGGTCTGGAGGAGTCGGGGTCTGGAGGAGTCGGGGTTTGGAGTCGGGTTTTGGAGACGGGGGTGTGGAGTTGGGGTCATGAGGAGTCGGGGCCAGGGGGAGTCGGGGTCGGAAGCCGGGGTCAGGAGAAGTCGGGGTTGGGAGAAGATGGGGTCGGGAGTCGGGGTAAGGCGTCTGGATCTGGAGACGCGGTCTGGAGTCGGGGTCTGGAGTCGGGGATTGGAGGAGTCGGGGGGTGGAGTCGGGGTCTGGAGGAGTCTGGGAATGGATTCGGGGTCTGGAGTTGGGGTCTGCAGTCGGGGACTGGAGCTGTCGGGGCAGGGATTTGGGATCTGGTGTCTGGACTGGAGTTGGGGTCTGGAGTAGGGGTCTGGAGGATTCGTGTTCTGGAGGAGTCGGGGTCTGGTGGAGTCGGGGTGTGGAGTTGGGGTCTGGAGGTGTCAGGGTCTGGAGGAGTCAGTGTCTGGTGTCGGGTTCTGGAATCGGGAGTCGGTGTCTGGAGACTGGATCTGGAGACGGGGTCTGGAGTCGGGGTCTGGAGTCGGGGTCTGGGTTCGGGGGCTGAAGTCAGAGTCTGGAGCCATCTGGGTCTGGAGTCGGTCTCTGGAGTCAGGGTATGGAGCAGTTGGTGTCTGGAGGATTCGTGGCCTGGAGGAGTCGGGGACAGGAGGAGTCGGGGTGTGGAGTTGGGGTCTGGAGTTGGGGTGTTGAGTCGGTGTTTGGAGTCAGGGTATGTAGGAGTCGGGGTTTGGAGGAGTCGGGGTGTGGAGTCGGGGTTTGGAGTCGGGGTGTGGAGTTGGGGTCTGGATGAGTCAAGGTCTGGAGGAGTCGGGTTCAGGAGGAGACGGGATCTGGAGTCGGTGTCTGGAGTCGGGGTATTGTGTCGGGGTCTGGAGGAGTCGGGCTCTTGAGTTGGGGTCTGGCTTCGGGATCTGGAGTCGAGGTATTGTGTCAGGGCCTGGAGGCATCGGGTTCTGTAGTCGTGGTCTGGAGTGAGGGTCTGGAGTCGGGGTCTGGAGACGGGCTTTGGAGTCAGTGTCTGGAGTTGTCTGGGTCTGGAGGAGTTGGCGTCTGGAGACGGTGTCTGGAGGGGTCAGGGTCTGGAGGAGTCGGGTTCTGGAGGAGTCGGGGTCTAGAGGAGTCGGGGTCTAGAGGAGTCGGGGTCTAGAGGAGTATGGGTCTGGAGGAGTCAGGGTCTGGACTTGGGCTCTGGAGTCGGGGTCTGTAGTCAGGGTCTGGAGTTGGGTTCTGGAGTTGGGGTCTGGAGGAATCAGGGTCGGGAGTCGGGGTCGGTATCTGGGTGAGATGTCGGGGTCTGGTTTCTGGATCTGGTGTCACGATCTGGAATCGGGGTCTGGAGTCGGGTTCTGGAGGAGTAGGTGTCTTTAGTCAGGCTCTGGAGTCGGTATCTGGAACCGATGCGTGGAGGAACGGGGGTTGGGAGTCGTGGTCTGGAGTCGGGGTCTGGAGTCGGGCTCTGGATTTGTGCTCTGGATTCAGGGTATGCAGGTGTCAGGGCTGGAGGAGTCAGTGTCTGGAGACGCGGTCTGGAGTCGGGGACTGGAGTAGTTGGGTTCTGGAGTCGGGGACAGGAGGAGATGGTATCGAATCAGTGTCTCGAGGAGTCGGGGACTGTAGTCGGGTTATGGAGCCGGGTCCTGGAGTCAGAGGCAGGAGTCAGGGTCTGGAGGAGTTGAGGTATGATGTCGGAGTCTGCGGTCATGTTCTGGAGTCAGTATCTGGAGTCGGGGGCTGGAGTCGGGGTCTGGAGCAGTCGGGGTGTGGAGTCGGGGTGTGGAGTCGGGGTGTGGAGTCGGGGTGTGGAGTTGGAGTGTGGAGTCGGAGTGTGGAGTCGGGGTCTGTAGGTGTCAGGGTCTGGAGGAGTCAGTGTCTGGAGTCGGGGTCTGGAGTCGGGTTCTGGAATTGGGAGTCCGGGTATGCAGACTGGATCTGGAGACGGGGTCTTGAGTCGTGGTCTGGATTCGAGGACTGGAGTCGTGTTCTGGAGTCGGGGGCTGGAGGTGTCATGCTCTGGAGGTGTCGGGGTCTGCAGTCAGGCTCTGGAGTCCGGTTATGGCGCAGTCGGGGTCTGGAGGAGTCGGGGACTGGAGGAGTCGGGGTGTGGAGTCGGGGTGTGGAGTTGGGGTGTTGAGTGGAGGTTTGGAGTCAAGGTCTGGAGGAGGCGGGGTCTGGAGGAGTCGGGGTTTGGAGTCGGGTTTTGGAGTCGGGGCTGTGGAGTTGGGGTCATGAGGAGTCGGGGCCAGGGGGAGTCGGGGTCTGAAGCCGGGGTCAGGAGAAGTCGGGGTTGGGAGAAGATGGGGTCGGGAGTCGGTGTAAGGCGTCTGGATCTGGAGACGCGGTCTGGAGTCGGGGTCTGGAGTCGGGGACTGGAGGAGTCGGGGTGTGGAGTCGGGGTCTGGAGGAGTCTGGGAATGGATTCGGGGTCTGGAGTTGGGGTCTGCAGTCAGGGACTGGAGCTGTCGGGGCAGGGATTTGGGATCTGGTGTCTGGACTGGAGTTGGGGTCTGGAGTAGGGGTCTGGAGGATTCGTGTTCTGGAGGAGTTGGGGTCTGGTGGAGTCGGGGTGTGGAGTTGGGGTCTGGAGTCGGGGTTTGGTGTGAGGGTCAGGAGGAGTCGCGGTCTTGAGGAGTCGGGGAGTGGAGCCAGGGTGAGTCAGGGTGTGGAGTCAGGGTCTGGAGGTGTCAGGGTCTGCAGGAGTCAGTGTCTGGAGTCGGGTTCTGGAATCGGGAGTCGGGGTCCGGAGACTGGATCTGAAGACGGGGTCTGGAGTCGGGATCTGGATTCGAGGGCTGGAGTTGGGGGGAGGATTCGGTGTCTGGAGTCGACGGCTGGAGGAGTCAGGGACTGGAGGATTTGGGCTCTGGAGCCGTACTCTGGAGTTGCGGTATGGAGCATTCGGTGTCTGGAGGAGTCGGGGTCTGGAGGAGTCGGGGTCGGGAGAAGTCGGGGTCGGGAGAAGTCACGGTCCAGAGAAGTCACGGTCCAGAGAAGTCAGGGTCGGGAGAAGTCGGGGTTTGGAGAAGTCGGGGTCGGGAGTCGGTGTCTGGAGGAATCCGGGTCTGGAGGAGATGGTGTCTGGAGTCGGGGTCGGGAGAAGTCGGGGTCGCGAGAAATCGGGGTTTGGAGAAGTCGGGGTCGGGAGTCGGGGTCTGGCGTCCGGATCTGTAGGAGTCGGTCTCTGAAGGAGTCGGGGTCAGGAGTCAGGGTCTGGATTTGGGGTTTGGAGTCACAGTCAGGAGTCGGGGTCTGGAGGAGTCGGGTCTGGAGTCAGGGTCTGGAGGATTCGGGGTGTGGAGTTGGGGTGTTGAATCAGGGTATGCAGTCATGGTCTGGAGGAATCGTGGTGTGGAGTCAGGATGTGGAGTCGGGGTGTGGATTCGCGGTGTGGAGGACTCAGTCTCTGGAGTCGGGGTTGGGAGTCGTTGGGGTCTGGAGTAGTCGGGGTCTGGAGTCAGGGTCTGGAGATGTTGGGGTCTAGAGTCGGGTTCTGGAGTCAGGGTCTGGAGGAGTTGACGTCTGGAGTCGGGGTCTGGAGGAGTCGAGGTCTGGTGTCGGTGTCTGGATTCGGGGTACAGTGTCGGGGTCTGGAGTCAGGGTCTGGAGCTGTTGGGGTCTGGAGTCGGGGTATAGAGTCGGGGTCTGGAGTCAAGGCCTGGAGGAGTTGGCGTCTGGAGTTGGGGTCTGGAGGGGTCGGGGTCTGGAGGATTCGGGGTCTGGAGGAAGAGGGGTCTGGAGGAGTCGGGGTGTGCTGTCGTGGTCTGGAGTCGGGGACTGGAGCCGGACTCTGTAGCAATCGGTGTCGGGAGTCAGGGTCTGGATTCGTGTCTGGAGTTGGTGTCTGGAGACGGGATTTGGAGTCAGGGTCTGGAGGTGTCAGGGTCTGGAGGATTCGGGGTGTGAAGGAGTCAGTGTCTGTATTCGGGGTCTGGAGTCACGCTCTGGAATCGGGGTCTGGACTCGGGATCTGGAGGAGTCGGTGTCTGGATGAGTCGGTGTCTTTAGTCAGGCTCTGGAGTCGGGGTCTGGAGTCGGTGTCTGGAGTCTGGATCTGGAGGAATCAATGTCGGGAGTCGGGGTCTTGTCACGGGTCTGGAGTCGGGGTCTGGAGTTGGGGTCTTGGGTCGGGGTCCGGAATCAGGGTCTGGAGTCGGGGTGTGATGGAGTCGGGGTGTGGAGGAGTTGGGGTGTGGAGTAGGGGTGTGGAGTCGGCGTCTGCAGGACTCGCGATCTGGAGGAGTCCGGGTCAGGAGAAGTCGGGGTCTTGTGTCGGGGTCTGGAGTCAGGGTCTGGAGTCGAGGTCTGGAGGAGTCAGGCTCTTCAGTCAGGGTCCGGAGTCGGGATCTGGAGCTGAGCTATTGAGTCGGGGTCTGGAGGAGGCGAGGTCTGGAGTCAGTGTCTGGAGTCGGGGTCTGGAGCCAGGGTCTTGTGGAGTTGGGCTGTGGAGTCGGGGTCTGGAGGACTTGGGGACTGGAGGAGTCGGAGTCTGGAGGAGTTGGGGTCTGGAGGAGTCGGGGTCTGGAGGAGTCGGGGTCTGGAGTCACGGTCTGGAGTCGCGGTCTGGAGTCTGGGCCTGGAGGAATTGGTTACAGGAGTCGGGGTCTGGAGTCGGGCTCTGGAGTCGGGGTCTGGAGTTGGATTCTGGAGTCGAGGTCTGATGTCGGAGACTGGTGTCGGGTTCTGGAGTTGGGATCTGGAGTCGGGTCCTGGAGCAGTCGCGTTTGGAGTCGGGGTCTGGCGTCTGGATCTGGAGGTGTCAGGGTCTGGAGTCTGGGTCATGAGGAGTCTGGGTCTGGAGGAGTCGGGATCTGCAGCCGGGATCAGGAGAAGTCGGGGTTGGGAGCAGATGGGGTCGGGTGTCGGGGACTGGCGTCTGGATCTGGAGTCGGCGTCTCGAGTCGGGGACTGGAGGGCTTGGGGTGTGGAGTCGGGGAGTTGCGTCGGGGTGTGGAGTCAGGGTCTGGAGTCGGGGTCTCCAGTCGGGGACTGGAGCAGTCAGGGCAGGGAGTTGGGATCTGGTGCCTGGATCTGAAGACTGGGCATGGAGTTGGGGTCTGGAGTGAGAATCTGGAGTCCTGGTCTGGAGTCGGAGTCCGGAGGAGTCGGGGTCTGGACGAGTCATGGTCTTGAGTAGTCGGCGTCTGGAGTCGGGGTTTGGAGGAGTTGGGGTCTGGAGTCGTGGACTGGAGTGGGGGTCTGGAGCTGGGGTCTGGAGCCAGGATCTTGTGGAGTCGGGGTGTGGAGTCGGGTCCTGGACTCAGGGTCGGGAGGAGTCGGGGTGTGGAGTCGGGCTCTGGAGGAGTCGCGGTCTGGAGTCGGGGCCTGGAGTGGGGGCATGGAGCCTGAGTCTGGAGGAATCGGTGTCGGGAGTCGGGGTCTGGAGTCGGGGTCTGGAGTTGGGGTCTGGAGTTGGTGTCTGGGTCTGGAGGAGTCGGGATCTGGACTTGGGCTCTGGAGTCGGGGTCTGGAGGAGTCGGGGTCTGGAGTTGGGTTCTGGAGTTGTGGTCTGGAGGAATCAGGGTCGGGAGTCGGGAGTCGGGGTCGGTATCCGTGTGAGATGTCGGGGTCTGGTTTCCGGGTCTGGAGTAACGCTCTTAAATCTGGGTCTGGAGTCGGGGTCTAGAGTAGTCGGTGTCTTTAGTCAGGCTCTGCAGTTGGTGTCTGGAACCGGGGCCTGGAGGAATGGGGGTCGGGAATCGGGGTCTGGAGTCGGGCTTTGGATTTAAGGTATGCAGGAGTCGGGGTCTGGAGGAGTCGGGGTCTGGAGTCGTTGTCTGCTGTTGCGGTCTGGAGTCGAGGACTGGAGGAGTAGGCGTCTGGAGTCGGGCACAGGAGGAGTCAGTGTCTGGAGGAGTCGGGGACTGGAGGAGTCGGGGTGTTGAGTCGGGGTCTGGAGTTGCAGTGTTGAGTCGGGGTTTGGAGTCAGGGTCTGGTGGAGTCAGGGACTGGAGGAGTTGGGGTGTGGAGTCGGGGTTTGGCGTCGGGGTGTGGAGTTGGGGTCTGGAGGAGTCAGGGTCTGGAGTCAGGGTCATGAGGAGTCGGGGTCTGGAGGAGTCGGGGTCTGAAGGCCGGGTCAGGAGTAGTCGGGGTTGGGAGAAGATGGGGTCGGGAGTCGGGTTCTGGCGTCTGGATCTGGAGACCTGGTCTGGACTCGGGGTCTGGAATTGCGGTCTGGAGGAGTCGGGGATCTGGCGTCGGGGTCTGGAGTCGCGGTCTGGAGTCGGGGTCTGGAGCAGTCGGGATGTGTAGTCGGGGTGTGGAGTCGGGGTCTGGGTGTGGAGTCGGTGTGTAGAGTCGGTGTGTGGAGTTGGGATCTGGAGTCGCGGTCTGGAGTCAGGGTCTGGAGGAGTTGGGGACTAGAGTCGGGGTATAGAGTCGGGGTCTGGAGTCAGGGTCTGGAGGAGTTGGCGTCTGGAGTCGGGGTCTGGAGGAGTCGAGGACTGGTCTCGGTGTCTGGAGTCGGGGTACAGAGTCGGGGTCTGGAGGAGTTGGTGTCTGGAGTCGGGGTATAGAGTCCGGGTCTGGAGTCAAGGCCTGGAGGAGTTGGCATCTGGTGTCGGGGTCTGGTGCAGTCGGGGTCTGGAGGAGTCGGGGTCTGGAGGAGGCGGGGTCTGGTGGAGTCGGGGTGTGCTGTCGCGTTCTGGAGTCGGGGACTGGAGCCGGACTCTGGAGCAATCGGTGTCGGGAGTCTGGTTCTGGATTCGGGTCTGGAGTCGGGGTCTGGAGACAGGATGTGGAGTCAGGGTCTGGAGGTGTCAGGGTCTGGAGGAGTCGGGGTCTGGAGTCGGGGTGTGGAGGAGTCGGGGTCTGTATTCGGGATCTTCAGTCAGGGTCTGGAGGAATCAGGGTCGGCAGTCGGGGTCTGTATCCGGGTCAGATATCGGGGTCTGTTTTCGGGGTCTGGAGTCACGCTCTGGAATCGGGGTCTGGACATGGGATCTGGAGGAGTCGGTGTCTGGATGAGTCGGTGTCTTTAGCCAGGCTCTGGAGTCGGGGTCTGGATTCGGGGTCTGGAGTCGGGATCTGGAGTCGGGGTCTCGAGTCGGGGTCTGGAGGAATCGGTGTCGAGAGTTGGGGTCTTGTCACGGGTCTGGAGTCGGTGGCTGGATTTGGGGTCTTGGGTCGGGGACTGGAATCAGGGTCTGGAGTCGGGGTGTGATGGAGTCGGGGTGTGGAGGAGTTGGGGTGTGGAGGAGTTGGAGTGTGGAGTAGTGGTGTGGAGTCGGGGTGTGGAGTCGGCGTCTGGATGAGTCGCGATCTGGTGGAGTCCGGGTCAGTAGAAGTCGGGGTCTTGTGTCGGGGTCTGGAGTCGGAGTCTGGAGTCGGGGTCTGAAGGAGTCAGGCTCTTGAGTCGGGGTCTGGAGTCGGGATCTGGAGCTGAGGTATTGAGTCGGGGTCTGGTGGAGTCGAGGTCTGGAGTCAGTGTCTGGAGTCGGGGTCTGGAGCCGGGGTCTTGTGGAGTTGGGGTGTGGAGTTGGGGTCTGGAGTACTTGGGGTCTGGAGGAGTCGGAGTCTGGAGGAGTCGGGGTCTGGAGGATTTGGGGTCTGGATAAGTCGGGGACTGGAGGAGTCGGGGTGTGGTGTCGGGGTCGGGAGTTGGGGTGTTGACTCAAGGTTTGGAGTCAGGGTCTGGAGGAGTCGGGGTCTGGAGGAGTCGGGGTTTGGAGTCGGGGTTTGGAGTCGGGGTGTGGAGTCGTGGTCATGAGGAGTCAGGGTCTGGAGTTGGGGTCATGAGGAGTCAGGGCCTGGGGGTGTCGGGGTCTGAAGCCGGGGTCAGGAGAAGTCGGGGTTGGGAGAAGATGGGCTCGGGAGTCAGGGTCTGGTGTCTGGATCTGGAGACGCGGTCTGGAGTCGGGGTCTGGAGTCGGGGACTGGAGGAATCGGGATGTGGAGTCGGGGAGTTGCGTCGGGGTGTGGAGTCGGGGTCTGGAGGAGTCTGGGAATGGATTCGGGGTCTGGAGTTGGGGTCTGCAGTTGGGGACTGGAGCTGTCGGGGCAGGGATTTGCGATCTGGTGTCAGGTCTGGAGTTGGGGTCTGGAGTAGGGGTCTGGAGGATTCGTGTTCTGGAGGAGTCGGGGTCTGGTGGAGTCGGGGTCTGGAGTCGGGGTTTGGTGTGAGGGTCAGGAGGAGTTGCGGTCTTGAGGAGTCGGGGTGTGGAGCCGGGGTGTGGAGTCAGGGTGTGGAGTCAGGGTCTGGAGGTGTCAGGGTCTGGAGGAGTCTGTGTCTGGAGTCTGGTTCTGGAATCGGGAGTCGGGGTCTGGAGACTGGATCTGAAGACGGGGTCTGGAGTCGGGTTCTGGATTCGAGGGCTGGAATCTGGGGCAGGAGTTGGGGTCTGGAGGCGGCGGCTGGAGGAGTCGGGGACTGGACGAGTCGGGCTCTGGAGTCGGGCTCTGCAGTCGTGGTATGGAGCGGTCGGTGTCTGGAGAAGTTGTGGTCTGGAGGAGTCGGGGTCGGGAGAAGTCGGGGTCATTAGAAGTCGGGGTCTGGAGAAGTCAGGGTCCAGAGAAGTCGGGGTTGGGAGAAGTCGGGGTTTGGAGAAGTCGGGGTCGGGAGTCGGGGTCTGGAGGAGTCGGGTTTTGGAGGAGTCGGGGTCGGGAGAAGTCGGGGTCAGGAGAAGTCAGGGTCCAGAGAAGTCAGGGTCGGGAGAAGTAGGGGTTTGGAGAAGTCGGGGTCGGGAGTCGGGGTCTGGAGGAGTCGCTGTTTGGAGGAGTCGGGGTCTGGAGTCGGGAGAAGCCGGGGTCGCGAGAAGTCGGGGTTTGGAGAAGTCGGGGTCGGGAGTCGGGGTCTGGCGTCGGGATCTGTAGGAGTCGGTCTCTGGAGGAGTCGGGGTCAGGAGTCAGGGTCTGGAGTTGGGGTTTGGAGTCGCGGTCAGGAGTTGGGGTCTGGAGGAGTCGGGTTTGGAGTCACGGTCAGGAGTCGGGGTCTGGAGGACCCGGGGTCAGGAGTCAGGGTCAGGTGTCAGGGTGTGGAGTCAGCGTGTGGAATTGGGGTGTTGTCGGGGTATGGAGTCATGGTCTGGAGAAGTTGCGGTCTGGAGGAATCGTGGTGTGGAGTCAGGATGTGGAGTCAGGGTGTGGATTCGGGGTGTGGAGGTCTCAGTGTCTGGAGTCGGGGTTGAGAGTCATCGGGGTCTGGAGGAGTCGGGGTCTGGAGTCGGGGTCTGGAGTCGAAGTCTGGAGTCGCGGTCTGGAGTCGCGGTCTGGAGTCGGGGTCTGGAGTGGGGGTCTGGAGCAGATGGGGTGTGGAGTCGGGGTGTCGAGTCAGGGTCGGGGTGTGGAGTCGGTGTGTGGAGTTGGGATGTGGAGTCGGGGTCTGGAGGTGTTGGGGTCTAGAGTCGGGGTATAGACTCGGGGTCTGTTGTCAGGGTCTGGAGGAGTTGGCATCTGGAGTCGGGGTCTGGAGGAGTCGAGGTCTGGATTCGGGGTACAATGTCGGGGTCTGGAGTCACTGTCTGGAGGAGTTGGTGTCTGGAGTCGGGGTATAGAGTCGGGTTCTGGAGTCAAGGCCTGGAGGAGTTGGCGTCTGGAGTCGGGGTCTTGAGGAGTCGTGGTCTGGAGGAGGCGGGCTCTGGAGGAGGCGGGGTCCGGAGGAGCCGGGGTGTGCTGTCACGGTCTGGAGTCGGGGACTGGAGCCGGACTCTGTAGCAATCGGTGTCGGGAGTCAGGGTCTGGATTCGTATCTGGAGTCGGGGTCTGGCGACGGGATTTGGAGTAAGGGTCTGGAAGTGTCAGGGTCTGGAGGAGTCAAGTCTGGAGTCGGGGTCTGGAGGAGTCGGGGTCTGTATTCGGGATCTGTAGTCAGGGTCTAGATGAATCAGGGTCGGCTGTTGGGGTCTGTATCTGGGTCAGATATCGGGGTCTGTTTTCGGGGTCTGGAGTCACGCTCTGGAATCAGGGTCTGGACTTGGAATCTGGAGGAGTCGGTGTCTGGATGAGTCGGTGTCTTTAGTCAGGCTCTGGAGTCCGTGTCTGGAGTCGGGGTCTGGAGTCGGGATCTAGAGTTGGGGTCTGGAGTTGGGGTCTAGAGGAATCAGTGTCGAGATTCGGGGTCTTGTCACGGGTCTGGAGTCGGGGTCTGGAGTTGGGGTCTTGGGTCGGGGTCTGGAATCAGGGTCTGGAGTCGGTGTGTGATGGAGTCGGGGTGTGGAGGAGTTGGGGTGTGGAGTAGGGGTGTTGAGTCAGGGTGTGGAGTCCACGTCTGGAGGAGTCGTGATCTGGAGGAGTCCGGGTCAGGAGAAGTCGGGGTCTGGAGTCGGGGTCTGGAGGAGTCAGGCTCTTGAGTCAGGGTCTGGAGTCGGGAAATGGTGCCGAGGTATTGAGTAGGGGTCTGGAGGAGTCGAGGTCTGGAGTCAGTGCCTGGAGTCGGGGTCTGGAGCCGGGGTCTTGTGGAGTTGGGGTGTGGAGTCGGGGTCTGGAGGACTTGGGGTCTGGAGGAGTCAGAGTCTGGAGGAGTCAGAGTCTGGAGGAGTCGGGGTCTGGAGGAGTCGGGGTCTGTAGGAGTTGGGGTCTGGAGTCACAGTCTGGAGTCACGGTCTGGAGTCGCGGTCTGGAGTCTGGGCCTGGAGGAATCGGTTTCGGGAGTCGGGGTCTGGAGTCGGGCTCTGGAGTCGGGGTCTGGAATAGGGTTCTGGAGTTGAGGTCTGATGTCGGAGTCTGGTGTCGGGTTCTGGAGTCGGGATCTGGAGTCGGGTTCTGGAGCTGTCGCCTTTGGAATCGGGGTCTGGAGAATTCGGGGACTGGAGTCGGGGTCTGGAGCAGTCGGCATTGGGAGTCGGGATCTGGTGTATGGGTCTGGAGACGGGGCCTGGAGTTGGGGCCTGGAGTCGGTATCTGGAGTCGGGGTCTGGAGGAGTCGGGGCCTGGAGGAGTCATTGTGTGGAGTCGGGGTTTGGGGTTGGGGTGTGGAGTCGGGGTCTGGAGGAGTCGGGGTTGGGAGAAGATTGGGTCTGGAGTCGGAAGTCGGTGTCTGGCGTCTAGATCTGGAGGTGTCAGGGTCTGGAGTAGGAGTCATGAGGAGTCGGGGTCTGGAGGAGACGGGGTCTGCATCTGGGGTCAGGAGAAGTCGTGGTTGGGAGCAGATGGGGTCGGGAGTCGGGGTCTGGCGTCTGGATCTGGAGTCGGGGTCTGGAGTCAAGGACTGGAGGGGTCGGGGTGTGGAGTCGTGGAGTTGCGTCAGGGTGTGGAGTCAGGGTCTGGAGTCGGGATCTCCAGTCGGGGACTGGAGCAGTCAGGGCAGGGAGTTGGGATCTGGTGTCTGGATCTGGAGACGGGGCATGGAATTGGGGTCTGGAGTGAGAATCTGAAGTCCGGAGGAGTCGGGGTCTGGAGGAGTCGTGGTCTTGAGGAGTCAGCGTCTGGAGTCGGGGTCTGGAGGAGTCGGGGTCTGGAGTCGTGGTCTGCAGTGGGGGTCTGGAGCCGGGATCTTGTGGAGTCGGGGTGTGGAGACGGGTTCTGGACTTGGGGTCGGGAGGAGTCGGGGTGTGGAGTCGGGGTCTGGAGGAGTCGCAGTCTGTAGTCGGGGCCTGGAGTGGGGGCATGGAGCCAGGGTCTGGAGGAATCGGTGTCGGGAGTCGGGGTCTGGAGTCGGGGTCTGGAGTTGGAGTCTGGAAGGGGTCAGGGTCCGGAGGAGTCGGGGTCTGGACTTGGGCTCTGGAGTTGGGGTCTGGAGGAGTCGGGGTCTGGAGTTGGGTTCTGGAGTTGTGGTCTGGAGGAATCGGGGTCGCGGTCGGTATCCGGGTGAGATGTCGGGATCTGGTTTCCGGGTCTGGAGTCACGCTCTGGAATCGGGGTCTGGAGTCGGGGTCTAGAGTAGTCGGTGTCTTTAGTCAGGCTATGCAGTTGGTGTCTGGAACCGGGGTCTGGAGGAATGGGGGTCAGGATTTGGGGTCTGGAGTCGGGCTCTGGATTAGGGCTCTGGATCTAGGGTAAGCAGGTGTCGGGGTCTGGAGGAGTCATGGTCTGGAGTCGGGGACTGGAGGAGTCGGGGTCTGGAGTCGGGGACTGGATGAGTCGGTGTCTGGAGGAGTCGGGGACTGGAGGATTCGGAGTGTGGAGTCGGGGTCTGGAGTTGCGGTGTTGAGTCGGGGTTTGGAGTCAGGGTCTGAAGGAGTCGGGGTCTGGAGGAGTTGGGGTGTGGAGTCGGGGTTTGGAGTCGGGGTCTGGAGGAGTCAGGGTCTGGAGTTGGGTTCATGAGGAGTCTGGGGTCAGGAGAAGTCGGGGTTGGGAGAAGATGGGGTCGGGAATCGGGGTCTGGCGTCTGGATCTGGAGACCTGGTCTGGAGTCGGGCTCTGGAATTGCGGTCTGGAGGAGTCGGGGATCTGGCGTCGGGGTCTGGAGTCGCGGTTTGGAGTCGGGGTCTGGAGTGGGGGTCTGGAGCAGTAGGGGTGTGGAGTTGGGGTGTCGAGTCGGGGTCGGGGTGTGGAGTCGGTGTGTGGAGTCGGTGTGTGGAGTTTGGGTGTGGAGTCGGGGTCTGGAGTCAGGGTCTGGAGGAGTTGGCGTCTGGAGTCGGGGTAATGAGCAGTCGAGGTCTGGTGTCGGTGTCTGGAGTCGGGGTCTGGAGTCGGGGTCTGGAGTCAGGGTCTGGACTCGGGATATAGAGTCGGTGTCTGGAGTCAAGGCCTGGAGGAGTAGGCGTCTGGAGTCGGGGTCTGGAGGAGTCAGCATCTGGAGGAGTCGGGCTCTGGAGGAGGCGGGGTCTGGAGGAGTTGGGGTGTGCTGTCGCGGTCTGGAGTCGGGGACTGGAGTCGGACTCTGGAGCAATCGGTGTCGGGAGTCAGGGTCTGGATTCGGGTCTGGAGTCGGGGTCTGGAGATGGGATTTGGAGTCAGGGTCTGGAGGTGTCAGGGTCTGGAGGAGTCGGGGTCTGGAGTCGGGGTGAGGAGGAGTCGGGGTGTGTATTCGGGATCTGTGGTCAGGGTCTGGAGGAATCAGGGTCGGCAGTCGGGGTCTGTATCCGGGTCAGATATTGGGGTCTGTTTTTGGGCCTGGAGTCATGCTCTGGAATCGGGGTCTGGACTCGGGATCTGGAGGAGTCGGTGTCTGGATGAGTCGGTGTCTTTAGTCAGGCTCTGGAGTCGGGGTCCGGAATCAGGGTCTGGAGTCGGGGTCTGGAGTCGGGATCTGGAGTCGGGGTCTGAAGTTAGGGTCTGGAGGAATCAGTGTCGAGAGTCGGGGTCTTGTCACGGGTCTGGAGTCGTGGTCTGGAGTTGCGGTCTTGGGTCAGGGTCTGGAGTCGGGGTCTGGAGTTGGGGTCTGGGTCTGGAGGTGTCCAGGTCTGGTGGAGTCGTGGTACAGAGTCGGGGTCTGGAGTCATGGTCTGGAGGAGTTGGGGTCTGGAGTCGGGGTAAAGAGTCGGGGTCTGTAGTCAGGGTCTGGAGGAGTTGGCGTCTGGAGAAGGGGTCTGGAGGAGTCGGGGTCTGGAGGAGTCATGGTCTGGAGGAGTTGTGGTCTGGAGGAGTCGGGGTCTGGAGGGGTCGGGAGTCAGGGTCTGGAGTCACAGTCTGTAGTCGTGGTCTGGAGTCGGGGACTGGAGCCGGCTTCAGAAGCAATCGGTGTTGGGAGTCAGGGTCTCGATACTGGTCTGGAGTCGGGGTCTGGATACGAACTTTGGAGTCAGGGTCTGGAGTTGGGGTATGGAGGAGTCGGGGTCCGGAGGAGTTGGGGTCTGGAGTTGGGGTGTGGAGGAGTCGGGGTCTGTATTCAGGATCTGTAGTCAGGGTCTGGAGTCGGGGTCTGGAGGAATCAGGGTCGGGAGTCGGGGTCTGTATCCGGGTCAGATATCGGGGTCTGTTTTTGGGGTCTGGAGTCAAGCTCTGGAATTGGGGTCTGGAGTCGGGATCTGGAGGAGTCGGTGTCTGGATGAGTCGGGGTCTTTAGTCAGGCTCTGGAGTCGGGGTCTGGATATGGGTCTGGAGTCGGGGTCTGGAGTTGGGGTCTTGGGTCGGGGTCTGGAATCAGGGTCTGGAGTTGAGGTATGGAGGAGTCGGGGTGTGGAGGGGTCAGAGTGTGGAGTTGGGGTGTGGTGTCAGGGTGTTGAGTCGGGGTCTGTAGTCGGGGCCTGGAGTCGGGGTCTGGAGTCGGTGTCTGGAGGAGTCGGTGTCTGGAGGAGTCGGTGTCTGGAGGAGTCGGGGTCTGTAGTCAGGGTCTGGAGTTGGGTCCTGGAGTTGGGGTCTGGAGGAATCAGTGTCGGAAGTCGGGGTCGGTATCTGGGTGAGATGTCGTGGTCTGGTTTCCGGGTCTGGAGCCACGCTCTGGACTTGGAGGCTGGAGGTGGGGTCTGGAGTAGTCGATGTCTTTAGTCAGGCTCTGGAGCCGGTGTCTGGAACCGTGTTCGGGTGTCGGGGTCTAGAGTCGGGCTCTGGATTCAGGGTATGCAGGTGTTGGGGTCTGGAGAAGTCGGGGTCTGATGTCGCGGTCTTCAGTCACGGTCTGGAGTCGGGGACTGGAGGAGTCGGGTTCTGTAGTCGGGGACAGGAGGAGTCGGTGTCTGGAGTCGGGGTCTCGAGGAGTCGGGGTCTGGACTCGGGTTATGGAGCCGGGTCCGGAGTCAGAGGCCGTAGTCTGGGTCTGGAGGAGTCGAGGTATGATGTCAGAGTCTGGGGTCGGGTTCTGGAGTCAGAATCTGGAGCAGTCGGGGTGTGGAGTTGGTGTGTGGAGTCGGGGTCTGGAGGAGTCGGGGTCTGCAGTCTGGGTCTGGAATCGCTGTCTGGAATCGCGGTCTGGAGACGCGGTCTGGAGTCGGGAACTGGAGGAGTCGGGTTGTGGAGTCGGTGTGTGGAGTCGGGGAGTTGCGTCGGGGTGTGGAGTCGGGGTCTGGAGGAGTCTGGGAATGGATTCGGGGTCTGGAGTTGGGGTCTGCAGTCGAGGACTGGAGCAGTCGGGGCAGGGATTTGGGATCTGGTGTCTGGTCTGGAGTCGGGGTCTGGTATCCGGGTTTGGTGTGAGCGTCTCGAGGAGTCGCGGTCTTGAGCCGTTGGTGAGTGGAGTCGGGGTGTGGAGTAAGGGTGTGGAGTCGGGGTCTGGAGGTGTCAGGGTCTGGAGGAGTCGGTGTCTGGAGTCGGTATCTGGAATCGGGGGTCCAGGTCTGGAGACTGGATCTGAAGACGGGGTCTGGAGTTGGGATCTGGATTCGAGGGCTGGAGTTGGGGGCAGGAGATGGGGTCAGGAGTTGGGGGCTGGAGGAGTTGGGGACTGGAGGAGTCGGGCTCTGGAGTCGGGGCATGGAGCAGTCCGTGTCTGGAGGATTCGGGGTCTGGAGGAGTCGGGGTCGGGAGAAGTTGGGGTCGGGAGAAGTCAGGGTTGGGAGAAGTCGGGGTCAGGAGAAGTCGGGGTCGGGAGTCGGGGTCTGGCATCCGGATCTGGAGGAGTCGGTCTCTGGAGGAGTCGGGGTCAGGAGTCAGGGTCTGGAGTTGGGGTCTGGAGTCGCGGTCTGGAGTCGGGGTCTTGAGGAGTCGGGTCTGGAGTCGGGATCTGGAGTCGGGGCCTGGAGGATTCAGGCTGGGGAGTTGGGATGTGGAGTTGGGGCGTTGTGTCAGGGTATGGAGTCATGGTCTGGAGAAGTTGGGGTCTGGAGGAATCATGGTGTGGAGACAGGGTGTGGATTTGGGGTGTGGAGTCGGGGTGTGGAGTTGGGGTGTGGAGGACTCAATGTCTGGAGTCGGTGTCAGGAGTCATCGGGGTCTGGAGGAGTCGAGGTCTGGAGCAGTCGGGGTCTGGTGGAGTCGGTGTCTGGAGTCTGGCTCTGGAGGAGTCTGTCTCTGGAGGAGTCAGGGTCTGGAGGAGTCGGGGTCTGGAGTCGGTTCCTGGAGTTGGGGTCTGGAGTCGCGGTCTGGAGGAGTCGGGGATTTGGAGTCGGGGTCTGGAGTCATGGTATTGAGTCGGGGTCTGGAGTGGGGGTCTGGAGCAGTCGGGGTGTCGATTCGCGGTGTCGAGTCGGGGTCGGGGTGTGCAGTTGGTGTGTGGAGTCGGTGTGTGGATTCGGGGTCTGGATTCAGGGTCTGGAGGAGTTGGCATCTGGAGTCGGGGTCTGGAGGAGTCGAGGTCTGGTGTTGGTTTCTGGAGTCGGGGTACAGAGTCGGGGTCTGGAGTCAGGGTCTGGATGAGTTGGTGTCTGGAGTCGGGGTATAGAGTCGGGGTCTGGAGTCAGGGCCTGGAGGAGTTGGCATCTGGAGTCGGGGTCTGGAGGAGGTGGGGTCTGGAGGAGTCGGGGTGTGCTGTTGCGGTCGGGTGTCTGGGACTGGAGCCGGGGTCTGGAGCAATTGGTGTCGGAAGTCAGGGTCTGGATTCGGGTCTGGAGTCCGGGTCTGGAGACGGGCTTTGGAGTCAGGGTCTGGAGGTGTCAGGGTCAGGAGGAGTCAGGGTCTGGAGGAGTCGGGGTCTGTATACGGGATCTGTAGTCAGGGTCTGGAGGAATCAGGGTCGGGAGTCGGGGCCTGTATCCGGGTCAGATATCGGGGTCTGTTTTCGGGGTCTGGAGTCACGGTCTGGAATAGGGGTCTGTAGTCGGGATCTGGAGGAGTCGGTGTCTGGATGAGTTGGTGTCTTTAGTCAAGCTCTGGAGTCGGGGTCTGGAGTCGGGATCTGGAGTCAGGGTCTGGAGGAATCAGTGTCGAAAGCCGGGGTCTGGACACGGGTCTGGAGTCGGGGTCTGGAGTTGGTGTCTTGGGTCGGGGTCTGGAATCAGGGTCTGGAGTCGGGGTGTGATGGAGTCGGGGTGTGGAGGAGTTGGGGTGTGGTGGAGTTGGAGTGTTGAGTCGGCGTCTGGAGGAGTCGCGGTCTGGAGGAGTCTGGGTCAGGAGAAGTCGGGGTCTTGAGTCGGGGTCTGGAGGAGTCAGGCTCTTCAGTCGGGGTCTGGAGTTGGGATCTGGAGCCGAGGTATTGAGTAGGGGTCTGGAGGAGACGGGGTCTGGAGCAGTCGGGGTCTGGAGTCGGGTTCGGGAGAAGTCGGGGTCGCGAGAAGTCAGGGTTTGGTGAAGTCGGGACCGGGAGTCGGGGTCTGGCGTCCGGATCTGGAGGAGTCGGGGTCAGGTGTCTGGAGTTGGGGTCTGGAGTCGCGGTCTGGTGTCGGGATCTGGTGGAGTCGGGTCTGGAGTCTGGGTCTGGAGTCAGGGTCTGAAGGATTCGGGGTGGGGAGTTGGGGCGTTGAGTCAGGGTATGGAGTCATGGTCTGGAGAAGTTGGGGTCTGGAGGAATCGTGGTGTGGAGACAGGGTGTGGAGTCGGGGTGTGGAGTCGGGGTGTGGAGGACTCAATGTCTGGAGTCGGAGTCAGGAGCCGTCGGGGTCTGGCGGAGTAAGGGTCTGGACGAGTCGGTGTCTGTATTCGGGATCTGTAGTCAGGGTCTGGAGGAATCAGGGTCGGGAGTCGGGATCTGTATCCGGGTCAAATATCGGGGTCTGTTTTTGGGGTCTGGAGTCACGGTCTGGAATAGGGGTCTGTAATCGGGATCTGGAGGAGTCGGTGTCTGGATGAGTTGGTGTCTTTAGTCGAGCTCTGGAGTCGGGGTCTGGAGTCGGGATCTGGAGTTGGGGTCTTGGGATGGGGTCTGGAATCAGGGTCTGGAGGCGGGGTGTGATGGAGTCGGGGTGTGGAGGAGTTGGGGTGTGGTGGAGTTGGAGTGTGGAGTTGGGGTGTGGAGTCGGGGTGTTGAGTTGGCGTCTGGAGGAGTCGTGGTCTGGAGGAGTCCGGGTCAGGAGAAGTCGGGGTCTTGAGTCGGGGTCTGGAGGAGTCAGGCTCTTCAGTCGGGGTCTGGAGTCGGGATCTGGAGCCGAGGTATTGAGTAGTGGTCTGGAGCAGTCGGGTGTGGAGTCGGGGTGTGGAGTCAGGGTGTGGAATCGGGGTGTGGAGTCGGGGTGTGGAGTTGGGGTGTGGAGTCGGAGTGTGGAGTTGGAGTTTGGAGTCGGGGTCTGTAGGTGTCAGGGTCTGGAGGAGTCAGTGTCTGGAGTCAGGGTCTGGAGTCGGGTTCTGGAATTGGGAGTCGGGGTCTGGAGACTGGACCTGGAGATGGGGTCTGGAGTCGGGGGCTGGAGGAGTCGGGCTCTGGAGGTGTCGGGGTCTGCAGTCGGGCTCTGGAGTCGGGGTACGGAGCAGTCGGGGTATGGAGGAGTCGGGGACTGGAGGAGTCGGGGTGTGGAGTCGGGGTCTGGAGTTGTGGTGTTGACTCAAGGTTTGGAGTCAGGGTCTGGAGGAGTCGGGGTCTGGAGGAGTTGGGGTGTGGAGACGGGTTTTGGAGTCGGGGTGTGGAGTCGGGGTCATGAGGAGTCAGGGTCTGGAGTTGGGGTCATGAGGAGTCGGGGCCTGGGGGAGTTGGGGTCTGAAGCCTGGGTCAGGAGAAGTCGGGGTTGGGAGAAGATGGGGTCGGGAGTCGGGGTCTGGCGTCTGGATCTGGAGAAGCGGTCTGGAGTCGGGGACTGGGGAAGTTGGGGTGTGGAGTCGGGGAGTTGCGTCGGGATGTGGAGTCGGGGTCTGTAGGTGTCTGGGAATGGATTCGGGTTCTGGAGTTGGGGTCTGCAGTCGGGGACTGGAGCTATTGGGGCAGGGATTTGGGATCTGGTGTCTGGTCTGGAGAAGGGGTCTGGAGTAGGGGTCTGGAGGATTCGTGTTCTGGAGGAGTCGGGGTTTGGTGGAGTCGGGGTGTGGAGTCTGGGTCTGGAGGTGTCAGGGTATGGAGGAGTCAGTGTCTGGAGTCGGGTTCTGGAATCAGGAGTCGGGGTCTGGAGACTGGATCTGAAGACGGGGTCTGGAGTCGGGATCTGGATTTGAGGGCAGGAGTCGGGGTCTGGAGTCGGCGGCTGGAGGAGTCGGGGACTGGAGGAGTCGGGCTCTGGAGTCGGGCTCTGGAGTCGCGGTATGGAGCAGTCGGTGTCTGGAGGAGTTGGGGTCTGGAGGAGTCGGGGTCGGGAGAAGTCGGGGTCGGGAGAAGTATTGGTCGGGAGAAGTCAGGGTCCGGAGAAGTCGGGGTCGGGAGAAGTCGGGGTCGTGAGAAGTCAAGGTTTGGAGAAGTCGGGGTTTGGAGAAGTCGGGGTCGGGAGTTGGGCTCTGGCGTCTGGATCTGTCGGAGTTGGTCTCTGGAGGAGTCGGGGTCAGGAGTCAGCGACTGGAGTTGGGGTTTGGAGTCGCGGTCAGGAGTCGGGGTCTGGAGGATTTGGGGTGTGGAGTTGGGGTGTTGAGTTGGGGTATGGAGTCATGGTCTGTAGAAGTTGCGGTCTGGAGGAATCATGGTGCGGAATCAGCGTGTGGAGTCGGGGTGTGGAGTTGGTGTGTGGAGTTGGGGTGTGGAGTCAGGGTCTGGAGTCAGGGTCTGGAGGAGTTGGGGTCTAGAGTCGGGGTATAGAGTCGGGGTCTGGAGTCAGGGTCTGGAGGAGTTGGCGTCTGGATTCAGGGTCTGGAGGAGTCGAGGTCTGTTGTCGGTGTCTGGAGTTGGGGTACAGAGTCGGGGTCTGGAGTCAGGGTCCGGAGGAGTCGGGGTCTGGAGGAGTCGGGGTGTGGAGTTGGGATTTGGAGTCGGGGTGTGGAGGAGTCAGGCTCTTGAGTCGGGGTCTGGAGCCGGGGTCTGGAATGGGGGTCTGGAGCCAGGGTCTTGTGGAGTCGGGGTGTGGAGTCGGGTTCTGGAATCGTGGTCGGGAGGAGTCGGGGTGCGCAGTCGGGGTCTGGAGGACTTGGGGTCTGGAAATGTCGGGGTCTGGAGGAGTCGGGGTCTGGAGGAGTCGGTGTCAGGAGTCGGGGTCTGGAGTCGTGCTCTAGAGTCGGGGTCTGGAGTTGAGGTCTGGAGGGGTCAGTGTCTGGAGGAGTCGGAGTCTGGACTTGGGCTCTGGAGTCGGGGTCTGGAGGAATTGAGGTATGATGTCGGAGTCTGCGGTCGTGTTCTGGAGTCAGTATCTGGAGTCTGGGGCTGGAGTCGGGGTCTGGAGCAGTCGGGGCGTGGAGTCGGGGTGTGGAGTCGGGGTGTGGAGTCGGAGTGTGGAGTCGGAGTGTGGAGTCGGAGTGTGGAGTCGGGGTCTGTAGGTGTCAGGGTCTGGAGGAGTCAGTGTCTGGAGTCGGGGTCTGGAGTCGGGTTCTGGAATTGGGAGTCCGGGTATGCAGACTGGATCTGGAGACGGGGTCTGGAGTCGGGGCCTGGATTCGAGGGCTGGAGTCGTGTTCTGGAGTTGGGGGCTGGAGGAGTCATGCTATGGAGGTGTCGGGGTCTGCAGTCAGGCTCTGGAGTCCGGGTATGGAGCAGTCGGGGTCTGGAGGAGTCGGGGACTGGAGGAGTCGGGGTGTGGAGTCGGGGTCTGGAGTTGGGGTGTTGAGTGGAGGTTTGGAGTCAAGGTCTGGAGGAGTCGGGGTCTGGAGGAGTCGGGGTTTGGAGTCGGGTTTTGGAGACGGGGGTGTGGAGTTGGGGTCATGAGGAGTCGGGGCCAGGGGGAGTCGGGGTCGGAAGCCGGGGTCAGGAGAAGTCGGGGTTGGGAGAAGATGGGGTCGGGAGTCGGGGTAAGGCGTCTGGATCTGGAGACGCGGTCTGGAGTCGGGGTCTGGAGTCGGGGATTGGAGGAGTCGGGGGGTGGAGTCGGGGTCTGGAGGAGTCTGGGAATGGATTCGGGGTCTGGAGTTGGGGTCTGCAGTCGGGGACTGGAGCTGTCGGGGCAGGGATTTGGGATCTGGTGTCTGGACTGGAGTTGGGGTCTGGAGTAGGGGTCTGGAGGATTCGTGTTCTGGAGGAGTCGGGGTCTGGTGGAGTCGGGGTGTGGAGTTGGGGTCTGGAGGTGTCAGGGTCTGGAGGAGTCAGTGTCTGGTGTCGGGTTCTGGAATCGGGAGTCGGTGTCTGGAGACTGGATCTGGAGACGGGGTCTGGAGTCGGGGTCTGGAGTCGGGGTCTGGGTTCGGGGGCTGAAGTCAGAGTCTGGAGCCATCTGGGTCTGGAGTCGGTCTCTGGAGTCAGGGTATGGAGCAGTTGGTGTCTGGAGGATTCGTGGCCTGGAGGAGTCGGGGACAGGAGGAGTCGGGGTGTGGAGTTGGGGTCTGGAGTTGGGGTGTTGAGTCGGTGTTTGGAGTCAGGGTATGTAGGAGTCGGGGTTTGGAGGAGTCGGGGTGTGGAGTCGGGGTTTGGAGTCGGGGTGTGGAGTTGGGGTCTGGATGAGTCAAGGTCTGGAGGAGTCGGGTTCAGGAGGAGACGGGATCTGGAGTCGGTGTCTGGAGTCGGGGTATTGTGTCGGGGTCTGGAGGAGTCGGGCTCTTGAGTTGGGGTCTGGCTTCGGGATCTGGAGTCGAGGTATTGTGTCAGGGCCTGGAGGCATCGGGTTCTGTAGTCGTGGTCTGGAGTGAGGGTCTGGAGTCGGGGTCTGGAGACGGGCTTTGGAGTCAGTGTCTGGAGTTGTCTGGGTCTGGAGGAGTTGGCGTCTGGAGACGGTGTCTGGAGGGGTCAGGGTCTGGAGGAGTCGGGTTCTGGAGGAGTCGGGGTCTAGAGGAGTCGGGGTCTAGAGGAGTCGGGGTCTAGAGGAGTATGGGTCTGGAGGAGTCAGGGTCTGGACTTGGGCTCTGGAGTCGGGGTCTGTAGTCAGGGTCTGGAGTTGGGTTCTGGAGTTGGGGTCTGGAGGAATCAGGGTCGGGAGTCGGGGTCGGTATCTGGGTGAGATGTCGGGGTCTGGTTTCTGGATCTGGTGTCACGATCTGGAATCGGGGTCTGGAGTCGGGTTCTGGAGGAGTAGGTGTCTTTAGTCAGGCTCTGGAGTCGGTATCTGGAACCGATGCGTGGAGGAACGGGGGTTGGGAGTCGTGGTCTGGAGTCGGGGTCTGGAGTCGGGCTCTGGATTTGTGCTCTGGATTCAGGGTATGCAGGTGTCAGGGCTGGAGGAGTCAGTGTCTGGAGACGCGGTCTGGAGTCGGGGACTGGAGTAGTTGGGTTCTGGAGTTGGGGACAGGAGGAGATGGTATCGAATCAGTGTCTCGAGGAGTCGGGGACTGTAGTCGGGTTATGGAGCCGGGTCCTGGAGTCAGAGGCAGGAGTCAGGGTCTGGAGGAGTTGAGGTATGATGTCGGAGTCTGCGGTCATGTTCTGGAGTCAGTATCTGGAGTCGGGGGCTGGAGTCGGGGTCTGGAGCAGTCGGGGTGTGGAGTCGGGGTGTGGAGTCGGGGTGTGGAGTCGGGGTGTGGAGTTGGAGTGTGGAGTCGGAGTGTGGAGTCGGGGTCTGTAGGTGTCAGGGTCTGGAGGAGTCAGTGTCTGGAGTCGGGGTCTGGAGTCGGGTTCTGGAATTGGGAGTCCGGGTATGCAGACTGGATCTGGAGACGGGGTCTTGAGTCGTGGTCTGGATTCGAGGACTGGAGTCGTGTTCTGGAGTCGGGGGCTGGAGGTGTCATGCTCTGGAGGTGTCGGGGTCTGCAGTCAGGCTCTGGAGTCCGGTTATGGCGCAGTCGGGGTCTGGAGGAGTCGGGGACTGGAGGAGTCGGGGTGTGGAGTCGGGGTGTGGAGTTGGGGTGTTGAGTGGAGGTTTGGAGTCAAGGTCTGGAGGAGGCGGGGTCTGGAGGAGTCGGGGTTTGGAGTCGGGTTTTGGAGTCGGGGCTGTGGAGTTGGGGTCATGAGGAGTCGGGGCCAGGGGGAGTCGGGGTCTGAAGCCGGGGTCAGGAGAAGTCGGGGTTGGGAGAAGATGGGGTCGGGAGTCGGTGTAAGGCGTCTGGATCTGGAGACGCGGTCTGGAGTTGGGGTCTGGAGTCGGGGACTGGAGGAGTCGGGGTGTGGAGTCGGGGTCTGGAGGAGTCTGGGAATGGATTCGGGGTCTGGAGTTGGGGTCTGCAGTCAGGGACTGGAGCTGTCGGGGCAGGGATTTGGGATCTGGTGTCTGGACTGGAGTTGGGGTCTGGAGTAGGGGTCTGGAGGATTCGTGTTCTGGAGGAGTTGGGGTCTGGTGGAGTCGGGGTGTGGAGTTGGGGTCTGGAGTCGGGGTTTGGTGTGAGGGTCAGGAGGAGTCGCGGTCTTGAGGAGTCGGGGAGTGGAGCCAGGGTGAGTCAGGGTGTGGAGTCAGGGTCTGGAGGTGTCAGGGTCTGCAGGAGTCAGTGTCTGGAGTCGGGTTCTGGAATCGGGAGTCGGGGTCCGGAGACTGGATCTGAAGACGGGGTCTGGAGTCGGGATCTGGATTCGAGGGCTGGAGTTGGGGGGAGGATTCGGTGTCTGGAGTCGACGGCTGGAGGAGTCAGGGACTGGAGGATTCGGGCTCTGGAGCCGTACTCTGGAGTTGCGGTATGGAGCATTCGGTGTCTGGAGGAGTCGGGGTCTGGAGGAGTCGGGGTCGGGAGAAGTCGGGGTCGGGAGAAGTCACGGTCCAGAGAAGTCACGGTCCAGAGAAGTCAGGGTCGGGAGAAGTCGGGGTTTGGAGAAGTCGGGGTCGGGAGTCGGTGTCTGGAGGAATCCGGGTCTGGAGGAGATGGTGTCTGGAGTCGGGGTCGGGAGAAGTCGGGGTCGCGAGAAATCGGGGTTTGGAGAAGTCGGGGTCGGGAGTCGGGGTCTGGCGTCCGGATCTGTAGGAGTCGGTCTCTGAAGGAGTCGGGGTCAGGAGTCAGGGTCTGGATTTGGGGTTTGGAGTCACAGTCAGGAGTCGGGGTCTGGAGGAGTCGGGTCTGGAGTCAGGGTCTGGAGGATTCGGGGTGTGGAGTTGGGGTGTTGAATCAGGGTATGCAGTCATGGTCTGGAGGAATCGTGGTGTGGAGTCAGGATGTGGAGTCGGGGTGTGGATTCGCGGTGTGGAGGACTCAGTCTCTGGAGTCGGGGTTGGGAGTCGTTGGGGTCTGGAGTAGTCGGGGTCTGGAGTCAGGGTCTGGAGATGTTGGGGTCTAGAGTCGGGTTCTGGAGTCAGGGTCTGGAGGAGTTGACGTCTGGAGTCGGGGTCTGGAGGAGTCGAGGTCTGGTGTCGGTGTCTGGATTCGGGGTACAGTGTCGGGGTCTGGAGTCAGGGTCTGGAGCTGTTGGGGTCTGGAGTCGGGGTATAGAGTCGGGGTCTGGAGTCAAGGCCTGGAGGAGTTGGCGTCTGGAGTTGGGGTCTGGAGGGGTCGGGGTCTGGAGGATTCGGGGTCTGGAGGAAGAGGGGTCTGGAGGAGTCGGGGTGTGCTGTCGTGGTCTGGAGTCGGGGACTGGAGCCGGACTCTGTAGCAATCGGTGTCGGGAGTCAGGGTCTGGATTCGTGTCTGGAGTTGGTGTCTGGAGACGGGATTTGGAGTCAGGGTCTGGAGGTGTCAGGGTCTGGAGGATTCGGGGTGTGAAGGAGTCAGTGTCTGTATTCGGGGTCTGGAGTCACGCTCTGGAATCGGGGTCTGGACTCGGGATCTGGAGGAGTCGGTGTCTGGATGAGTCGGTGTCTTTAGTCAGGCTCTGGAGTCGGGGTCTGGAGTCGGTGTCTGGAGTCTGGATCTGGAGTCGGGGTCTGGAGGAATCAATGTCGGGAGTCGGGGTCTTGTCACGGGTCTGGAGTCGGGGTCTGGAGTTGGGGTCTTGGGTCGGGGTCCGGAATCAGGGTCTGGAGTCGGGGTGTGATGGAGTCGGGGTGTGGAGGAGTTGGGGTGTGGAGTAGGGGTGTGGAGTCGGCGTCTGCAGGACTCGCGATCTGGAGGAGTCCGGGTCAGGAGAAGTCGGGGTCTTGTGTCGGGGTCTGGAGTCAGGGTCTGGAGTCGAGGTCTGGAGGAGTCAGGCTCTTCAGTCAGGGTCCGGAGTCGGGATCTGGAGCTGAGCTATTGAGTCGGGGTCTGGAGGAGGCGAGGTCTGGAGTCAGTGTCTGGAGTCGGGGTCTGGAGCCAGGGTCTTGTGGAGTTGGGCTGTGGAGTCGGGGTCTGGAGGACTTGGGGACTGGAGGAGTCGGAGTCTGGAGGAGTTGGGGTCTGGAGGAGTCGGGGTCTGGAGGAGTCGGGGTCTGGAGTCACGGTCTGGAGTCGCGGTCTGGAGTCTGGGCCTGGAGGAATTGGTTACAGGAGTCGGGGTCTGGAGTCGGGCTCTGGAGTCGGGGTCTGGAGTTGGATTCTGGAGTCGAGGTCTGATGTCGGAGACTGGTGTCGGGTTCTGGAGTTGGGATCTGGAGTCGGGTCCTGGAGCAGTCGCGTTTGGAGTCGGGGTCTGGCGTCTGGATCTGGAGGTGTCAGGGTCTGGAGTCTGGGTCATGAGGAGTCTGGGTCTGGAGGAGTCGGGATCTGCAGCCGGGATCAGGAGAAGTCGGGGTTGGGAGCAGATGGGGTCGGGTGTCGGGGACTGGCGTCTGGATCTGGAGTCGGCGTCTCGAGTCGGGGACTGGAGGGCTTGGGGTGTGGAGTCGGGGAGTTGCGTCGGGGTGTGGAGTCAGGGTCTGGAGTCGGGGTCTCCAGTCGGGGACTGGAGCAGTCAGGGCAGGGAGTTGGGATCTGGTGCCTGGATCTGAAGACTGGGCATGGAGTTGGGGTCTGGAGTGAGAATCTGGAGTCCTGGTCTGGAGTCGGAGTCCGGAGGAGTCGGGGTCTGGACGAGTCATGGTCTTGAGAAGTCGGCGTCTGGAGTCGGGGTTTGGAGGAGTTGGGGTCTGGAGTCGTGGACTGGAGTGGGGGTCTGGAGCTGGGGTCTGGAGCCAGGATCTTGTGGAGTCGGGGTGTGGAGTCGGGTCCTGGACTCAGGGTCGGGAGGAGTCGGGGTGTGGAGTCGGGCTCTGGAGGAGTCGCGGTCTGGAGTCGGGGCCTGGAGTGGGGGCATGGAGCCTGAGTCTGGAGGAATCGGTGTCGGGAGTCGGGGTCTGGAGTCGGGGTCTGGAGTTGGGGTCTGGAGTTGGTGTCTGGGTCTGGAGGAGTCGGGATCTGGACTTGGGCTCTGGAGTCGGGGTCTGGAGGAGTCGGGGTCTGGAGTTGGGTTCTGGAGTTGTGGTCTGGAGGAATCAGGGTCGGGAGTCGGGAGTCGGGGTCGGTATCCGTGTGAGATGTCGGGGTCTGGTTTCCGGGTCTGGAGTAACGCTCTTAAATCCGGGTCTGGAGTCGGGGTCTAGAGTAGTCGGTGTCTTTAGTCAGGCTCTGCAGTTGGTGTCTGGAACCGGGGCCTGGAGGAATGGGGGTCGGGAATCGGGGTCTGGAGTCGGGCTCTGGATTTAAGGTATGCAGGAGTCGGGGTCTGGAGGAGTCGGGGTCTGGAGTCGTTGTCTGCTGTTGCGGTCTGGAGTCGAGGACTGGAGGAGTAGGCGTCTGGAGTCGGGCACAGGAGGAGTCAGTGTCTGGAGGAGTCGGGGACTGGAGGAGTCGGGGTGTTGAGTCGGGGTCTGGAGTTGCAGTGTTGAGTCGGGGTTTGGAGTCAGGGTCTGGTGGAGTCAGGGACTGGAGGAGTTGGGGTGTGGAGTCGGGGTTTGGCGTCGGGGTGTGGAGTTGGGGTCTGGAGGAGTCAGGGTCTGGAGTCAGGGTCATGAGGAGTCGGGGTCTGGAGGAGTCGGGGTCTGAAGGCCGGGTCAGGAGTAGTCGGGGTTGGGAGAAGATGGGGTCGGGAGTCGGGTTCTGGCGTCTGGATCTGGAGACCTGGTCTGGACTCGGGGTCTGGAATTGCGGTCTGGAGGAGTCGGGGATCTGGCGTCGGGGTCTGGAGTCGCGGTCTGGAGTCGGGGTCTGGAGCAGTCGGGATGTGTAGTCGGGGTGTGGAGTCGGGGTCTGGGTGTGGAGTCGGTGTGTAGAGTCGGTGTGTGGAGTTGGGATCTGGAGTCGCGGTCTGGAGTCAGGGTCTGGAGGAGTTGGGGACTAGAGTCGGGGTATAGAGTCGGGGTCTGGAGTCAGGGTCTGGAGGAGTTGGCGTCTGGAGTCGGGGTCTGGAGGAGTCGAGGACTGGTCTCGGTGTCTGGAGTCGGGGTACAGAGTCGGGGTCTGGAGGAGTTGGTGTCTGGAGTCGGGGTATAGAGTCCGGGTCTGGAGTCAAGGCCTGGAGGAGTTGGCATCTGGTGTCGGGGTCTGGTGCAGTCGGGGTCTGGAGGAGTCGGGGTCTGGAGGAGGCGGGGTCTGGTGGAGTCGGGGTGTGCTGTCGCGTTCTGGAGTCGGGGACTGGAGCCGGACTCTGGAGCAATCGGTGTCGGGAGTCTGGTTCTGGATTCGGGTCTGGAGTCGGGGTCTGGAGACAGGATGTGGAGTCAGGGTCTGGAGGTGTCAGGGTCTGGAGGAGTCGGGGTCTGGAGTCGGGGTGTGGAGGAGTCAGGGTCTGTATTCGGGATCTTCAGTCAGGGTCTGGAGGAATCAGGGTCGGCAGTCGGGGTCTGTATCCGGGTCAGATATCGGGGTCTGTTTTCGGGGTCTGGAGTCACGCTCTGGAATCGGGGTCTGGACATGGGATCTGGAGGAGTCGGTGTCTGGATGAGTCGGTGTCTTTAGCCAGGCTCTGGAGTCGGGGTCTGGATTCGGGGTCTGGAGTCGGGATCTGGAGTCGGGGTCTCGAGTCGGGGTCTGGAGGAATCGGTGTCGAGAGTTGGGGTCTTGTCACGGGTCTGGAGTCGGTGGCTGGATTTGGGGTCTTGGGTCGGGGACTGGAATCAGGGTCTGGAGTCGGGGTGTGATGGAGTCGGGGTGTGGAGGAGTTGGGGTGTGGAGGAGTTGGAGTGTGGAGTAGTGGTGTGGAGTCGGGGTGTGGAGTCGGCGTCTGGATGAGTCGCGATCTGGTGGAGTCCGGGTCAGTAGAAGTCGGGGTCTTGTGTCGGGGTCTGGAGTCGGAGTCTGGAGTCGGGGTCTGAAGGAGTCAGGCTCTTGAGTCGGGGTCTGGAGTCGGGATCTGGAGCTGAGGTATTGAGTCGGGGTCTGGTGGAGTCGAGGTCTGGAGTCAGTGTCTGGAGTCGGGGTCTGGAGCCGGGGTCTTGTGGAGTTGGGGTGTGGAGTTGGGGTCTGGAGTACTTGGGGTCTGGAGGAGTCGGAGTCTGGAGGAGTCGGGGTCTGGAGGATTTGGGGTCTGGATAAGTCGGGGACTGGAGGAGTCGGGGTGTGGTGTCGGGGTCGGGAGTTGGGGTGTTGACTCAAGGTTTGGAGTCAGGGTCTGGAGGAGTCGGGGTCTGGAGGAGTCGGGGTTTGGAGTCGGGGTTTGGAGTCGGGGTGTGGAGTCGTGGTCATGAGGAGTCAGGGTCTGGAGTTGGGGTCATGAGGAGTCAGGGCCTGGGGGTGTCGGGGTCTGAAGCCGGGGTCAGGAGAAGTCGGGGTTGGGAGAAGATGGGCTCGGGAGTCAGGGTCTGGTGTCTGGATCTGGAGACGCGGTCTGGAGTCGGGGTCTGGAGTCGGGGACTGGAGGAATCGGGATGTGGAGTCGGGGAGTTGCGTCGGGGTGTGGAGTCGGGGTCTGGAGGAGTCTGGGAATGGATTCGGGGTCTGGAGTTGGGGTCTGCAGTTGGGGACTGGAGCTGTCGGGGCAGGGATTTGCGATCTGGTGTCAGGTCTGGAGTTGGGGTCTGGAGTAGGGGTCTGGAGGATTCGTGTTCTGGAGGAGTCGGGGTCTGGTGGAGTCGGGGTCTGGAGTCGGGGTTTGGTGTGAGGGTCAGGAGGAGTTGCGGTCTTGAGGAGTCGGGGTGTGGAGCCGGGGTGTGGAGTCAGGGTGTGGAGTCAGGGTCTGGAGGTGTCAGGGTCTGGAGGAGTCTGTGTCTGGAGTCTGGTTCTGGAATCGGGAGTCGGGGTCTGGAGACTGGATCTGAAGACGGGGTCTGGAGTCGGGTTCTGGATTCGAGGGCTGGAATCTGGGGCAGGAGTTGGGGTCTGGAGGCGGCGGCTGGAGGAGTCGGGGACTGGACGAGTCGGGCTCTGGAGTCGGGCTCTGCAGTCGTGGTATGGAGCGGTCGGTGTCTGGAGAAGTTGTGGTCTGGAGGAGTCGGGGTCGGGAGAAGTCGGGGTCATTAGAAGTCGGGGTCTGGAGAAGTCAGGGTCCAGAGAAGTCGGGGTTGGGAGAAGTCGGGGTTTGGAGAAGTCGGGGTCGGGAGTCGGGGTCTGGAGGAGTCGGGTTTTGGAGGAGTCGGGGTCGGGAGAAGTCGGGGTCAGGAGAAGTCAGGGTCCAGAGAAGTCAGGGTCGGGAGAAGTAGGGGTTTGGAGAAGTCGGGGTCGGGAGTCGGGGTCTGGAGGAGTCGCTGTTTGGAGGAGTCGGGGTCTGGAGTCGGGAGAAGCCGGGGTCGCGAGAAGTCGGGGTTTGGAGAAGTCGGGGTCGGGAGTCGGGGTCTGGCGTCGGGATCTGTAGGAGTCGGTCTCTGGAGGAGTCGGGGTCAGGAGTCAGGGTCTGGAGTTGGGGTTTGGAGTCGCGGTCAGGAGTTGGGGTCTGGAGGAGTCGGGTTTGGAGTCACGGTCAGGAGTCGGGGTCTGGAGGACCCGGGGTCAGGAGTCAGGGTCAGGTGTCAGGGTGTGGAGTCAGCGTGTGGAATTGGGGTGTTGTCGGGGTATGGAGTCATGGTCTGGAGAAGTTGCGGTCTGGAGGAATCGTGGTGTGGAGTCAGGATGTGGAGTCAGGGTGTGGATTCGGGGTGTGGAGGTCTCAGTGTCTGGAGTCGGGGTTGAGAGTCATCGGGGTCTGGAGGAGTCGGGGTCTGGAGTCGGGGTCTGGAGTCGAAGTCTGGAGTCGCGGTCTGGAGTCGCGGTCTGGAGTCGGGGTCTGGAGTGGGGGTCTGGAGCAGATGGGGTGTGGAGTCGGGGTGTCGAGTCAGGGTCGGGGTGTGGAGTCGGTGTGTGGAGTTGGGATGTGGAGTCGGGGTCTGGAGGTGTTGGGGTCTAGAGTCGGGGTATAGACTCGGGGTCTGTTGTCAGGGTCTGGAGGAGTTGGCATCTGGAGTCGGGGTCTGGAGGAGTCGAGGTCTGGATTCGGGGTACAATGTCGGGGTCTGGAGTCACTGTCTGGAGGAGTTGGTGTCTGGAGTCGGGGTATAGAGTCGGGTTCTGGAGTCAAGGCCTGGAGGAGTTGGCGTCTGGAGTCGGGGTCTTGAGGAGTCGTGGTCTGGAGGAGGCGGGCTCTGGAGGAGGCGGGGTCCGGAGGAGCCGGGGTGTGCTGTCACGGTCTGGAGTCGGGGACTGGAGCCGGACTCTGTAGCAATCGGTGTCGGGAGTCAGGGTCTGGATTCGTATCTGGAGTCGGGGTCTGGCGACGGGATTTGGAGTAAGGGTCTGGAAGTGTCAGGGTCTGGAGGAGTCAAGTCTGGAGTCGGGGTCTGGAGGAGTCGGGGTCTGTATTCGGGATCTGTAGTCAGGGTCTAGATGAATCAGGGTCGGCTGTTGGGGTCTGTATCTGGGTCAGATATCGGGGTCTGTTTTCGGGGTCTGGAGTCACGCTCTGGAATCAGGGTCTGGACTTGGAATCTGGAGGAGTCGGTGTCTGGATGAGTCGGTGTCTTTAGTCAGGCTCTGGAGTCCGTGTCTGGAGTCGGGGTCTGGAGTCGGGATCTAGAGTTGGGGTCTGGAGTTGGGGTCTAGAGGAATCAGTGTCGAGATTCGGGGTCTTGTCACGGGTCTGGAGTCGGGGTCTGGAGTTGGGGTCTTGGGTCGGGGTCTGGAATCAGGGTCTGGAGTCGGTGTGTGATGGAGTCGGGGTGTGGAGGAGTTGGGGTGTGGAGTAGGGGTGTTGAGTCAGGGTGTGGAGTCCACGTCTGGAGGAGTCGTGATCTGGAGGAGTCCGGGTCAGGAGAAGTCGGGGTCTGGAGTCGGGGTCTGGAGGAGTCAGGCTCTTGAGTCAGGGTCTGGAGTCGGGAAATGGTGCCGAGGTATTGAGTAGGGGTCTGGAGGAGTCGAGGTCTGGAGTCAGTGCCTGGAGTCGGGGTCTGGAGCCGGGGTCTTGTGGAGTTGGGGTGTGGAGTCGGGGTCTGGAGGACTTGGGGTCTGGAGGAGTCAGAGTCTGGAGGAGTCAGAGTCTGGAGGAGTCGGGGTCTGGAGGAGTCGGGGTCTGTAGGAGTTGGGGTCTGGAGTCACAGTCTGGAGTCACGGTCTGGAGTCGCGGTCTGGAGTCTGGGCCTGGAGGAATCGGTTTCGGGAGTCGGGGTCTGGAGTCGGGCTCTGGAGTCGGGGTCTGGAATAGGGTTCTGGAGTTGAGGTCTGATGTCGGAGTCTGGTGTCGGGTTCTGGAGTCGGGATCTGGAGTCGGGTTCTGGAGCTGTCGCCTTTGGAATCGGGGTCTGGAGAATTCGGGGACTGGAGTCGGGGTCTGGAGCAGTCGGCATTGGGAGTCGGGATCTGGTGTATGGGTCTGGAGACGGGGCCTGGAGTTGGGGCCTGGAGTCGGTATCTGGAGTCGGGGTCTGGAGGAGTCGGGGCCTGGAGGAGTCATTGTGTGGAGTCGGGGTTTGGGGTTGGGGTGTGGAGTCGGGGTCTGGAGGAGTCGGGGTTGGGAGAAGATTGGGTCTGGAGTCGGAAGTCGGTGTCTGGCGTCTAGATCTGGAGGTGTCAGGGTCTGGAGTAGGAGTCATGAGGAGTCGGGGTCTGGAGGAGACGGGGTCTGCATCTGGGGTCAGGAGAAGTCGTGGTTGGGAGCAGATGGGGTCGGGAGTCGGGGTCTGGCGTCTGGATCTGGAGTCGGGGTCTGGAGTCAAGGACTGGAGGGGTCGGGGTGTGGAGTCGTGGAGTTGCGTCAGGGTGTGGAGTCAGGGTCTGGAGTCGGGATCTCCAGTCGGGGACTGGAGCAGTCAGGGCAGGGAGTTGGGATCTGGTGTCTGGATCTGGAGACGGGGCATGGAATTGGGGTCTGGAGTGAGAATCTGAAGTCCGGAGGAGTCGGGGTCTGGAGGAGTCGTGGTCTTGAGGAGTCAGCGTCTGGAGTCGGGGTCTGGAGGAGTCGGGGTCTGGAGTCGTGGTCTGCAGTGGGGGTCTGGAGCCGGGATCTTGTGGAGTCGGGGTGTGGAGACGGGTTCTGGACTTGGGGTCGGGAGGAGTCGGGGTGTGGAGTCGGGGTCTGGAGGAGTCGCAGTCTGTAGTCGGGGCCTGGAGTGGGGGCATGGAGCCAGGGTCTGGAGGAATCGGTGTCGGGAGTCGGGGTCTGGAGTCGGGGTCTGGAGTTGGAGTCTGGAAGGGGTCAGGGTCCGGAGGAGTCGGGGTCTGGACTTGGGCTCTGGAGTTGGGGTCTGGAGGAGTCGGGGTCTGGAGTTGGGTTCTGGAGTTGTGGTCTGGAGGAATCGGGGTCGCGGTCGGTATCCGGGTGAGATGTCGGGATCTGGTTTCCGGGTCTGGAGTCACGCTCTGGAATCGGGGTCTGGAGTCGGGGTCTAGAGTAGTCGGTGTCTTTAGTCAGGCTATGCAGTTGGTGTCTGGAACCGGGGTCTGGAGGAATGGGGGTCAGGATTTGGGGTCTGGAGTCGGGCTCTGGATTAGGGCTCTGGATCTAGGGTAAGCAGGTGTCGGGGTCTGGAGGAGTCATGGTCTGGAGTCGGGGACTGGAGGAGTCGGGGTCTGGAGTCGGGGACTGGATGAGTCGGTGTCTGGAGGAGTCGGGGACTGGAGGATTCGGAGTGTGGAGTCGGGGTCTGGAGTTGCGGTGTTGAGTCGGGGTTTGGAGTCAGGGTCTGAAGGAGTCGGGGTCTGGAGGAGTTGGGGTGTGGAGTCGGGGTTTGGAGTCGGGGTCTGGAGGAGTCAGGGTCTGGAGTTGGGTTCATGAGGAGTCTGGGGTCAGGAGAAGTCGGGGTTGGGAGAAGATGGGGTCGGGAATCGGGGTCTGGCGTCTGGATCTGGAGACCTGGTCTGGAGTCGGGCTCTGGAATTGCGGTCTGGAGGAGTCGGGGATCTGGCGTCGGGGTCTGGAGTCGCGGTTTGGAGTCGAGGTCTGGAGTGGGGGTCTGGAGCAGTAGGGGTGTGGAGTTGGGGTGTCGAGTCGGGGTCGGGGTGTGGAGTCGGTGTGTGGAGTCGGTGTGTGGAGTTTGGGTGTGGAGTCGGGGTCTGGAGTCAGGGTCTGGAGGAGTTGGCGTCTGGAGTCGGGGTAATGAGCAGTCGAGGTCTGGTGTCGGTGTCTGGAGTCGGGGTCTGGAGTCGGGGTCTGGAGTCAGGGTCTGGACTCGGGATATAGAGTCGGTGTCTGGAGTCAAGGCCTGGAGGAGTAGGCGTCTGGAGTCGGGGTCTGGAGGAGTCAGCATCTGGAGGAGTCGGGCTCTGGAGGAGGCGGGGTCTGGAGGAGTTGGGGTGTGCTGTCGCGGTCTGGAGTCGGGGACTGGAGTCGGACTCTGGAGCAATCGGTGTCGGGAGTCAGGGTCTGGATTCGGGTCTGGAGTCGGGGTCTGGAGATGGGATTTGGAGTCAGGGTCTGGAGGTGTCAGGGTCTGGAGGAGTCGGGGTCTGGAGTCGGGGTGAGGAGGAGTCGGGGTGTGTATTCGGGATCTGTGGTCAGGGTCTGGAGGAATCAGGGTCGGCAGTCGGGGTCTGTATCCGGGTCAGATATTGGGGTCTGTTTTTGGGCCTGGAGTCATGCTCTGGAATCGGGGTCTGGACTCGGGATCTGGAGGAGTCGGTGTCTGGATGAGTCGGTGTCTTTAGTCAGGCTCTGGAGTCGGGGTCCGGAATCAGGGTCTGGAGTCGGGGTCTGGAGTCGGGATCTGGAGTCGGGGTCTGAAGTTAGGGTCTGGAGGAATCAGTGTCGAGAGTCGGGGTCTTGTCACGGGTCTGGAGTCGTGGTCTGGAGTTGCGGTCTTGGGTCAGGGTCTGGAGTCGGGGTCTGGAGTTGGGGTCTGGGTCTGGAGGTGTCCAGGTCTGGTGGAGTCGTGGTACAGAGTCGGGGTCTGGAGTCATGGTCTGGAGGAGTTGGGGTCTGGAGTCGGGGTAAAGAGTCGGGGTCTGTAGTCAGGGTCTGGAGGAGTTGGCGTCTGGAGAAGGGGTCTGGAGGAGTCGGGGTCTGGAGGAGTCATGGTCTGGAGGAGTTGTGGTCTGGAGGAGTCGGGGTCTGGAGGGGTCGGGAGTCAGGGTCTGGAGTCACAGTCTGTAGTCGTGGTCTGGAGTCGGGGACTGGAGCCGGCTTCAGAAGCAATCGGTGTTGGGAGTCAGGGTCTCGATACTGGTCTGGAGTCGGGGTCTGGATACGAACTTTGGAGTCAGGGTCTGGAGTTGGGGTATGGAGGAGTCGGGGTCCGGAGGAGTTGGGGTCTGGAGTTGGGGTGTGGAGGAGTCGGGGTCTGTATTCAGGATCTGTAGTCAGGGTCTGGAGTCGGGGTCTGGAGGAATCAGGGTCGGGAGTCGGGGTCTGTATCCGGGTCAGATATCGGGGTCTGTTTTTGGGGTCTGGAGTCAAGCTCTGGAATTGGGGTCTGGAGTCGGGATCTGGAGGAGTCGGTGTCTGGATGAGTCGGGGTCTTTAGTCAGGCTCTGGAGTCGGGGTCTGGATATGGGTCTGGAGTCGGGGTCTGGAGTTGGGGTCTTGGGTCGGGGTCTGGAATCAGGGTCTGGAGTTGAGGTATGGAGGAGTCGGGGTGTGGAGGGGTCAGAGTGTGGAGTTGGGGTGTGGTGTCAGGGTGTTGAGTCGGGGTCTGTAGTCGGGGCCTGGAGTCGGGGTCTGGAGTCGGTGTCTGGAGGAGTCGGTGTCTGGAGGAGTCGGTGTCTGGAGGAGTCGGGGTCTGTAGTCAGGGTCTGGAGTTGGGTCCTGGAGTTGGGGTCTGGAGGAATCAGTGTCGGAAGTCGGGGTCGGTATCTGGGTGAGATGTCGTGGTCTGGTTTCCGGGTCTGGAGCCACGCTCTGGACTTGGAGGCTGGAGGTGGGGTCTGGAGTAGTCGATGTCTTTAGTCAGGCTCTGGAGCCGGTGTCTGGAACCGTGTTCGGGTGTCGGGGTCTAGAGTCGGGCTCTGGATTCAGGGTATGCAGGTGTTGGGGTCTGGAGAAGTCGGGGTCTGATGTCGCGGTCTTCAGTCACGGTCTGGAGTCGGGGACTGGAGGAGTCGGGTTCTGTAGTCGGGGACAGGAGGAGTCGGTGTCTGGAGTCGGGGTCTCGAGGAGTCGGGGTCTGGACTCGGGTTATGGAGCCGGGTCCGGAGTCAGAGGCCGTAGTCTGGGTCTGGAGGAGTCGAGGTATGATGTCAGAGTCTGGGGTCGGGTTCTGGAGTCAGAATCTGGAGCAGTCGGGGTGTGGAGTTGGTGTGTGGAGTCGGGGTCTGGAGGAGTCGGGGTCTGCAGTCTGGGTCTGGAATCGCTGTCTGGAATCGCGGTCTGGAGACGTGGTCTGGAGCAGTCAGGGTTGGGAGTCGGGATCTGGTGTCTGGATCTGGAGACGGGGCCTGGAGTCGGGGTCTGGAGTCAGGCTCTGCAGGAGTCGGGGTCTGGAGGAGTCGGGGTCTAGAGAAGTCGGGGTCTGGAGTCGGGCTCTGGAGTCAGTGTCTGGAGTCGGGCTCTGGAGGAGTCAGGGCCTGGAGTCGTGGTCTGGAGTAATCGGGGTGAGGAGGAGTCGGGGTCTCTAGGAGTAGGGTTATGGAGCCGGGGAGTGGAATCAGAGTGTGGGGTTGGTGTCTGGTGGAGTCAGGGCCTGTAGTCGTAGTCTGGAGGAGTTGGGGTATGGAGGTGTCAGGGTCTGGAGGATCGGGGTCTGGAGACTGGATCTGAAGACGGGGTCTGGAGTCGGGATCTGGAGTCGGGGGCAGGAGTCGGGGGCAGGAGTCGGGGTCTAGAGTCGGGGTCTGGAGCAGTCGGGCTCTGGAGTCGGGCTCTGGAGTCGGGCTCTGGAGCCAGGGTATGTAGCAGTCGGTGTCTGGAGGAGTTGGGGTCTGGAGGAGTCAGGGTCGGGAGAAGTTGGGGTCGGGAGAAGTCGCGGTCGGGAGTAGTCGGGGTCAGGAGAAATTGGGGTCAGGAGAATTCGGGGTCGTGAGAAGTCGGTGTCGGGAGTCGGGGTCAGGAGTCGGGGACTGGAGTCGGGATCTGGAGGAGTCGGGGTCTGGAGGAGACGGGGTCTGGAGTCGGGTTCGGGAGAAGTCGGTGTCGCGAGAAGTCGGGGTTTGGAGATGTCGGGGTCGGGGTCTGGCATCCGGATCTGGAGGAGTCGGTCTCTGGAGGAGTCGGGGTCAGGAGTCAGGGTCTGGAGTTGGGGTCTGGAGTCGCGGACTGGAGTCGAGGTCTGGAGGAGTCGCGTCTGGAGTCGGGGTCTGCAGGATTCAGGGTGCGGAGTTGGGGTGTGGAGTTGGGGTTTTGCGTCGGGATATGGAGTCATGGTCTGTAGAAGTTTGGGTATGGAGGAATCGTGGTGTGGAGTAAGGGTGTGGAGTCGGGCTCTGGAGTTGGGGTATGGAGCAGTCGGTGTCTGGAGGAGTTGGGGTCTGGAGGAGTCAGGGTCGGGAGAAGTCGGGGTCAGGAGATGTTGGAGTGGGGAGAAGTCAGGGTCAGCAGAAATCGGGGTCGGGAGAAGTCAGGGTCGGGAGAAGTCGGGGTCGGGAGTCGGGGTCAAGAGTCGGGGTCTGGAGGAGTCGGGGTCTGGAAGAGTCGGGGTCTGGAGGAGTCGGGGTCTGGAGTCAGGGTCGGGAGACGTCGGGGTCGCAAGAAGTCGGGGTTTGGAGATGTTGGGGTCGGGATCTGGCATCCGGATCTGGAGGATGCGGGGTCAGGAGTCAGGATCTGGAGTTGGGGTCTGGAGTCGCGGTCTGGAGTCGGAGCCTGGAGGATTCGGGGTGTGGAGTTGGGGTGTGGAGTTGGGGTGTTGAGTCGGGATATGGAGTCATGGTCTGGAGAAATTGGGGTCTGGAGGAATCGTGGTGTGGAGTCAGGGTGTGGCTTCAGGATCTGGAGTGGGGGTATGGAGCAGTCGGTGTCTGGAGGAGTTGAGGTCTGGAGGAGTCAGAGTCGGGAGAAGTCGGGGTCGGGTGAAATCAGGGTCGGGAAAAGTCGGGGTCAGGAGAAATCGGGTTCGGGAGAAGTTGGGGTCGGGAGTCGGGGTCTGGAGTCGGGATCTGGAGGAGTCAGGGTCTGGAGGAGTCGGGGTCTGGAGTCGGGGTCAGGAGAAGTCGGGGTCGCGAGAAGTCGGGGTTTGGAGATGTTGGGGTCGGGATCTGGCATCCGGATCTGGAGGAGTTGGTCTCTGGAGGAGTCGGGGTCACGAGTCAGGTTCGGGAGTCAGGGTCTGGAATTGATGTCTGGAGTCGGGGTCTGGAGTCGGGGTGCGGAGGAATCAGTGTCGAGAGTCGGGGTTGGGAGTCGTCGGGTTCTGGAGGAGTCGGGGTCTGGAGTCTGGCTCTGGAGGACTCTGGATCTGCCGGAGTCGGTGTCTGGAGGAGTCGGGGTCTGGAGTCGGGGTCTGGAGTCGGGGTCTGGAGTCGGGTCTGGGGTCGGGGTATGGAGCAGTCGGGGTCTTGAGGAGTCGGGGTCTGGAGTCGGGGTGTGGAGTGAGTGTCTGGAGGAGTCGCGGTCTGGAGAAGTCGGGGTGTGGAGTCGGGGTGTGGAGTCGGTGTGTGGTGTCAGGGTCTGGGGGTGTCACGGTGTGGAGGACCCTCTCCAAACCCCGACTCCAGACCCCGACTCCTCCAGACCCCAACTGCTCAATACCCCGACCCCAGAGTCCGACTCCAGACCCCGACTCCACCAGACCCCGACTCCTGCAGATCCAGACTCCTCCAGAGCCAGACTCCAGACCCTGACTCCTCCAGACCCCAACGACTCCCGACCCCGACTCCAGACACTGAGTCCTCCACACCCCGACTCCACACCCCAACTCGACACCCTGACTCCACACCACGATTCCTCCAGACCCGAACTTCTCCAGACCATGACACCATATCCTGACTCAACACCCCAACTCCATTCCCCAACTCCACACCCCGAATCCTCCAGACCCCGACTACAGGCCCCGACTCCAGACCAGACTCCTCCAGACCCCGACCCTAGACCCCGACTCCAGACTCCAACTCCAGACCCTGATTCCTGACCCCGACACCTCCAGAGACCGACTCCTCCAGATCCGGACGCCAGACCCCGACCCCGACATCTCCAAACACCAACTTCTCGCGACCCCGAATTCTCCAGACCCCACATCCTCCAGACCCCGACTCCTCCAGACCTCGACTCCAGACCCCGACTCCTGACCCTGATTCCTCCAGACCCCGACTCCAGAACCCAACTCCAGACCCAAAATACAGACCCTGGCTACAGACCACGAATCCACCAGACCCCCCCACCTCCAGACCCCGACTCCAGAGCCCGACTCCAGACCCCGACTCCTGAAACTGATTCCTCCAGACCCCCGCTCCAGGCCCCGAGTCCTGACCCCGACTCCAGACCGTGACTTCAGACCCCGACTCCAGACCCCAAGTCCTCCAGACCCCAAGTCCTCCAGACCCCAACTCCTCCCGATCCCCACTCCAGAACTCCACTCCACACCCCAATTCCACAAGATCCCGGCTCCAGACCCCGACTCCAGACACTGACTCCAGACCCCGACTCAATACCTCAGCTCCAGATCCCGACTCCAGACCCCGACTCTCAAGACCCCGACTCCTACTGACCCCGACTCCTCCAGACCGTGACTCCTCCAGACCCCGACTCCTCCAGACCCCAAGTCCTCCAGACCCCAAGTCCTCCAGACCCCGACTCTACACCCCGAATCCTCCGACCCCCACTCCAGAACTCGACTCCACACACGACTCCACAAGATCCCGGCTCCAGACCCCGACTCCAGACACTGACTCCAGACCCCGACTCAATACCTCAGCTCCAGATCCCAACTCCAGACCCCGACTCAAGAGACTGACCCCTCCAGACCTCAACTCCAGACCCCGACTCTCAAGACCCCGACTCATCCAGATCGCGAATCCTCCAGACGCCGACTCAACACCCTGACTCCACACCCCGACTCCACACTCCAACTCCTCCACACCCCAACTCCTCCACACCCCGACTCCTCCACACCCCGACTCCAGACCCTGATTCCAGACCCCGCCTCCAGACCCCGACTCCAGACCCCGACTCCAGACACCAATTCCAGACCCCGACTCCAGAGCCTGACTAAAGACCCCGACTCATCCAGACACCGACTCCTCCAGATCCCGACTCCAGACCACGATTCCAGAGCGTGGCTTCAGACCCCGAAAACAGGCCCTGATATCTGATCCGGATACAGATCCCGACCCTGATTCCTCCAGACCCAGACTCCTCCACACCCCGACTCCAGACCCCGACTCCTCCAGACCCCGACACCTCCAGACCCTGACTCCAAAGCCCGTCTCCAGACCCCAACTCCAGACCTGAATCCAGACCCTGACTCCCAACACCGACTCCTCCAGACCCCGACTCCTCCAGACCCCGACTCCTCCAGACCCCGACTCCTCCAGACCCCGACTCCAGACGCCAAGTCCTCCAGACCATGTCTCCAGACCCCGACTCTATACCCCAACTCCAGACCCAACTCCTCCAGACCCTCACTCCAGACCCCGACACTGTACCCCGACTCCAGACACCGACACCAGACCTAGACCTCCTCCAGACCCTGACTCCAGACACCAACTCCTCCAGACCCTGACTCCAGACCCCGTCTCTATACCCCGACTCCAGACCCCGACTCCACACGCCGACCCCGACTCCACACCCCAACTCCACACACCGACTCCACACACCGACTCCACACACCGACTCCACACACCGACTCCACACGCCAACCCCGACTCCACACCCCGACTGCTACAGAGCCCCACTCCAGACCCCGACTCCAGACCCCAACTCCTCCAGACCCCGACTCCTGAAGATCCAGACTCCTCCAGAGCCAGACCCCAACTCCTCGAGACCCGGACAGCTCCCGAACCCGACTCCAGACCCCGACTCCTCCAGACCCCGACTCCTCCAGACTCCGACTCGTCCAGACCCCGACTCCTCCAGACCCCGACTCCTCCAGACCCCGACTCCTGACCCCGACTCCTGACCCCGATTTCTCCCGACTCCGACTTCTCCCCACCCCGATTTCTCCTGACCCCGACTTCTCCCGACTCCGACTTCTCCCGACCCCGACTTCTCCCGACCCTGACTCCTCCAGACCCCAACTCCTCCAGACACCGACTGCTCCATAGCCCAACTCCAGAGCCCGACTCCAGACCCCGACTCCAGACCCCGACTCCTCCAGACCCCGACTCCTCCAGAGACAGATTCCTTAAGAGCCAAACTCCAGAAACCGACTCCTCCAGACCCCGACTCCTCCAGACCTCGACTCTTGCAGACCCCGACAACTCCTGACCCCGACTCCAGACGTTGAGTCCTCCACACCCCACACCCTGTCTCCACACCACGATTCCTCCAGACCCCAACTTCTCCAGACCATGACTCCATATCCCGACTCAACACCCCAACTCCATACCCCAACTCCACACCCTGAATCCTCCAGACCCTGTTTCCAGACCCCGACTCCAGACCCAACTCCTCCAGACCCCGATTCCAGACCGCGACTCCAGAACCCAACTCCAGACCCTGACACCTGACCCCGACTCCTCCAGACCCTGACTCCACACCCCGAATCCTCCCGACCCCCACTCCAGTACTCGACTCCACTCCTCGACTCCACAAGATCCCGGCTCCGGACCCTGACTCCAGACACTGACTCCAGACCCCGACTCAATACCTCGGCTCCAGATCCCGACTCCAGACCCCGACTCCAGACCCTGACTACAGATCCCGAATAGAGACCCCGACTCCTCCACACCCCAACTCCAGACCCCGACACCTCCAGACCCTGACTCCAAAGCCTGTCTCCAGACCCTGACTCCAGACCCGAATCAAGACCCTGACTCCCGACACCGATTGCTCCAGACCCCGGCTCCAGTACCCGACTGCAGACCACGACAGCACACCCCGACTCCTCCAGACCCCGACTCCTCCAGACCCCGACTCCTCCAGACCCCGACTCCAGATGCCAACTCCTCCAGACCCTCACTCCAGACCCCGACTCTGTACCCTGACTCCAGACACCGACACCAGACCTAGACCTCCTCCAGACCCTCACTCCAGACACCAACTCCTCCAGACCCTGACTCCAGACCCCGTCACTATACCCCGACTCCAGACATCAACTCCTCCAAACCCTGACTCCACACCCCGACTCCACACCCCGACTCCACACCCCGACTCCACACCCCGACTCCACACGCCAACCCAGACTCCACACCCCAACTCCACACATTGACTCCACACACTGACTCCACACGCCGACCCAGACTCCACAACCCGACTCCACAACCCGACTGATCCAGACCCCCACTACAGACCCCGACTCCAGACCGTGACTCCAGACCCCGACTCCTCCAGACCGCGATTCCAGACCCTGACTCCAGACGCCGACTCCAGACCCTGATGCCAGACCCCAACTCCTCCAGACCCCGACTCCTGCAGATCCAGACTACTCCAGAGCCAGACTCCAGACCCCGACTCCTCCGGACCCTGACGACTCCCGAACCCGACTCCAGACCCCGACTCCTCCAGACCCCGACTCCTTCAGACCCCGATTCCTCCAGACCCCGACTCGTCCAGATCCTGACTCCTCCTGACCCCGACTCCCTACCCCGATTTCTCCCGACACCGACTTCTCCCGACCCCGATTTCTCCTGACCGCGACTTCTCCCGACTCCAACTTCTCCCAACCCCGACTTCTCCCGACCCTGACTCCTCCAGACCCCAACTCCTCCAGAATCCGACTGCTCCATACCCCGACTCCAGAGCCCGACTCCACACCCTGACTCCACACCACGATTCCATCAGACCCCAACTTCTCCAGACCATGACTCCATATCCCGACTCAACAGCCCATCTCCACGCCACAACTCCACACCCCAAATCCTCCAGACCCCGATTCCAGACCCCGACTCCAGACCCAACTCCTCCAGACCCCGATTCCTGACCGCGACTCCAGACCCCAACTCCAGACCCTGACTCCTGACCCCGACTCCTCCAGAGACCGACTCCTCCAGATCCGGATGCCAGACCCCGACCCCAACATCTCCAAACCCCGACTTCTCACGACCCCAACTTCTCCCGACCCCGACTCCTCCAGACCTCGACTCCTCCAGACCCCAACTCCTCCAGACACCGACTGCTCCATACCCCGACTCCAGAGACCGACTCCAGAGCCCGACCCCTCCAGACTCCAACTCCTCCAGCCCCCGACTGCAGACCCTGAATCCTGACCCCGACTCCAGCCCTCGAATCCGGATCCTGACACCAAACCCCGTCTTCAGATCCAGTCTCCACACCCCGACTCCCGATTGCAGAACCCGACTCCAGACCCCGACTCCAGACACTGACTCCGCCAGACACTCACACCTCCAGACCCTGAGACACCACACTCCAACTCCACACTCTGACTCCACACCTCGACTCCACACCCCGACTCCACACCCCGACTCCACACACCGACTCCACACCCTGACTCCTCCAGTCCGTGACTCCACCAGACCCTCCCTCCAAACCCCGACGCCACACCCCGACTCCAAACCCCGACTGCTCCAGACCCTGACTCCAGATCCCGACTCCAGAATATGACTCCAGACTCCGACATCATACCACGACTCCTCCAGACCCCGATTCCAGCCTCTGACTCCAGAACCCGGCTCCATAACCCAACTCCAGACCCCGACTCTTCGAGTCCCCGACTCCACACCCCGACTCCTCAAGACCGCGACTCCTCTAGACCCTCACACCAAACTCCAACTCCAGACCACGACGCCAGCCGCCGACTCCACACCCCGACTCCACCAGACCCCGACTCCACCAGACCCCAACTCCTCTAGAACCCGACTCCTCCAGAACCCGACTCCTCCAGACCCCTACACCTGACCCCAACACCAGACCAGGACTCCATATCCCGACTCCAGACCCCTACTCCAGACCCCGACTCCAGACCAGGACTCCAGATCCCGAATCCAGAACCCAACTCCAGGCCCGGTCTCCAGATCTGGGCACCAGGTCCCAAATCCCTGCCCCAACTGCTCCAGTCCCCGACTGCAGACCCCAACTCCAGACCCCAAATCCATTCCCAGACTCCTCCAGACCCCGACTCCACAGCCCAATGCAACTCCCAGACTCCCCACCCTGACTCCTCCAGACCCCGAATCCAGACCGCGTCTCCAGATCTAGATGCCAGACCCCGACTCCCGACCCCATCTTCTCCCAACCCCGACTTCTCCTGACCCCGGCTTCAGACCCCGACTCCTCCAGACCACGACTCCTCATGACCCCGAATCCAGACCCTGACTCCTCCAGACCCCGATTCCACACCCCGACTCCAACCCCAGACTCCACACCCCAACTCCTCCAGACCCCGACTCCAACCCTGACTCAACACCCCAACTCCAGGCCCTGACTCCACACCCCGACTCCTCCAGTCCCCGACTCTTCCAGACACCGACTGCTCCATACCCCAACTCCAGAGCCCGACTCCAGACCCTGACTCCTACAGCCCCCGACTCCAGACCCTGACTCCAGCCCCTGACTCCAGCCCTCGAATCCAGACCCCGACCGCAGACCCCGTCTCCAGATCCAGTCTCCAGACCCCGACTCCCGATTCCAGAACCCGACCCCAGACCCCGACTCCAGACACTGACTCCTCCAGACCCTGACACCTCCAAACCCCGACACCACACTCCGACTCCACACTCTGACTCCACACCCCGACTCCACACCCCGACTCCACACCCCGACTCCACACCCCAACTCCTCCAGACCACGACTCCTCCAGACCCTCACTCCAAACCCTGACTCCACACCCCGACTGCTCCAGACCCCGACTCCAGATCCCGACTCCAGAACACGACCCCAGACTCCGACATCATACCTCGACTCCTCCAGACCCCGACTCCAGCCTCTGACTCCAGAATCCGGCTCCATAACCCGACTCCAGACCCCGACTCCACGAGACCCCGACTCCAGGCACCGACTCCTCCTGTCCCCGACTCCAGACCCCAACTCCTCCAGTCCACGACTCCAGACCGAGACGGCAGACCCCGAGTCCTCCAGACCCCAACACCTGCATACCCTGAATCCAGAGCCCGACTCCAGACCACGACTCCAGACCCCCATTCCTCCAGACCCCGGTTCCATACCCCGACTCCAGAGCCTGACTAAAGACACCGACTCCTCCAGACCCTGACTCCAGACCCCGATTCCAGAGCGTGACTCCAGACCCAGAAACCAGACGCCGACATCTCACCCGGATTCCGACACCAACACCCGACCCTGATTCTTCCAGACCCCAACTCCAGAACTCAACTCCAGACCCCAACACCTCCAGACACCGACTGCTCCATACCTTGACTCCAGAGACTGACTCCAGAGCCCGACCCCTCCAGACCCGTACTCCTCCAGCCTCCGACTGCAGACCCTGACTCCTGCGCCCGACTCCAGACCTCGAATCCAGATCCCGACTCCAGACCCTGTCTTTATACCCCGACTGCAGACATCAACTCCTCCAGACCCTGACTCCAGACCCCGACTCCACACCCCGACTCCACACACCGACTCCACACCCCGACTCTACACACCGAGTCCTCACACCAACTCCACACGCCGACCCCAACTCCACACACCGACTCCACACACCGACTCCACACACTGACTCCACACGCCGACCCCGACTCCACACCCCGACTGCTCCAGACCCCCACTACAGACCCTGACACCAGACGCCAACTCCAGACCCTGACTCCAGACCCCAACTCCTCCAGACACCGACTCCTGCAGATCCAGACTCCTCCAGAGCCAGACTACAGACGCCGACTCCTCCAGACTCCGACGACTCCCGAACCCGACTCCAGACCCCGACTCCTCCAGACCCCGACTCCTCCAGACCCCGACTCCTCCATACCCCGACTCATCCAGACCCCGACTCCTCCAGACCCCGACTCCAGACCCCGACTCCTGACCCCGACTCCTGACCCCGATTTCTCCCGACCCCGACTTCTCCCGACTCCGACTTCTCCCGACCCCGACTTCTCCCGACCCCGACTTCTCCCGACCCTGACTCCTCCAGACACCAACTCCTCCAGACACCAACTGCTCCATACGCCGACTCCAGAGCCCAACTACACACCCTGACTCCACACCACGATTCCTCCAGACCCCAACTTCTCTCCAGACCATGACTCCATATCCCGATTCAACACCCCAACTCTACACCCTGAATCCTCCAGACCCTGATTCCAGACCCCGACTCCAGACCCAACTCCTGCAGACCCCGATTCCAGACCGCGACTCCAGACCCCAACTCCAGACCCTGACTCCTGACCCCGACTCCTCCAGAGACCGACTCCTCCAGATCCAGATGCCAGACCCGGACCCCAACATCTCCAAACCCCGACTTCTCGCGACCCCGACTTCTCCCGACCCCGACTCCAGACCCCGACTCCTCCAGACCTCGACTCCTCCAGACCCCGACTCCTCCAGACCCCGACTCCAAACCCCGACTCCTGACCCCGACTCCCGACTCCCGACCCCGACTTCTCCCGACCCCGGTTTCTCCTGACACCAACTTCTCCCGACTCTGACTTCTCCTGACCCCTACTTCTCCCGACCTTGACTCCTCCAAACCCCAACTCCTCCAGACACCGACTGCTCCATACCCCGACTCCAGAGACCGACTCCAGAGCCCGACACCTGTAGACCCCAACTCCTCCAGCCCCTGACTGCAGACCCTGACTCCTACCACTGACTCCAGCCCTCGAATCCAGATCCTGACACCAGACCCTGTCTTCAGATCCAGTCTCCACACCCCGACTCCCGATTGCAGAACCCGACTCCAGACCCCAACTCCAGACACTAACTCCGCCAGACCCTGACACCTCCAGACCCTGAGACACCACACTCCGACTCCACACTCTGACTCCACACCCCCACTCCACACACCGACTCCACACCCCGACTCCTCCAGTCCGTGACTCCACCAGACCCTCCCTCCAAACCCTGATGCCACACCCCGACTGCTCCAGACCCCGACTCCAGATCTCGACTCCAGAACACGACCCCAGACTCCGACATCATACCTCGACTCCTCCAGACCCCGATTTCAGCCTCTGACTCCAGAACCCGGCACCATAACCCGACACCAGACCCCGACTCTTCGAGTCCCCAACTCCACACCCCGACTCCTCAAGACTGCGACTCCTCCAGACCCTCACACCAAACCCCGACTCCAGACCCCGACTCCACACCCTGACTCCACCAGACCCCAACTCCACCAGACCCCGACTCCTCCAGAACCTGACTCGTCCAGAAACCGACTCCTCCATGCCCCTACTCCAGTCCCCAACTCCAGACACCTACTCCAGACCCTGACTCCAGACCAGGACTCCAGATCCCGAATCCAGACCTCAACTCCAGGCCCGGTCTCCAGATCCAGGCACCAGGTCCGAAATCCCTGCCCCGACTGCTCCAGTCCCCGACTGCAGACCCCATCTCCAGACCCCAAATCCATTCCCAGACTCCTCCAGACACCGACTCCACAGCCCAATGCAACTCCCAGACTCCACACCCTGTCTCCTCCAGACCCAAACTCCAGACCGCGTCTCCAGATCTAGATGCCAGACCCCGACTCCCAACCCCATCTTCTCCCAACCCCAACTTCTCCTGACCCCGGCTTCAGACCCCGACTCCTCCAGACCATGACTCCTCCAGACCCTGACTCCGAACCCCGACTCAACACCCCAACTCCAGGCCCTGACTCCACACCCCGACTCCTCCAGTCCCCGACTCTTCCAGACACCGACTGCTCCATACCCCGACTCCAGAGCCCGACTCCAGACCCTGACTCCTGCAGCCCCCGACTCCAGACCCCAACTCCAGCCCCTGACTCCAGCCCTCGAATCCAGACCCTGATTCCAGACCCCGTCTCCAGATCCAGTCTCCAGACCCCGACTCCCGATTCCAGAACCCGACCCCAGACCCCGACTCCAGACACTGACTGCTCCAGACCCTGACACCTCCAAACCCTGACTCCACACCCCGACTCCACACCCCGACTCCACACCCCGACTCCTCCAGACTGTGACTCCTCCAGACCCTCACTCCAAAACCCAACTCCAGACCCTGACTCCACAACCCGACTGCTCCAGACCCCGACTCCAGATCCTGACTCCAGAACATGACCCCAGACTCCGACATCATACCTCGACTCTCCAGACCCTGACTCCAGCCTCTGACTCCAGAATCTGGCTCCATAACCCGACTCCAGACCCCGACGCCTCCAGTCCCCGACTCCAGACCGCGACTGCAGACCCTGACTCCTCCAGACCCCGACACCTGCATACCCTGAATCCAGAGCCCGAATCCAGAGCCCAATCCAGAGCCCAAATCTAGACCACGACTCCAGACCCCCATTTCTCCAGACCCCGGTTCCAGACCCCGACTCCAGAGCCTGACTAAAGACACCGATTCCTCCAGACCGCGACTCCAGACCCCGATTCCCGAGCGTGACTCCAGACCCAGAAACCAGACGCCGACATCTCACCCGGATTCTGACCCCAACACCCGACCCTGATTCCTCCAGACCCCAACTCCAGAACCCAACTCCAGACCCCAATTCCTCCAGACACTGACTGCTCCATACCCCGACTCCAGAGACCGACTCCAGAGCCCATCCTCTCCAGACCCCAACTCCTCCAGCCTCTGACTGCAGACACTGACTCCTGCCCCCGACTCCAGCCCTCGAATCCAGATCCCAACTCCAGACCCCGTCTTCAGATCCAGTCTCCAGACCCCAACTCCCGATTGCAGAACTCGACTCCAGACTCCTCCAGACCCCGACTCAACACATTGACACCAAACCCCGACTCCTCCAGTCCGCGACTCCTCCAGACCCTCCCTCCAAACCCCGACGCCACACCCCGACTCCGCACCCCGACTGCTCCAGACCCTGGCTCCGGATCCCGAATCCAGAACACGACCCCAGACTCCGACATCATACCTTGACTCCTCCAGACATCAACTCCAGCCTCTGACTCCAGAACCCGGCTCCAAAACCCGACTCCACACCCCGACACCTCGAGTCCCCGACTCCACACCCCGACTCCTCAAGACTGCGACTCCTCCAGACCCTCACACCAAACCCCGACTCCAGGCCCCGACTCCAGACCCCGACTCCACACCTCGACTCCACCAGACCCCGGCTCCTCCAGAACCCGACTCCTCCAGACCCCGACTCCAGACCAGGACTCCAGATCCCGACTCCAGACAACTACTCCAGACCCTGACTCCAGACCAGGACTCCAGATCCTGATTCCAGGCCCCGACTGCAGGCCCGTCTCCAGATCCCGGCACCAGGTCCCAAAACCCTGCCCCGACTGCTCCAGTCCCCGACTCCAGACCCCGAATCCATTCCCAGTATACTTCAGACCCCGACTCCACACCCCAATGCAACACCCCGACTCCACACCACGACTCCTCCAGACCCCGACTCCAGACCACGTCTCCAGATCCAGATGCCAGACCCCGACTCCTGACCCCATCTTCTCCCAACCCCGACTTCTCCTGACCCCGGCTTCAGACCCCGACTCCTCCAGACCACGACTCCTCATGACCCCGACTCCAAACCCTGACTCCTCCAGACCCCGACTCCACACCCCGACTCCAAACCACGACTCCACACACCAACTCCTCCAGACCCTGACTCCAAACTCTGACTCAACACCCCAACTCCAGGCCCTGACTCCACACCCCGACTCCTCTAGTCCCCGACTCTTCCAGACAACGACTGCTCCATACCCCGACTCCAGAGCCCAACTCCAGACCCTGACTCCTACAGCCCCTGGCTCCAGACCCCGACTCCAGCCCCCGGCTCCAGCCCTCGAATCCAGACCCCATCTCCAGATCCAGTCTCCAGACCCCGACTCCCGATTCCAGAACCCGACCCCAGACCCCGACTCCAGACACTGACTCCTCCAGACCCCGACACCACACTCCGACTCCACACCCGAACTCCACACTCCGACTCCAGATCATGACTCCAGACCCCGACTCCACACCCCGACTCCACACCCTGACTGCTCCAGACCCCGACTCCAGCACACGACCCCAGATTCCGACATCATACCTCGACTCCTCCAGACCCCGACTCCAGCCTCTGACTCCAGAATCCGGCTCCAAACCCGACTCCAGACCCCGACTCCTCAAGACCCTGACTCCAGACACCAGCTCCTCCTGTCCCCGACTCCAGACCACGACTGCAGACAGAGACTCCAGACCCCGACTCCTCCAGACCCTGACACCTGCATACCCTGAATCCAGAGCCCGAATCCACAGACCGCGACTCCCGACCCCCATTCCTCCAGACCCCGGTTCCAGACACCGACTCCAGAGCCTGACTAAAAACACCGACTCCTCCAGACCCCGACCAACTCCAGACCCTGATTCCAGAGCGTGACTCCAGACCCGGAAACCAGACCCCGAAATCTCACCCGGATACCGACCCCGACTCCCGACCCTGATTCCTCCAGACCCCAACTGCAGAACCCAACTCCAGACCCCGACCCCTCCAGACCCCGACTCCAGAGCCCAAGTCCAGCCCCCGACTCCATCCAGACCCCGACGCCATCCAGACCCCGACTCCAGAGCCCAACTCCAGACCCCGACTCGTGACAATAATTCCTCCAGACCCCGGTTCCATACCCCCATTCCAGACCATGACTCCAGACCCCAACTCCTCCAGACCCGGACTCCAGACCCCGACTCCTCAAGACCACGACTCCTCCAGACCCCGACTCCAGACCAGGACTCCAGATCCTCACACCAGACCCCAACTCCATGCCCCGTCTCCAGATCCAGACACCAGATCCCGACTCCCTGCCCTGACTGCTCCAGTCCCCGACTGCAGACCCCGACAGCAGACCCCGACTCCAGACCCCGATGCAACTCCAAGACTCCACACCGCGACTCCACACCCCGACGCAACTCCCCGAATCAACACCCTGACCCCTCCAGACCCCGAATCCTCATGACCCCGACTCCAGACCCTGACACCTCCAGATCCAGATGCCAGACCCTGACTCCCGACCCAAACTTCTCCCAACCGCGTCTCCTCCAGACCCCGACTCCTCCAGACTCTGACTCCTCCAGACCGTGACTCCTCCAGAGCCCAACTCCAGACCCCGACTCCAGATACCGACTCCAGGCCCCGACTCCAGGCCCCGTCTCCAGACCCAGACAGCAGATCCTGACTCCCAAAGCCGACTGCTCCAGACCCCGACTGCTGACCCCGACTCCAGACCACGACTCCAGTCCCTGAATCCTCCAGACCCCGACTCCACACCCGAGTGCTCCAGAACCCGACTCCAGATCCCGACTCCAGAACCCAACCCCAGACTCCGACATCAGACCTCGACTCCTCCAGACCCCGACTCCCGCCTCTGACTCGACATCCTGACTCCTCAAGACCCCGACTCCAGACTACGACTCCTCCTCTCCCCGACTCCATAACCCGACACCTCCAGTACCTGACTCCAGACCGTGACTGCAGACCGCGACTCCAGACCCCGACTCCTCCAGACCCCGACACCTGCATATCCCAAATCCAGACTCCGACTCCAGACCCCGACTCCAAACACCGACTCCCGACCCCCATTCCTCCAGACCCCGGTTCCAGACCCCGGTTCCAGAGCGTGACTCCAGACCTGGAAACCAGACCCCAACATCTCACCCGGATACCGACCGCGACTCCTGACCTTGATTCCTCCAGACCAAGACTCCAGAACCCAACTCCAAACCCAAAATATAGGCGCTGACTACAGACCATGACTCCTCCAGACCCCAACCCCTCCAAACCCCGACTCCAGAGTCCGACTCCAGACCCTGACTCCCGAGACCGATTCCTCCAGACTCCGGCTCCAGGCCCCGACTCCAGACCATGACTCCAGACCATGACTCCAGACCCCGACTCCTCCAGACCCCAACTCCTCCAGACCCCGACTCCACCAGACCCCAAGTCCTCCAGACCCCGGCTCCACACCCCAACTCCACAAGTCCCCGGCTTCAGAACCCGACTCGAGACACTGACAGACCCCGACTTCTCCAGACCCTGACTCAATACCTCGGCTCCAGATCCCGACTCCAGACCCCGACTCAAGAGCCTGACTCCTCCAGACCCCAACTCCAGATACCGACTCAAGATGCCAACTTCTCCTCACCAGGACTCCTCCAGATCGCGACTCCTCCAGAAGCCGACTCAACACCCCGACTCCTCCACACCCCAACTCCTCCAAACCCGGACTCCAGAACTTGATTCCAATCCCCGAGCCAAGACCCCAACTGCAGACCCCGACTCCAGACCCGTGTCCAGACCCCGACTCTCAACACTGATTCCTCCAGACCCCGACTCCAGACACCGACTCCAGACTGTGACTCCAGACCCCGACTGCAGACCCCGATTAAAGACCCCGACTCCAGAGCCTGACTAACAACACCGACTCATCCAGACACCGACTCCTCCAGATCCCAACTCCAGACCCTGATTCCAGAGCGTGACTCCATACCCCGAAAACAGACCCCGATATCTGACCCGGATACAGACCCCGACTCCCGACCCTGATTCCTCCAGACCCTGACTACAGATCCCGAATACAGACCCCGACTCCTCCACACCCCGACTCCAGTCTCCGACACCTCCAGACTCCGACACCTCCAGATCCTGACTCCAAAGCCCATCTCCAGACCCGAATCCAGACCCTGACTCCTGACACCGATTGCTCCAGACCCCAGCTCCAGTCCCCGAATCCAGACCACGACAGCACACACCGACTGCTCCAGACCCCGCCTCCTCCAGACCCCGCCTCCACTGGACCCCGACTCCTCCAGACCCTGACTCCTCCAGACCCCGACTCCAGAGGCCAGCTCCTCCAGACCCTGACTCCAGACCCCGACTCTATACCCCGACTCCAGACCCAACTCCTCCAGACCCTGAATCCAGACCCGACTCTGTACCCCGACTCCAGACACCGACACCAGACCTCGACTCCTCCAGACTCTGACTCCAGACACCAACTCCTCCAGACCCTGACTCCGGACCCCGACTCTATACCCCGACTCTAGACCCCAACTCCTCCAGACCCTGACTCCACACCCCGACTCCACACCCCAACTCCACACGTCAACTCCACACCTCAACTCCACACCCCAACTCCACACCCCGACTCCACACACCGACTCCACACACCGACTCCACACACCGACTCCACACCCCGACTGCTCCAGACCCAGACTCCAGACCACCACGCCAGATTCCCGACACCTCCAGACCGCGATTCCAGACCCCGACTCCAGACCCCAACTCCAGACCACAACTCCTCCAGACCCTGACTCCTCCAGAGCCAGACTCCTCCACAGCCAGACTCCAGACCCCGACTCCTCCAGACCCCGAGTCCTCCAGTCCCCGACGATTCCCAACCCCGACTCCAGACAGTGAGTCCTCCACACCCTGACTCCACACCCTGACTCCACACCACGATTCCTCCAGACCCCAACTTCTCCAGACCATGACTCCATACGCCGACTCAACACAACTCCACATCCCAACTCCACACCCCGAATCCTCCAGACCCTGACTCCAGACCGCGACTCCAGACCCCAACTCCAGACCCTGACTCTTGACACCGACTCCTCCAGAGACCGACTCCTCCATATCCGGATGCCAGACCCCAACTCCCTAATCCGACTTCTCCAAAGCCCGACATCTTGCGACACCGACTACTCCCGACCCGGACTCCAGACCCCGACTCCTCCAGACCCCGACTTCTCCAGACCCCGACTCCAGACCCCGATTCCTGACCCCGACTCCCTACCCCGACTTCTCCCGACCACGACTTTTCCCGACCCCGACTTTTCCCGACCCCGACTCCTCCAGACACCGACTGCTCTATACCCCGACTCCAGAGCCCGACTCCTCCAGTCCCCAACTCCTCCAGCCCCCGACTCCAGACCTCGAATCCAGATCCCGACTCCAGACCCCGTCTTCAGATCCAGTTTCAAGACCCAGACTCCCGATTCCAGAACCCGACTCCAGGCACTGACTCCTCCAGACCCTGACGCCTCCAGACCCCGACTCCACACTGCGACTCCACACCCCGACTCCACACCCCGACTCCGCACCCCGACTCCTCAAGACTGCGACTCCTGCAGACCTTCACACCAAACCCCGACTCCAGACCACGACTGCAGACCCCGACTCTAAACCCTGACTCCACCAGACCCCGACTCCTCCAGACACCGACTGCTCCATACCCCGACTCCCAACCCCATCTTCTCCCAACTCCGACTTCTCCTGACCCCGGCTTCAGACCCCGACTCCTCTAGACCCTGACTCCTCATGACCCCGACTCCACACCCCAACTCCTCCAGATCCCGACTCCTCCTGACCCTGACTCCAAACCCCGACTCAACACCCCAACTCCAGACCCCGACTCCACACCCCGACTCCTCCAGTCCCCGACTCCTCTAGACACCGACTCCTCTTGTCCCCGACTCCAGACACCGACTCGTCAAGTCCCCGACTCCAGACGACAACTGCAGACCGCGACTCCAGACCCCAACTCCTCCAGACCCCGACACCTGCATACCCTAGATCCGGAGCCCAAATCCAGAACCCGACTCCAGACCCCGACTCCCAACCCCCAGTCCTCCAGACCCCGGTTCCAGACACCAACTGCAGAGCCTGACTAAAGACACTGACTCCTCCAGACCCCGATTCCAAAGCGTGACTCCAGACCCAGAAACCAGACCCCGACATCTCACCCGGATACCGACCCCGATTCCTCCAGACCCCAACTCCTGAACCCAACTCCAGACCCCGACTCCTCCAGACCCCGGCACCAGTGCCCAAGTCCAGACCCCGACTCCTCCAGAACCCGACGCCATCCAGACACCAACACCAGACCCCTACTCCAGACCCCGACTCCCAACACCGATTCCTCCAGACCCCGGCTCCATGCCCCCACTCCAGGCCCCGACTCCAGAATGCGACTCCTCCAGACCCCGACTCCACACCCCGACTCCTCCCGACCCCGAGTCCAGAACCCGACTCCACAGCCCGACTCCACAAAATCCCGACTCCAGACCACAACTCCAGACACCGACTCCTCCAGACCCCGACTCCAGCCGCCGACTCCTCAAGACCTGACTCCTCCAGACCCCGACTCCTCCGGACTCCGACTCCAGACAAGGACTACAGATTCTCACTCCAGACCCCAACTCCATGCCCCGTCTCCAGATCCAGACACCAGATCCCAACTCCCTGCCCTGACTGCTCCAGTCCCCGACTGGAGTCCCCGACTCCAGACCCTGACTCCACAACCTGATGCAACTCCCCGACTCCACACCCCGACCCCTCCAGTCCCCGACTCCAGACCCCGACTCCAGATCCAGACGCCAGACCCCGACTCCCGACCCCATCTGCTCCCAACCCCGACTTCTCCTGACCCTGGCTGCAGACCCCGACTCCTCCAGACCCCGACTCCTCCAGACCCCGACTCCTCATGACCCCGACTCCAGACCCAGACACCTCCAGATCCAGACGCCAGACTCCAACTCCAGACTCCTGACCCAATCTTCTCCCAACCTCGACTCCTCCAGACCCCGACTCCACACCCCAACCCAAACCTCGACTCCACACACCGACTCCTCCAGGCCCCGGCTCCTCCAGACCCCGACTCCTCCAGAGCCCAACTCCAGACCCCGACTCCAGATACCGACTCCAGGCCCTGACTCCAGGCCCCGTCTCCAGACCCATACACCAGATTCCAACTCCCAAAGCCGAATGCTCCAGACCCCGACTCCAGTCCCCGAATCCTCCAGACCCCGACTCCCAACGCGACTGCTCCAGAACACGACTCCAGATCCCGACTCCAGAACCCGACCCCAGACTCCGACATCAGACCTCGACTCCTCCAGACCCCGACTGCAGCCTCTGACTCCAGACTCCGACTCTTCGGGACCCCGACTCCAGACCCCGACTCCTCCTCTCCCCGACTCAAGAACCCGACTCCTCCAGTACCCGACTCCAGACTGCAACTGCAGATCGCAACTCCAGACCCCGACTCCTACAGACCCCAACACCTGCATATCCCAAATCCAGACCCCAACTTCAGACCCCGACTCCAGACCACGACTCCCGACCCTGATTCCTCCAGATCCCCACTCCAGAACCCAACTCCAGACCCCGACTCCAGAGAACAACTCCAGACCCCGACTCCTGAAACCGATTCCTCCTGGCCCCGACTCCAGACCTTGACTCCAGACCGTAACTCCAGACCCCGACTCCTCCAGACCCCGACTCCTCCCGACTCCGACTCCTCCAGACCCCAAGTCCTCCAGACCCCGACTCCACACCCCAACTCCACAAGACCCCGGCTCCAGACCCCGACTCCAGACACTGACTCCAGACCTCGACTCCTCCAGATCCCGACTCAATACCTTGGCTCCAGATCCTGGCTCCAGACCCAGACTCAAGAGCCTGACTCCTCCAGACCCCGACTCCGGACCCCGATTCAAGACCCCGACTTCTCCACACCCGGACTCCTCCAGATCGCGACTACTCCAGACGCCGACTCAACACCCCTACTCCACACACCGACTCCACACTCCAACTCCTCCACACCCCAACTCCTCCACATCCCGACTCCATCACACCCCAACTCCAGACCCCGACTCCAGACCCCGACTCCAGACACTGACTCCAGACCTCGACTCCTCCAGATCCCGACTCAATACCTTGGCTCCAGATCCTGGCTCCAGACCCAGACTCAAGAGCCTGACTCCTCCAGATCCCGACTCCAGACCCCGATTCAAGACCCCGACTTCTCCACACCCGGACTCCTCCAGATTGCGACTACTCCAGACACCGACTCAACACCCCTACTCCACACACCGACTCCACACTCCAACTCCTCCACACCCCAACTCCTCCACATCCCGACTCCATCACACCCCAACTCCAGACCCCGACTCCAGACCCGTGACAAGACCCCGACTCTCAACACTGATTCCTCCAGACCCTGACTCCAGACCCCGACTCCAGACTAGACACCAGATCCCAAATCCCTGCCCCGAATGCTCCAGTCCCCAAATCCATTCCCAGACTCCTCCAGACCCCAACTCCACACCCCGATGCAACTCCCCGACTCGACACCCCGACTCCTCCAGTCCCTGACTCCAGACCCTGACTCCAGACCACGTCTCCAGATCCAGATGCCAGACCCCGACTCCCGACCCCATCTTCTCCCAATCCCGACTTCTCCTGACCCCGGCTTCAGGCCCCGTCTCTTCCAGACCCCGACTCCTCATGACCCCGACTCCAGACCCTGACTCCTCCAGAACCCGACTCCACACCCCGACTCCACAAGATCCCGGCTCCAGACCCCGGCTCCAGACCCCCACTCTAGACCACGACTCCAGACCCCGACTCCACCAGACTCCAACTCTAGACCAGGACTCCAGATTCTCACTCCAGACCCCAACTCCATGCCCCGTCTCCAGATCCAGACACCAGATCCCAGCTCCCTGCCCTGACTGCTCCAGTCCCCGACTGGAGACCCTGACTACCCACCCCAACGCAACTCACTGACTCCACACCCTGACCCCTCCAGTCCCCGACTCCAGATCCAGACACCAGACCCCGACTCCCGACCCCGTCTGCTCCCAACCCCGACTTCTCCTGACCCCGGCTGCAGACCCAGACTCCTCCAGACCCTGACTCCTCATGACCCCGACTCCAGACCCTGACACCTCCAGATCCAGACGCCAGACCCCGACTCCCGATTCCCAACCCAATCTTCTCCTAACCCCGACTCCTCCAGATCACGACTCCACACCCCGACCCCAAACCCCGACTCCACACACCGACTCCTCCAGGCACCGACTCCTCCAGACCCCGACTCCTCCAGAGCCCAACTCCAGACCCCGACTCCCCCACTCCCAAAACCGATTCCTCCAGACCCCGACTCCACACCCCAACTCCACAAGACCCCGGCTCCAGACCCCGACTCCAGACACTGACTCCAGACCTCGACTCCTCCAGATCCCGACGCAATACCTCGGCTCCAGATCCCATCTCCAGACCCAGACTCAAGAGCCTGACTCCTCCAGACCCCGACTCCAGACCCCAACTCAAAACCCCGACTTCTCAACACCCAGACTCCTCCAGATCGCGACTCCTCCAGATGCTGACTCAACATCCCTACTCCACATCCCGACTCCATCACACCTCGACTCCAGACCCTGATTCCAGACCCCGACCCAAGACCCCAACTCCAGACCCCGACTCCAGACCCATGACAACACCCCGACTCTCGACACTGATTCCTCCAGACCCCGACTCCAGACCCCGACTCCAGACCAGACACCAGATCCCAAATCCCTGCCCCGAATGCTCCAGTCCCCGTCCGCAGACCCCAACTCCAGACCCCGAATCCATTCCTAGACTCCTCCAGACCCCGACTCCACACCCCGACGCAACTCCCCGATTTGACACCCCGACTTCTCCAGTCCCCGACTCCAGACCCTGACTCCAGACCACGTCTCCAGATCCAGATAGCCAGACACCGACTCCCGACCCCATCTTCTCCCAACCCCGACTTCTCCTGTCCCCGGCTTCAGACCCTGACTCCTCCAGACCCCGACTCCTCATGACCCCGACTCCAGTCCCTGACTCCTCCAGAACCCGACTCCACACCCCGACTCCGCAAGATCCCGGATCCAGACCCCGGCTCCAGACCCCCACTCCAGACCACAACTCCAGACCCCGACTCCTCCAGACCACGACTCCAGACGCCGACTCCTTAAGACCATGACTCCTCCAGACCCCGACTCCTCCAGACCCTGACTCCAGACCAGGACTCCAGATTCTCACTCCAGACCCCAAGCCATGCCCCGTCTCCAGATCCAGACACCAGATCCCAACTCCCTGCCCTGACTGCTCCAGTCCCCGACTGGAGACCCCGACTCCAGACCCTGACTACCCACCCCGACGCAATTCACCGACTCCACACCCTGACCCCTCCAGTCCCCGACTCCAGACCCCGACTCCAGATCCAGACGCCAAACCCCAACTCCCGACCCCGTCTGCTCCAAACCCCGACTTCTCCTGACCCCGGCTGCAGACCCAGACTCCTCCAGACCCCGACTCCTCATGACCCCGACTCCAGACCCTGACACCTCCAGATCCAGACGCCAGACCCCGACTCCCAACTCCCAACCCAATCTTCTCCTCACCCCGACTCCTCCAGATCACGACTCCACACCCCGACCCCAAACCCCGACTCCACACACCGACTCCTCCAGGCCCCGACTCCTCCAGACCCCGAATCCTCCAGAGCCCAACTCCAGACCCCAATTCCAGACCCCCACTCCCGAAACCAATTCCTCCAGGCCCTGACTCCAGACCCTGACTCCAGACCCCGACTCCTCCAGACCCTGACTCCTCCAGACCCCGACTCCACACCCCAACTCCACAAGACCCCGGCTCCAGACCCCGACTCCAGACACTGACTCCAGACCTCGACTCCAGATCACGACTCCAGACCCTGACTAAAGACACCGACTCATCCAGACACCGACTCCTCCAGATCCCGAGTCCAGACCCCGACACCTGCATACCCCAAATCCAGACCACAACTTCAGACCCCGACTCCAGACCCCGACTCCAGACCCCGACTCCAGACCCCAAAAACAGACCCCGAAAACAGACCCCGATATCTGACCAAGATACAGACCCCGACCCTGATTCCTCCAGACCCTGACTACAGATCCCGAATATGGACCCGGACTCCTCCACACCCCGACTCCAGTCCCCGACTCCTCCAGACCCTGACACCTCCAGACCCTGACTCAAAATACCGCCTCCAGATCCGAATCCAGACCCTGACTCCCGACACCGATTGCTCCAGAGTCCGGCTCCAGTCCCCGACTCCAGACCATGACTCCAGACCCCAACTCCTCCAGACCCCGACTCCTCCAGACCACGACTCCTCCAGACCCAGACTCCTCCAGACACCGACTCCTCCAGACACCGACTCTTCCAGACACCGACTCCACCAGACCCAAAGTCCTCCAGACCCCTACTCCACACCCCAACTCCACAAGACCCCGGCTCCAGACCCCGACTCCAGACACTGACTCCAGACCTCGATTCCTCCAGACCCCGACTCAATACCTCAGCTCCAGATCCCGTCTCCAGACCCCGACTCAGGATCCTGACTCCTCCAGACCCCGACTCCAGACCCCGACTCCAGACCCCGACTCAAGACCCCGACTTCTCCACACCCGGACTCCTCCAGATGGCGACTCCTCCAGATACCGACTCAACACCCCTACTCCACACCCCGACTCCACACTCCAACTCCTCCATACCCCAACTCCTCCACATCCCGACTCCATCACACCCCGACTCCAGACCCTGATTCCAGACCCCGACCCAAGACCCCAACTCCAGACCTCAACTCCAGACTCGTGACAAGATCCCAACTCTCGACACTGATTCCTCCAGACCCCGAGTCCAGACCCCAACTCCAGACCCCGAATCCATTCCCAGACTCCTCCAGATCCCCGACTCCACACCCCGACGCAACTCCCCGACTCGACACCCCGACTCCTCCAGTCCCTCACTCCAGACCCTGACTCCAGACCACGTCTCCAGATCCAGACGCCAGACCCCGACTCCCGACCCCATCTTCTCCCAATCCCGACTTCTCCTGACCCCTGCTTCAGACCCCGACTCCTCCAGAATCCGACTCCTCATGACCCCGACTCCAGACCCTGACTCCTCCAGAACCCGACTGCACACCCTGACTCCACAAGATCCCGGCTCCAGACCCCGGCTCCAGACCCCCACTCCAGACCACGACTCCAAACCCCGACTCCAGACGCCGACACCTCAAAACCACGACTCCTCCAGACCCCGACTCCTCCTGACTCCGACTCCAGACCAGGACTCCAGATTCTTACTCCAGACCCCAACTCCATGCCCCGTCTCCAGATCCAGACACCAGATCCCAATGCCCTGCCCTGACTGCTCCAGTCCCCGACTGGAGACCCCGATTCCAGACCCTGACTCCACACCCCGACGCAACTCCCCGACTCCACACCCCGACCCCTCCAGTCCCTGACTCCAGACCCCGACTCCAGATCCAGATGCCAGACCCCGACTCCAGACCCCATCTGCTCCCAACCCTGACTTCTCCTGACCCCGGCTGCAGACCCCGACTCCTCATGACCCCGACTCCTCATGACCCCGACTCCAGACCCTGACACCTCCAGATCCAGACACCAGACCCCGACTCCCAACACCCGACCCAATCTTCTCCCAACCCCGACTCCTCCAGACCACGACTACACACCCCAACCCCAAACCTCGACTCCTCCAGGCCCCGACTCCTCCAGACCCCAACTCCTCCAGAGCCTAACTCCAGACCCCAACTCCAGACCCCGACTCCAGATACCGATTCCAGGCCCCGAATCCAGGCCCCGTCTCCAGACCCATACACCAGATCCCGGCTCCCAAAGCTGACTGCTCCTGACCCCGACTCCAGTCCCCGAATCCTCCAGAACCCAACTCTAAACGCGACAGCTCCAGTACCCGACTCCAGATCCCGACTGCAGATCCCGACCCCAGACTCTGACATCAGACTCCGACTCCAGAACCCAACTCCAGACCCCGACTCCAGAGCCCGACTCCAGACCCCGACTCCCGCAACCGATTCCTCCAGGCCCCGACTTCATTCCGCGACTCCAGACCGTGACTCCAGACCTCGACTCCAGACCCCGACTCCTCCAGACCCCCGACTCCTCCAGACCCCGACTCCTCTAAACTCCAACTCCTCCAGACCCCAAGTCCTCCAGACCCCGATTCCACACCCCAACTCCACAAGACCCCAGCTCCAGACCCCTACTCCAGACACTGACTCCAGACCTCGACTCCAGTGCCTGACTAAAGACACCGACTCATCCAGACACCGACTCCTCCAGATCCTGAGTCCAGACCCCGATTCCAGAGCGTGACTCAAGACCCCGAAAACAGACCCCGATATCTGACCCAGATACAGACCCCGACTGCCGACCCTGATTCCTCCAGACCCTGACTACAGATCCCGAATACAGACCCCGACTCCTCCACACCCCGACTCCAGACCCCGACTCCCGCAGTCCCTGACACCTCCAGACCCTGACTCAAAATCCCGCCTCCAGACCTCGACTTCAGATCCGAATCAAGACCCTGACTCCCGACACCTATTGCTCCAGAGTCCGGCTCCAGTCCACGACTCCAGACCGCGACAGCACACCCCGACTCCTCCAGACCCCGACTCCTCCAGACTCGGACTCCAGACGCCAACTCCTCCAAGCCTTGACTCCAGACCCCGAATCTATACGCCAACTCCAGACCCAAACTCGTCCAGACCCTGACTGCAGACCCCGACACTGTACCCCGACTCCAGACACCGACACCAGACCTCAACTCTTCCCGACCCTGACTCCAGACCACGACTCTATACCCCGAATCTAGACTCCAACTCCTCCAGACCCTGACTCCAGACCCCGACTCCACACCCCAACTCCACACACCGACTCCACACACCGACTCCACACCCCGACCCCAACTCGACACCCCGACTCCACATCACGACGACTCCAGAACCCCACTCCAGACCGCAAATCCAGACCCCGACGCCAGATTCCCAACTCCTCCAGACCGCGATTCTAGACCCCGACTCCTCCAGACCCTGACTCCTCCAGACCCCGACTCCTCCAGACCCCGACTCAAGATGCCAACTCCTCCAGGCCTTGACTCCAGACCCCGAATCTATACGACGACTCCAGACCCCAACTCCTCCAGATCCTGACTCCAGACCCCGACACTGTACCCCGACTCCAGACACCGACACCAGACCTCGACTCCTCCAGACCCCGAATCCAGATGCCAACTCCTCCAGACCCTGACTCCAGACCCCAACTCCACACACCGACTCCACACACCGACTCCACACACCGACTCCACACACCGACTCCACACACCGACTCCACACACCGACTCCACACCCCGACCACGACTCGACACCCCGACTCCACACCCCGACTACTCCAGAAGCCCACTCCAGACCCCGACTCCAGACCGCGAATCCAGACCTCGATGCCAGATTATTGACTCCTCCAGACCGCGATTCCAGACCCCGACTCCAGACCAGGTCTCTAGATCCAGACGCCAGACCCTGACTCCCGACCCCATCTTCTCCCAAACCCGACTTCTCCTGACCCCGGCTTCAGACCCCGACTCCTCCAGACCCCGACTCCTCATGACCCCGACTCCAGACCCTGACTCCTCCAGACCCCGACTCCACATCCCGACTCCAAACCCCGACTCCACATCCCTACTCCTCCAGACCCCAACTCCTCCAGACCCTGACTCCGAACCCCAACTAAACACCCCAACTCCAGAACCCGACTCCACAGCCCGACTCCTCCAGTCCCCAACTCCTCCAGTCCCCGACTCCAGACCGCGACTCCAGACCCCAACTCCAGACCCCGATTCCTCCAGACCCCGACTCCTCCAGACCCCGACTCCTCCAGACTCAGACTCCTCCAGACCCCAAGTCCTCCAGACTCCGACTGCACACCCTAACTCCACAAGACCCCGGCTCCAGACCCCGACTCCAGACAATTAGTCCAGACCTCGACTCCTCCAGACCCCGACTCAATACCTCGGCTCCAGATCCCGTCTCCAGACACCGACTCAAGACCCTGACTCCTCCAGACCCCGACTCCAGACCCCGACTCCAGACCCCGACTCAAGACGCCGAATTCTCCACACCCAGACTCCTCCAGATCGTGACTCCTCCAGACGCCGACTCAACACCCCTACTCCACACCCTGATTCCACACTCCAACTCCTCCACACCCCAACTCCTCCAAATCCCGACTCCATCACACCCCAACTCCATACCCTGATTCCAGACCCCGACCCAAGACCCCAACTCTAGACCCCGACCCAAGACCCCAACTCCAGACCCCGACTCCAGACACGTGACAAGACCCCGACTCTCGACACTGATTCCTCCAGACCCCAACTCCAGACCCCGACTCCAGACGAGACACCAGATCGCAAAGCACTGCCCCGACTGCTCCAGTCCCCGTCCGCAGACCCCAACTCCAGACCCCAAATCCATTCCCAGACTCCTCCAGACCCCGACTCCACACCCCGACGCAACTCCCCGACACGACACCCCGACTCCTCCAGTCCCCAACTCCAGACCCTGACTCCAGACCACATCTCCAGATCCAGATTCCGGACCACGACTCCCGACCCCATCTTCTCCCAACCCCGACTTCTCCTGACCCTGGCTTCAGACCCCGACTCCTCCAGACCCCGACTCCAGACCCTGACTCCCGACCCTGATTCCTCCAGAACCCCACTCCAGAACCCAACTCCAGACCCCGACTCCAGAGAACGACTCCAGACCCCGACTCCCGAAACCGATTCCTCCAGGCCCCGACTCCAGACCCCGACTCCAGACCATGACTCCAGACCCCGACTCCTCCAGACCCCGACTCCTCCAGACCCCGACTCCTCCAGACCCCGACTCCTCCAGACCCCAACTCCTCCAGACACCGACTCCTCCAGACACTGACTCCACCAGACCCAAAGTCCTCCAGACCCCGACTCCACACCCCAACTCCACGAGACCCCGGCTCCAGACCCCGACTCCAGACACTGACTCCAGACCTCGATTCTTCCAGACCCCGACTCAATACCTCGGCTCCAGATCCCATCTCCAGACCTCGACTCAGGATCCTGACTCCTCCAGACCCCGACTCCAGACCCCGACTCCAGACCCCGACTCAAGACCCCGACTTCTCCACACCCGGACTCCTCCAGATGGCGACTCCTCCAGACGCTGACTCAACACCCCTACTCCACACCCCGACTCCACACTCCAACTCCTCCATACCCCAACTCCTCCACATCCCGACTCCATCACACCTCGACTCCAGACCCTGATTCCAGACCCGAACCCAAGACCCCAACTCCAGACCCCGACTCCAGACTCATGACAAGATCCTGACTCTCGACACTGATTGCTCCAAACCCTGACTCCAGACCCCAACTCCAGACCCCGAATCCATTCTCAGACTCCTCCAGATCCCCGACTCCACACCCCGACGCAACTCCCCGACTCGCCAACCCAACTCCTCCAGTCCCTCACTCCAGACCCTGACTCCAGACCACGTCTCCAGATCCAGACCCCAGACCCCGACTCCCGACCCCATCTTCTCCCAACTCCGACTTCTCCTGACCCCTGCTTCAGACCCCGACTCCTCCAGACCCCGACTCCTCACGACCCCGACTCCAGACCCTGACTCCTCCAGAACCCGACTCCACACCCCGACTCCACAAGATCCCGGCTCCAGACCCCCACTCCAGGCCACGACTCCAAACCTCGACTCCTCCAGACTGCGACTCCAGATGCCGACACCTCAAAACCATGACTCCTCCAGACCCCGACGCCTCCTGACTCCAACTCCAGACCAGGACTCCAGATTCTCACTCCAGACCCCAACTCCATGCCCCGTCTCAAGATCCAGACACCAGATCCCAAGGCCCTGCCCTGACTGCTCCAGTCCCCGACTGGAGACCCCAATTCCAGTCCCCGAATCCTCCAGAACCCGACTCCAGACGCGACTGCTCCAGAACCTGACTCCAGATCCCGACTGCAGAACACGACCCCAGACTCCGACATCAGACTCCGACTCCAGAACCCAACTCCAGACCCTGACTCCCGAAACCGATTCCTCCAGGCCCCGACTCCATTCCGCGACTCCATACCCCGACTCCCCCAGACCCCGACTCCTACAGACCCCGACTCTTCCACACTCCGACTCCTCCAGACCCCAAGTCCTCCACACCCCGACTCCACACCCCAACTACACAAGACCCCGGCTCCAGACCTCGACTCCAGATCCTGACTCCAGACCCCGACTGCAGACCCCGATTCCAGAACGCGACTCCAGAACCTGACTAAAGACACCGACTCATCCAGACACTGACTCCTCCAGATCCCGACTCCAGACCCCGATTCCAGAGCGTGACTCCAGACCCCGAAAACAGACCCCGATATCTGACACAGATACAGACCCCGACTGCCGACCCTGATTCCTCCAGACCCTGACTACAGATCCCGAATATAGACACTGACCCCTCCACACCCCGACTCCAGACCCCGACTCCCGCAGACCCTGAAACCTCCAGACCCTGACTCAAAATCCCGCCTCCAGACCCCGACTCCAGACCCTGACTGCAGACCCTGACACCACCAGATCCAGACGCCAGACCCCGACTCCCGACTGCCAACCCATTCTTCTCCCAACCCCGACTCCTCCAGACCACGACTACACACCCCAACCCAAAGCTCGACTCCACACACCGACTCCCCCAGGCCCCGGCTCCTCCAGACCCCGACTCCTCCAGAGCCCAACTCCAGACCCCAACTCCAGACCCCGACTCCAGATACCGATTCCAGGCCCCGAATCCAGGCCCCGTCTCCAGACCCATACACCAGATCCCGACTCCCAAAGCCGACTGCTCCAGACCCGGACTCCAGTCCCCAAATCCTCCAGAACCCGACTCCAAATGTGACAGCTCCAGAACCCGATTCCAGATCCCGACTGCAGATCCCGACCCCAGACTCCGACATCAGACTCCGACTCCAGAACCCAACTCCAGACCCCGACTCCAGACCCCGACTCCAGAGCCCGACTCCAGACCCCGACTCCCGCAACCGATTCCTCCAGGCCCCGACTCCAGACGCCGACTCATCCAGACCCTGACTCCTCCAGACCCCGACTCCTACAGACCCCGACTCCTCCAGACCCCGACTACTCCACACACCGACTACTCCACACACCGACTACTCCACACACCGACTCCTCCAGACCCCGACTCCACACCCCAACTCCACAAGACCCCGGCTCCAGACCCCGACTCCAGACACTGACTCCAGACCTTGACTCCAGATCCCGACTCCAGTGCCTGACTGGTGTCTGGAGTCGGGATCTGGATTCGAGGGCTGGAGTCGGGGGCAGGAGTTGGGGTCTGGAGTCGTGGGCTGGAGGAGTCGGGCTCTGGAGAAGTCAGCCTCTGGAGTCGGGGTATGGAGCAGTCAGTGTCTGGAGGAGTTGGGGTCTGGAGGAGTCAGGGGCGGGAGATGAAAGGGTCGGGAGAAGTCGGGGTCGGGAGTCGGGAGTCGGGGTCAGGAGTTGGGGTCTGGAGTCATGGTCTGGAGGAATCGGCGTCTGGAGGAGTCGGGGTCTGGAGGAGTCGGTCTCTGGAGGAGTCGGGGTCAGGAGTCAGGGTCTGGAGTCGTGGTCTGGAACCGGCGTCTGGAGGAATGGGGGTCGGGAGTCGGGGTCTGGAGTCAGGGTCTGGATTAGGGGTATGCAGGTGTTGGGTTCTGGAGTCGCGGTCTTCAGTCACAGTCTGGAGTCGGGGACTGGAGGAGTCGGGGTCTGGAGTCGGGGACTGGAGGAGTCGGTGTCTGGAGTCGGGGTCTCGAGGAGTCAGGGTCTGGAGTTGGGTTCTGGAGTCAGAGGCCAGAGTCTGGGTCTGGAGGAGTTGAGGTATGATGTCAGAGTCTAGGGTCGGGTTCTGGAGTCGGAATCTGGAGTCGGGTTCTGGATCAGTCGGTGTGTGGAGTCGGTGTTTGGAGTCGGGGTCTGGAGGAGTCAGGGTCTGATGTCGGGGTCTGCAGTCGGGATCTGGAGAAGTCGGCTTTGGGAGTCAGGATCTGGTGTCTGGATCTGGAGATGGGGCCTGGAGTTGGGGTCTGGAGTGAGGATCTGGAGTCGTGGACTGGAGTCGGGGACTGGAGGAGTCGGGGTCAGGAGGAGTCGGGGTCTGGAGGAGTCGGGGTTTGGAGATGTAGAGGTCTGGATGTGTAGGGGTCTGGACGCGGGATCTGGAGTCGCGGTCTAGAGTCGGGGTCTGGTGGAATCAGCGTTGGGAGTCGGGGTCTGTATACGGGTCAGATCTTGGGGTCTGGTTTCGGTGTCTGGAGTCACACTCTGGAATCTGGGTCCGGAGTCGGGGTCTGGAGAAGTCGGGGTCTGGAGCCGGGGTCTGGAGTCGGGGTCTGGAAGATTCAGGGCCTGTAGTCGTCGGGGTCTGGAGGAGTCGGGGTCTGGAGGAGTTGGGGTCCGGAGGATTCGGGGTCAGGAGGAGTTGGCATCTGTAGTCGGGGTCTGGAGGAGTTGGCGTCTGTAGCCGGGGTCTGGAGTTGGGGTCTGGAGTCGGGGTCTGCAGGAATCAGGGTCAGGAGTTGGGGTCTGTATCCGGGTCAGTTGTCGGGATCTGGTTTCGGTGTCTGGAGTCACGCTCTGGAATCGGGGTCTGGAGGAATCGGGGTGTGGAGGAATCGGGGTGTGGATAAGTCAGGGTTTTTAGTCAGGCTCTGGAGTTGGGGTCCGGAGCCGTGGTATGGAGGAATCGGTGTCGGGAGTCAGGGTCTGGATTCGGGGTCTGGCGGAGTCGGGGTCTGGAGGGGTTGGGGTCTGGATGCATCGGGGACTGGAGGAGTTGGGGTCTGGAGGAGTCGGGGTCTGGAGGGGTCGAGGTCTGGAGGAGTCAGGGCAGGAATTGGAGTCTCGAGTCGGGGTCTGGAGTCGGCATCTGGAGTCAGGGTCTGGAGGAGTTGGCGTCTGGAGTCGGGGTCTGGAGGAGTTGGGGTCTGGAGGAGTCGTGGTCTGTAGAATTTGGTGTCTGGAGGAGTCGGGGTCAGGAGTCAGGGTCTGGAGTCGCAGTCTGGAGTTGTGGTCTGGAGTCGGAGACTGGAGCCGGGTTCGGGAGCAATCAGTGTCGGGAGTCAGGGTCTGGATACAGGTCTGGAGTTGGGCTTTGGAGTCAGGGTCTGGAGTTGGAGTCTGGAGGGGTCGGCGTCTGGAGGAATCGGGGTCGGGTGTCAGAGTCTGTATCCGGGTCAGATATGGGGATCTGGAGGAGTCGGTGTCTGGATGAGTCAGGGCCTTTAGTCAGGCTCTGGAGTCGGGGTCTGGAGTCGGGGTCCGGAGGAATCAATGTCGGGAGTCAGGGTCTGGATACGGGTCTGGAGTCGGGGTCTGGAGTTGGGGTCTTGGGTCGGGGTCTGGAATCAGGATCTGGAGTCTGGGTATGGAGGAGTCGGGGTGTGGAGGAGTCGGAGTATGGAGTCGGGTTGTGGAGTCGGGGTGTGGAGTCAGTGTCTGCAGTCAGGGTCTGGAGTTGTGGTCTGTAGTTGGAGACTGGAGTCGGGGTCTGGATGAGTCTGGGTCTGGAGTCGGGGTCTGGAGGTGTCGGGCTCTTGAGTCGGGGTCTGGATTCGAAATCTGGAGCCGAGGAATTGAGTTGGGGTATGGAGTCATGGTCTGGAATGGGGGTCTGGAGTCGGGGTCTGGAGTCGGGTTTTGGAGTCGGGTTCTGGAGTCGGGGTCGGGAGGAGTTGGGGTCTGGAGTCGCGGTCTGGAATCGGGGTCTGGAGTGGGGCGTGGAGCCGGGGTCTGGAGGAATCGGTGTCGGGGTCTAGAGTCGGGCTCTGGAGTCGGGATCTGGAGTTGGGGTCTGGAGGGGTCGGGGTATGGAGGAGTTGGGGTCTGGAGTTGGGCTCAGGAGTTGGTGTCTGGAGAAATCAGTGATGGGAGTCGGGGTCGGTAGCCGTGTGAGATGTCGGGGTCTGACTTCCGGGTCTGGAGCTACGCTCTGGAATCAGGCTCTGGAGGAGTCGGTGTCTTTATTCAGGCTCTGGAGTCGGTGTCTGGAACCGGCGTCTGGAGGAATGGGGGTCGGGAGTCAGAGTCTGGAGTCGGGGTCTGGAGTCAGGCTCTGGATTCGGGGTATGCAGGTGTCGGGTTCTGGAGTCGTGGACTTCAGTCGCGGTCTGGAGTCGGGGACTGGAGGAGTCGGGGTCTGGAGTCGGGGTCTCGAGGAGTCGGGGTCTGGAGTCGGGTTCTGGAGAAGTCGGCGTGTGGAGTCGGGGTCTGGAGGAGTCAGGGTCTGCAGTCGGGATCTGGAGCAGTCGGCTTTGGGAGTCAGGATCTGGTGTCTGGATCTGGAGATGGGGCCTGGAGTTGGGGTATGGAGTGAGGATCTGGAGTCGGGGACTGGAGGAATCGGGGTCTGGATGAGTCGGGGTCTTTAGTCAGGCTCTGGATTCGGGATCTGGAGCCGTGGTCTGGAGGAATCGGTGTCGGGATTCGGGGTCTGGATAATGGGTTTTGGAGGAGACAGGGTCTGGAGGAGTGGGGGTCTGGAGGAGTCCGGGTCTGGAGGAGTCGGTGTCGGGAGGAGTCGGTGTCTGGAGGAGTCGGGGTCTGGAGGAGTAGGGGTCTGGAGGAGTTGGGGTCTGGAGCACTCGGGGTCTGGAGGTCTCGGGGTCTGGAGTCGGGGTCTGGAGGAGTCGGGGCGGGAGTCGGGGTCTGCAGTCGGAGTCTGGAGTCGGGGTCTGGAGTCAGGATCGGGAGTCGGGGACTAAAGTCGGAGACTGGATTCGGGATCTGGAGTCGGGGTATTGAGTTGGGGACTGGAGTCGAGGCCTGGAGTCGAGGTCTGGAGTCGGGGTCTGGAGTCAGGGCCTGGAGGAGTCGGGGCCTGGAGTCGGGGTATAGAGTCGGGGTCTGGAGTCAGGATCTGGAGGAGACTGGGTCTGGAGTCGGGGTCTGGAGGAGTCGGGGACTGGAAGAGTCGGGTCTGGAGGAGTCGTAGTCTTGAGTCGTGGTCTGGAGGAGTCGAGGTCTGGTGTCAGTGACTGGAGTCGGGGTATAGAGCCGGGGTCTGTAGACAGGTTGTGGAGGAGTCGGGGTCTTGGGTCGGGGTATAGAGTCGGGGTCTATAATCAGGTCCTGGAGGAGTCGGGGTCTGGAGGAGTCGGGGTCTGGAGGAGTCGGGGTCTGGAGGAGTCGCGGTCTGGAGTTAGAGTCTGGAGTCGGGGTCTGGAGTCAGGATCTGGAGTCGGGTGCTAATGTTGGGGTCTGGAGGAATCGGTGTTCTAACTTGGGGTCTGGTTCCGGGTCAGGAGTTGGAGTCTGCTTTCGTAGTCTGTTGTCGGGGTCCGAAGTTGGGATCTGGAGTCAGGTTTTGGAGGAGTCAGGGTCAGGAGGAATCGGGGTCTGGAGGAGTCAGGGTCTGGAGGAGTCAGGATCTGGAGGGGTCGGGGTCTGGAGGAGTTGGGGTCTGGAGGAGTCGGTGTCTGGGTGAGTCGGGGTCTTGAGTCGGGGTCTTGAGTCGGGGTCTGGAAGAGTCGAGGTCTGGTGTCGGTGTCTGGAGATGGGGTACAGATTCGGGGTCTGGAGTCAGGGTCTGGAGGAGTTGGGGTCTGGAGTCGGGCTATAGAGTCAGGGTCTGGAGTCAGGATCTGGAGGAGTTGGGGTCTGGAGTCGGGGTATACAGTCGGGGTCTGGAGTCGGGTTTGGAGTCAGGGTCTGCAGGAGTTGGCATCTGGAGTCGGCGTCTGGAGGAGTTGGAATGTGGAGGAGTTGGGGTCTGGAGGTGTCGGGGTCGGGAGTCAGGGTCTGGAGTTGCAGTCTGGAGTCGCAGTCTGGAGTCGGCGACTGGAGCCGGGTTCGGGAGCAATCGGTTTCGGGAGTCAGGGTCTGGAGTCGGAGTCTGGAGTCGGGGTCTCGAGACGGGCTTTGGAGTCAGGGTCTGGAGTTTGGGTCAGAGGGGTCTGGAGGAGTCGGTGTTGGAGTTGGGGTGTGAAGGAGTCGGGGTCTGTTTTCGGGATCTGTAGTCAGGATCTGGAGTCAGGTTCTGGAGGAATCAGGGTCGGGAGTCGGGGTTTGTATTCAGGTCAGATATCAGGGTATGTTTTCGGGGTCTGGAGTCAAGCTCTGGAATCGGGGTCTGGAGTCGGGATCTGGAGGAGTCAGTGTCTGGATGAGTCGGGGTCTTTAGTCAGGCTCTGGAGTCGGGGTCTGGAGTCGGGTTCTGGAGTCGCAGTCATGAGATGGGGTTTGGAGGAGTCGAGTTTTGGTGTCGGTGTCTGGAGTCAGGGTCCGAAGTCGGGGTCTGGAGAAGTCAGGGTCTGGAGTCGGGGCCCGGAGTTGGGGTCTGGAGTCGGGGTCTGGAGGATTCAGGGCCTGTAGTAGTCGGGGTCTGGAGGAGTCGGGGTCTGGAGGAGTTGGGGTCCGGAGGATTCGGGGTCAGGAGGAGTTGGCGTCTGTAGTCGGGGTCTGGAGTTGTGGTCTGGAGTCGGGGCCTGCAGGAATCAGAGTCAGGAGTCGGGGTCTGTATCCGGGTTAGATGTCGGGGTCTGGTTTCGGTGCCTGGAGTCATGCTCTGGAATCAGGGTCTGGAGTCGGGGACTGGGGGAATCAGGGTCTGGAGGAGTCGGGGTCTGGATGCGTCGGTGTCTGGAGGTGTCAGGGCAGGAGACGGGGTCTGGAGTTGGAGTCTGGAGTCAGGGTCTGGAGTCGGGGTATTGAGTTGGGGACTGGAGTCGAGGTCTGGAGTGGAGCTCTGGAGTCGTGGTCTGGAGTCAGGGCCTGGAGTGGTGTCATGGAGCCGGGGTCTGGATTTATCGGTGTAAGGAGTCGGGGTCTGGAGTCGGGGTCTGGAGTCGGGGTCTGGAGCTGGGGTCTAGAGGGGTCGGGGTCTGGAGGAGTCGGGTACGGGAGTTGGGCTCTGCAGTCGGGTTCTGGAGGAGTCTGGGTCTGTAGTCAGGGTCTGGAGTTGGGTCCTGGAGTTCGGGTCTGGAGGAATCAGTGTCGGGAGTTGGGGTCGGTATCCGGATGAGATGTCGGGGTCTGGTTTCTGGGTCTGGAGCCACGCTCTGCCATCGGAGTCTGGAGTTGGGGTCTGGAGGAGTCGGTGTCTTTAGTCAGGCTCTGGAGTCGGTGTCTGGAACCGGGGTCTGGAGGAATGGGGGTTGGCAGTCGGGGTCTGGAGTTGGGGTCTGGAGTCGGGCTCTGGATTCGGGGTATGCAGATGTTGGGGTCTGGAGAAGTCGGGGTCTGTAGTTGCGGTCTGGAGTAGGGGACTGGAGCCGGGTTCGGGAGCAATCGGTTTCGGGAGTCAGGGTTTGGATACGGGTCTGGACTCGGGGCCTGGAGACGGGCTTTGGAGTCAGCAACTGGAGTTTGGGTCGGAGTGGTCAGCGTCTGGTGGAGTCGGGGTCTGGAGGAGTCGGTGTCTGGAGTTGGGGTCTGGAGGAGTCGGGGTCTGTATTTGGGATCTGTAGTCAGGGTCTGGAGTCGGGTTCTGGAGGAATCAGGATCGGGTGTTGGGGTCTGTATTCGGGTCAGATATCAGGGTCCATTTTCGGGGTCTGGAGTCAAGCTCTGGAATCAGGGTCTGGAGTCGGGATCTGGAGGAGTCGGTGTCTGGATGAGTCGGGGTCTGGAGTTGGGGTGTGGAGGAGTCGGGGTCTGTATTTGGGATCTGTAGTCAGGGTCTGGAGTCGGGTTCTGGAGGAATCAGGATCGGGTGTTGGGGTCTGTATTCGGGTCAGATATCGGGGTCTGTTTTCGGGGTCTCGAGTAAAGCTCTGGAATCAGGGTCTGGAGTCGGGATCTGGAGGAGTCATTGTCTGGATGATTCGGGGTCTTTAGTCAGGCTCTGGAGTCGGTGTCTGGAGTCGGGGTCTGGAGTCGCAGTCTTGAGTCAGGGTTTGGAGGAGTAGAGGTCTGGTGTCGGTGTCTGGAGTCGGGGTATAGAGTCAGGGTCTGGAGTCGGGGTCTGGAGAAGTCGGGGTCTGGAGTTGGGGTCTGGAGGATTCAGAGCCTGTAGTAGTCGGGGTCCGGAGGAGACGGGGTCTGGAGTCGGGGTATAGAGTTGGGGTCTGGAGTTAAGTTCTGGAGGAGTCAGGGTCTGGAGGAGACGGGGACTGGAGGAGTCGGGTCTGGATTAGTTGGTGTCTGGAGTTGGCATCTGTATTCGGGGTCTAGCATTGGCGTCTGTAGTCGGGGTCTGGAGTTGGGGTCTGGAGTCGGGGTCTGCAGGAATCAGTGTCAGGAGTCGGGGGCTGTATCTGGGTTAGATGTCGGGGTCTGGTTTCGGTGCTTGGAGTCATGCTCTGGAATCGGGGTCTGGAGGAGTCGGGGTCTGGAGGAGTCGGGGTCTGGAGGAGTCTGGGTCTGGAGGAGTCTGGGTCTGGACGAGTCGGGGTCTGGATGCGTCAGTGTCTGGAGGTGTCGGGGCAGGAGTCGGGTTCTGGAGGAGTCAGGGTCTGCAGTCGGGATCTGGAGCAGTCGGCTTTGGGAGTCAGGATCTGGTATCTGGATCTGGAGATGGGGCCTGGAGTTGGGGTATGGAGTGAGGATCTGGAGTCGTGGACTGGAGTCGGGGACTGGAGGAGTCGGGGTCAGGAGGAGTCGGGGTCTGGAGGAGTCGGGGTTTGGAGATGTAGGGGTCTGGAGATGTAGGGGTCTGGAGGTGTAGGGGTCTGGACGCGGGATCTGGTGTCGCGGTCTAGAGTCGGGGTCCAGAGGAATCAGGGTCGGGAGTCGGGGTCTGTATACGGGTCAGATCTTGGGGTCTGGTTTCGGTGTCTGGAGTCATGCTCTGGAATCTGGGTCTGGAGTCGGGGATTGGAGGAATCTGGGTCTGGATGAGTTGGGGTCTTTAGTCAGGCTCTGGATTCGGGATCTGGAGCCGTGGTCTGGAGGAATCGGTGTCGGGAGTCGGGGTCTGGATAACGGGTTTTGGAGGAGACAGGGTCTGGAGGAGTGGGGGTCTGGAGGAGTCTGGGTCTGGAGGAGTGGGTGTTGTGAGGAGTCGGTGTCTGGAGGATTCGATGTCTGGAGGAGTCGGGGTCTGGAGGAGTTGGGGTCTGGAGGTCTCGGGGTCTGGAGTCGGGGTCTGGAGTCAGGATCTGGAGTCGGGGACTAAAGTCGGAGGCTGGATTCGGGATCTGGAGTCGGGGTATTGAGTTGGGGACTGGAGTCGAGGCCTGTAGTCGAGGTCGGGAGTCGGGGTCTGGAGTCAGGGCCTGGAGGAGTCGGGGCCTGGAGTCGGGGTATAGAGTCGGGGTCTGGAGGAGTCGGGGACTGGAAGAGTCGGGTCCGGAGGAGTCGGAGTCTTGAGTCGGGGTCTGGAGGAGTCGAGGTCTGGTGTCAGTGACTGGAGTCGGGGTATAGAGCCGTGGTCTGTAGACAGGTTGTGGAGGAGTCGGGGTCTTGGGTTGGGGTATAGAGTCGGGGTCTATAATCAGGTCCTGGAGGAGTCGGGGTCTGGAGGAGTCGGGGTCTGGAGGAGTCGGGGTCTGGAGGAGTCGCGGTCTGGAGTCGGAGTCTGGAGTCGGGGTCTGGAGTCAGGATCTGGAGTCGGGCTCTAAAGTCGGGGTCTGGAGGAATCGGTGTTCTAACTCGGGGTCTGGTTCCGGGACAGGAGTCGGAGTCTGCTTTCGTAGTCTGTTGTCGGGGTCCGAAGTCGGGATCTGGAGTCAGGTTTTGGAGGAGTCAGGGTCTGGAGGAATTGGGGTCTGGAGGAGTCAGGGTCTGGAGGAGTCAGGATCTGGAGGGGTCGGGGTCTGGAGGAGTCAGGGTCTGGAGAAGTCGGTGTCTGGGTGAGTCGGGGTCTTGAGTCGGGGTCTGGAAGAGTCTAGGTCTGGTGTCGGTGTCTGGAGACAGGGTACAGATTCGAGGTCTGGAGTCAGGGTCTGGAGGCATTGGGGTCTGGAGTCGGGGTATAGAGTCAGGGTCTGGAGTCAGGGTCTGGAGGAGTTGGGGTCTGGAGTCGGGGTATAGAGTCAGGGTCTGGAGTCGGGGTCTGGAGTCAGGGTCTGGAGGAGTTGGCGTCTGGAGTCGTGGTCTGGAGGAGTCGGGGTCTGGAGGAATCGGGGTCTGGAGGAGTCGGGGTGTGTAGGAGTTGGGGTCTGGAGGAGTCGGGGTCAGGAGTCAGGGTCTGGAGTCGCAGTCTGGAGTCGCGGTCTGGAGTCGGCGACTGGAGCCGGGTTCGGGAGCATTCGGTTTCGGGAGTCAGGGCCTGGAAATGGGTCTGGTGCCGGGGCCTCGAGACGGGCTTTGGAGTCAGGGTCTGGAGTTTGGGTCGGAGGGGTCGGTGTCTGGAGGAGTCAGGGTCTGGAGGAGTCGGTGTCTGGAGTTGGGGTGTGGAGGAGTCGGGGTCTGTTTTCAGGATCTGTAGTCAGGGTCTGGATTCTGGTTCTGGAGGAATCAGTGTCAGGAGTCGGGGTCTGTATTCAGGTCAGATATCAGGGTCTGTTTTCGGGGTCTGGAGTCAAGCTCTGGAATCGGGGTCTGGAGTCGGGATCTGGAGGAGTCAGTGTCTGGATGAGTTGGGGTCTTTAGTCAGGCTCTGGAGTCGGGGTCTGGAGTCAGGGTCTGGAGTCACGGTCATGAGATGGGGTTTGGAGGAGTCGAGGTTTGGTGTCGGTGTCTGGAGTCGGGGTATAGAGTCAGGGTCCGAAGTCAGGGTCTGGAGAAGTCGGGGTCTGCAGTCGGGGCCCGCAGTTGGGGTTTGGAGTCGGGGTCTGGAGGATTCAGGGCCTGTAGTAGTCGGGGTCTGGAGGAGTCGGGGTCTGGAGGAGTTGGGGTCCGGAGGATTCGGGGTCAGTAGGAGTTGGCGTCTGTAGTTGGGGTCTGGAATTGGGGTCTGGAGTCGGGGTCTGCAGGAATCAGTGTCAGAAGTTGGGGTCTGTATCCAGGTTAGATGTCGGGGTCTGGTTTCGGTGCCTGGAGTCATGCTCTGGAATCAGGGTCTGGAGTCGGGGACTGGAGGAATCGGGGTCTGGAGGAGTTGGGGTCTGGAGGAGTCTGGGTCTGGAGGAGTCAGGGTCTGGATGCGTCGGTGTCTGGAGGTGTCGGGGCAGGAGTCGGGGTCTGGAGTTGGAGTCTGGAGTCGGGGTCTGGAGTCAGGATCTGGAGTCGGGGTATTGAGTCGGGGACTGGAGTCGAGGTCTGGAGTGGAGCTCTGGAGTCGTGGTCTGGAGTCAGGGCCTGGAGTGGCATCATGGAGCCGGGGTGTGGATTAATCGGTGTCGGGAGTCGGGGTCTGGAGTCGGGGTCTGGAGTCGGGGTCTGGAGCTGGGGTCTAGAGGGGTCGGGGTCTGGAGGAGTCGGGTTGAGGAGTTGGGCTCTGGAGTCGGGGTCTGGAGGAGTCTGGGTATGTCGTCGGGGTCTGGAGTTGGGTCCTGGAGTTCGAGTCTGGATTAATCGGTGTCGGGTGTCGGGTGTCGGGGTCTGGAGTCGGGGTCTGGAGCTGGGGTCTAGAGGGGTCGGGGTCTGGAGGAGTCGGGATCAGGAGTTGGGCTCTGGAGTCGGGGTCTGGAGGAGTCTGGGTCTGTCGTCGGGGTCTGGAGTTGGGGCCCGGAGTTGGGGTCTGGAGTCGGGGTCTGCAGGAATCAGTGTCAGAAGTTGGGGTCTGTATCCAGGTTAGATGTCGGGGTCTGGTTTCGGTGCCTGGAGTCATGCTCTGGAATCAGGGTCTGGAGTCGGGGACTGGAGGAATTGGGGTCTGGAGGAGTCGGGGTCTGGAGGAGTCTGGGTCTGGAGGAGTCAGGGTCTGGATGCGTCGGTGTCTGGAGGTGTCGGGGCAGGAGTCGGGGTCTGGAGTTGGAGTCTGGAGTCGGGGTCTGGAGTCAGGATCTGGAGTCGGGGTATTGAGTCGGGGACTGGAGTCGAGGTCTGGAGTGGAGCTCTGGAGTCGTGGTCTGGAGTCAGGGCCTGGAGTGGCATCATGGAGCCGGGGTGTGGATTAATCGGTGTCGGGAGTCGGGGTCTGGAGTCGGGGTCTGGAGTCGGGGTCTGGAGCTGGGGTCTAGAGGGGTCAGGGTCTGGAGGAGTCGGGTTGAGGAGTTGGGCTCTGGAGTCGGGGTCTGGAGGAGTCTGGGTATGTCGTCGGGGTCTGGAGTTGGGTCCTGGAGTTCGAGTCTGGATTAATCGGTGTCGGGGTCTGGAGTCGGGGTCTGGAGCTGGGGTCTAGAGGGGTCGGGGTCTGGAGGAGTCGGGATCAGGAGTTGGGCTCTGGAGTCGGGGTCTGGAGGAGTCTGGGTCTGTCGTCGGGGTCTGGAGTTGGGGCCCGGAGTTGGGGTCTGGAGTCGGGGTCTGCAGGAATCAGTGTCAGAAGTTGGGGTCTGTATCCAAGTTAGATGTCGGGGTCTGGTTTCGGTGCCTGGAGTCATGCTCTGGAATCAGGGTCTGGAGTCGGGGACTGGAGGAATCGGGGTCTGGAGGAGTCGGGGTCTGGAGGAGTCTGGGTCTGGAGGAGTCAGGGTCTGGATGCGTCGGTGTCTGGAGGTGTCGGGGCAGGAGTCGGGGTCTGGAGTTGGAGTCTGGAGTCGGGGTCTGGAGTCAGGATCTGGAGTCGGGGTATTGAGTCGGGGACTGGAGTCGAGGTCTGGAGTGGAGCTCTGGAGTCGTGGTCTGGAGTCAGGGCCTGGAGTGGCGTCATGGAGCCGGGGTGTGGATTAATCGGTGTCGGGAGTCGGGGTCTGGAGTCGGGGTCTGGAGTCGGGGTCTGGAGCTGGGGTCTAGAGGGGTCGGGGTCTGGAGGAGTCGGGTTGAGGAGTTGGGCTCTGGAGTCGGGGTCTGGAGGAGTCTGGGTATGTCGTCGGGGTCTGGAGTTGGGTCCTGGAGTTCGAGTCTGGATTAATCGGTGTCGGGTGTCGGGGTCTGGAGTCGGGGTCTGGAGCTGGGGTCTAGAGGGGTCGGGGTCTGGAGGAGTCGGGTTCAGGAGTTGGGCTCTGGAGTCGGGGTCTGGAGGAGTCTGGGTCTGTCGTCGGGGTCTGGAGTTGGGGCCCGGAGTTGGGGTCTGGAGTCGGGGTCTGGCGGATTCAGGGCCTGTAGTAGTCGGGGTCTGGAGGAGTCGGGGTCTGGAGGAGTTGGGGTCCGGAGGATTCGGGGTCAGGAGGAGTTGGCGTCTGTAGTCGGGATCTGGAGTTGAGGTCTGGAGTCGGGGCCTGCAGGAATCAGTGTCAGGAGTCGGGGTCTGTATCCGGGTTAGATGTCGGGGTCTGGTTTCGGTGCCTGGAGTCATGCTCTGGAATCAGGGTCTGGAGTCGGGGATTGGAGGAATCGGGGTCTGGAGGAGTCGGGGTCTGGATGCGTCGGTGTCTGGAGGTGTCGGGGCAGGAGACGGGGTCTGGAGTCGGGGTCTGGAATCGGGGTATTGAGTTAGGGACTGGAGTCGAGGTCTGGAGTGGAGCTCTGGAGTCGTGGTCTGGAGTCAGGGCCTGGAGTGGTGTCATGGAGCCGGGGTCTGGATTTATCGGTGTAAGGAGTCGGGGTCTGGAGCTGGGGTCTAGAGGGGTCGGGGTCTGGAGGAGTCGGGTACGGGAGTTGGGCTCTGCAGTCGGGTTCTGGAGGAGTCTGGGTCTGTAGTCAGGGTCTGGAGTTGGGTCCTGGAGTTCTGGTCTGGAGGAATCAGTGTCGGGAGTCGGGGTCGGTATCCGGATGAGATGTCGGGGTCTGGTTTCCGGGTCTGGAGCCACGCTCTGCCATCGGAGTCGAGTTGGGGTCTGGAGGAGTCGGTGTCTTTAGTCAGGCTCTGGAGTTGGTGTCTGGAACCGGGGTCTGGAGGAATGGAGGTCGGCAGTCAGGGTCTGGAGTTGGGGTCTGGAGTCGGGCTCTGGATTTGGGGTATGCAGATGTTGGGGTCTGGAGAAGTCGGGGTCTGTAGTTGCGGTCTGGAGTAGGGGACTGGAGCCGAGTTCGGGAGCAATCGGTTTCGGGAGTCAGGGTTTGGATACGGGTCTGGACTCGGGGCCTGGAGACGGGCTTTGGAGTCAGCGACTGGAGTTTGGGTCGGAGTGGTCAGCGTCTGGTGGAGTCGGGGTCTGGAGGAGTCGGTGTCTGGAGTTGGGGTCTGGAGGAGTCGGGGTCTGTATTCGGGATCTGTAGTCAGGGTCTGGAGTCGGGTTCTGGAGGAATCAGGGTCGGGAGTTGGGGTCTGTATTCGGGTCAGATATCAAGGTCCGTTTTCGGGGTCTGGAGTCAAGCTCTGGAATCAGGGTCTGGAGTCGGGATCTGGAGGAGTCGGTGTCTGGATGTGTCGGGGTCTGGAGTTGGGGTGTGGAGGAGTCGGGGTCTGTATTCGGGATCTGTAGTCAGGGTCTGTAGTCGGGGTCTGGAGGAATCAGGGTTGGGAGTTGGAGTCTGTATTCGGGTCAGATATCGAGGTCTGTTTTCGGGGTCTGCAGTCAAGCTCTGGAATCAGGGTCTGGAGTCAGGATCTGGAGGAGTCATTGTCTGGATGATTCGGGGTCTTTAGTCAGGCTCTGGAGTCGGGGTCTGGAGTCGGGGTCTGGAGTCACGGTCTTGAGTCAGGATTTGGAGGAGTAGAGGTCTGGTGTCGGTGTCTGGAGTCGGGGTATAGAGTCAGGGTCCGGAGTCGGGGTCTGGAGAAGTTGGGGTCTGGAGTTGGGGTCTGGAGGATTCAGGGCCTGTAGTAGTCGGGGTCTGGAGGAGTCGGGGTCTGGAGTCGGGGTATAGAGTTGGGGTCTGGAGTTAAGTTCTGGAGGAGTCAGGGTCTGGAGGAGACAGGGACTGGAGGAGTCGGGTCTGGATTAGTTGGTGTTTTGAGTCTGGAGTTGTCATCTGTATTATGGGTCTGGAGTTGGCGTCTGTAGTCGGGGTCTGGAGTTGGGGTCTGGAGTCGGGGTCTGCAGGAATCAGTGTCAGGAGTCGGGGTCTGTATCTGGGTTAGATGTCGGGGTCTGGTTTCGGTGTCTGGAGTCATGCTCTGGAATCGGGGTCTGGAGTCGGGGACAGGAGGGGTCGGGGTCTGGAGGAGTTGGGGTCTGGAGGAGTCTGGGTCTGGAGGAGTCGGGGTCTGGATGCGTCAGTGTCTGGAGGTGTCGGGGCAGGAGTCGGGGTCTGGAGTTGGAGTCTGGAGTCGGCGTCTGGAGTCAGGATCTGGAGTCAGGGTCTACAGTCGGGGAGTGTATTCGGGATCTGGAGTCGGGGTATTGAGTCAGGGACTGGAGTCGAGGTCTGGAGTGGAGCTCTGGAGTCGTGGTCTGGAATCAGGGCCTGGAGTGGCATCATGGAGCCGGGGTCTGGATTAATCGGTGTCGGGAGTCGGGGTCTGGAGTCAGGGTCTGGAGCTGGGGTCTAGAGGGGTCGGGGTCTGGAGGAGTCGGGGTCTGGAGTTGGGCTCTTCAGTTGGGGTCTGGAGGAGTCTGGGTCTGTAGTCAGTGTCTGGAGTTGGGTCCTGGAGGTCGGGTCTGGAGGAATCAGTGTCGGGAGTCGGGGTCGGTATCCGGATAAGGTGTCGGGGTCTGGTTTCCGGGTCTGGAGCCACGCTCTGCCATCGGAGTCTGGAGTCGGGGTCTGGAGGAGATGGGGTCTGGAGGAGTCGGGGTCTGGATGCGTCGGGGTCTGGAGGAGTCGGTGTCTGGAGGAGTCAGGGTCTGGATGTGTCGGGGTCTGGAGGAGTCGGGATCTGAGTGCTCGGGGTCTGGAGAAGTCGTGGTCTGGAGGAGTCAGGGCAGGAGTCGGGGTCTGGAGTCACAGTCTGCAATCGAGGTCTTGAGTCAGGATCTAGAGTTGGGGTCTAAAGTCGGCGACTGGATTCTGGATCTGGAGTCGGGGTATTGAGTTGGGGACTGGAATCGAGGTCTGGAGTCGAGCTCTGGAGTCGTGGTCTGGAGTCAGGGCCTGGAGTGGGGTCATGGAGCTGGGGTCTGGATTAATCGGTGTCAGGAGTCGGGGTCTGGAGTCGGGGTCTGAGGTCGGGGTCTGGAGTTGGGGTCTAGAGCAGTCGGGGTCTGGAGGAGTCGTGGTCTGGAGTTGGGCTCTGAAGTCGGGGTGTGGAGGAGTCTGGGTCTGTAGTCATGTTCTGGAGTTGTGTCCTGGAGTTCGGGTCTGGAGGAATCAGTGTCGGTATCCAGATGAGATGTCGTGGTCTGGTTTCTGAGTCTGGAGCTTCGCTCTGGAATCGGAGTCTGAAGTTGGGATCTTGAGGAGTCGGTGTCTTTAGTCAGGCTCTGGAGTCGGTATCTGGAACCGGGGTCTGGAGGAATCGGGGTCGGGATTTGGGGTCTGGAGTCGGGGTATGCAGGTGTTGGGGTCTGGAGAAGATGGGGTCTGGAGTCGGGGACAGGAAGAGTCGGTGTCTGGAGTCGGGGTCTCGAGGAGTCGGGGACTGGAGTCGGGTTATGGAGCCTGGTTCTCGATACAAAGGCCGGAGACTGGGTTTGGAGGAGTCGAGGTATGATGTCAGAGTCTGGGGTCGGGTTCTGGAGTCGGAATCTGGAGTCGGGGTCTGGAGCAGGTGTGTGGAGTCGGGGTCTGGAAGAGTCGGGGTCTGCAGTCGGGGTCTGGAGCAGTCGGCTTTGGGAATCGGGATCTGGTGTCTGAATCTGGAGATGGGGCCTGGAGTTGGGGTCTGGAGTCAGGATCTAGAGACGGGTCTGGAGTCGAGGACTGGAGTCGGGGACTGGAGGAGTCGGGGTCTGGAGAAATCGGGGTCTGGAGTCGGGGTCCGGAGTTGTTGTCTGGAGTCGGGGTCTGGAGTTGGGGTCTGGAGGATTCAGGGCCTGGAGTAGTCGGGGTCTGGAAGAGTCAAAGTCTGGAGGAGTTGGGGTCTGCAGGGTTAAGGGTCAGGAGGAGTTGGCGTCTGGAGTTGGGGTCTGGAGTCGGGGTCTGCAGGAATCAGGGTCGGGAGTCGGGGTCAGTGTCTGGGTCAGATGTCGGGGTCTGGATTCGGTGTCTGGAGTCACGCTCTGGAATCGGGGTGTGGAGTCGGGGACTGGAGGAATCGGGGTCTGGATGAGTCGGGGTCTTTAGTCAGGCTCTGTGGTCAGGGTCTGGAGCCGTGGTCTGGAGGAATCGGTGTCGGGAGTGGGGGTCTGGATAACAGGTTTTGGAGGAGACAGGGTCTGGAGGATTCGGGGTCTGGAGAAGTCGGGGTCTGTAGGATTCGCGGTCTGGAGTCGGAGTCTGGAGTCGGGGTCTGGAGTCAGGATCTGGAGTCGGGGTCTAAAGTCGGGGACTGGAGGAGTCGGGATCTGGAGTCGGGGTATTGAGTTGGGGACTGGGGTCGAGGTCTGGAGTCGAGGTCTGCAGTCAGAGCCTGGAGGAGTCGGGATCTGGAGTCAGGGTCTGCAGGAGTCGGGGACTGGAGGAGTCAGGTCTGGAGGAGTTGAGTCCTGAGTTGGGGTCTGGAGGAGTCGAGGTCTGGTGTCGGTGTCTGGAGTCGGGGTATAGAGTCGGGGTCTGTAGTCAGGTTCTGGAGGAGTCGGGGTCTGGAGTCGAGGTATAGATTCGGGGTCTGGTGTCAGGTTCTGGGAGAGTTGGGGTATGGAGGAGTCGGGGTTTGGAGGAGTCGGGGTCTGGACGAGTCGTGGTCTGGAGGAGTCAGGGTCTGGAGGAGTCAGGGTCTGAAATCTGTGTCTGGAGTCGGGGTTTGGAGGAGTCAGGGTCTGGAGGAGTCGGGTTCTGGAGGAGTCAGGGTCTGGAGGAGTTGGGTTCTGCAGGAGTCAGGGTCTGGAGGAGTCGCGGTCTGGAGGAGTTTGGGTCGGGAAGAGTTGGAGTCGGGAGTCAGTGTTTGGAGTCACAGTCTGGAGTCGCAGTCTGGAGTCATGGACTGGTGCCGTTTTCACAAGCAATTGGTGTCGAGAGTCAGGGTCTGGATACGGGTCTGGAGTCGGGGTCTGGAGACGGGCTTTGGAGTCAGGGTCTGGAGTTTGTGTTTGGAGGGGTCGGCGTCTGGAGGAGTCGGGGTCTGGCGGAGTCGGGGTCTGGAGTTGGGGTGTGGAGGAGTCGTGGTCTGTATTCGGGATCTGTAGTCAGGGTCTGGATTCGGGGTCTGGAGGAATCAGGGTCGGGAGTCGGGGTCAGATATCCGGGTCAGATATCAGGGTCTGTTTTTGGGGTCTGGAGTCAAGCTCTGGAATCGGGGTCTGGAGTCGGAATCTGGAGGAGTCGGTGTCTGGATGAGTCGGGGTCTTTAGTCAGGCTCTGGAGTCGGGGTCTGGAGGAATCAGTGTCGGGAGTCGGGGTCTAGATACGGGTCTGGAGTCGGGGTCAGGAGTTGGGGACTTGGATCGGGGTCTGGAATCAGGGTCTGGAGTCGGGGTATGGGGGAGTCGGGGTGTGGAGGAGTCGGAGTGTGGAGTCGGGGTCTGGAGCAGTTGGGGTGTGGAGTCGGTGTGTGGAGTCGGGGTCTGGAGGAGTCAGGGTCTGCAGTCGGGGTCTGGAGCAGTCGGCTTTGGGAGTCGCGATCTGGAGTCTGGATCTGGAGTCGGGGTCTGGACTCGGGGACTGGAGTCAGGGACTGGAGGAGTCGGGGTCTGGCGAATTCGGGGTCTGGTGTCGGGGTCTGGAGTCGGGGTCTGGAGTTGGGGTATGGAGGATTCAGGGCCAGGAGTAGTCGGGGTCTGGAAGAGTCAAAGTCTGGAGGAGTTGGGGTCTGCAGGATTCGGGGTTACGAGGAGTTGGCATCTTGAGTTGGGGTCTGGAGTCGAGGTCTGCAGGAATCAGGGTCGGGAGTCGGGGTCAGTATCCGGGTCAGATGTCGGGGTCTTGATTCGGTGTCTGGAGTCACGCTCTGGAATCGGGGTCTGGAGTCGGGGACTGGAGGAATCGGCGTCTGGATGAGTCGGTGTATTTAGTCAGCCTCTGGGGTCAGGGTCTGGAGCTGTGGTCTGGAGGAATCGGTGTCAGGAGTCGGGGTCTGGATAACGGGTTTTGGTGGAGACAGGGTCTGGAGGATTTGGGGTCTGGAGAAGTCAGGGTCTGGAGGCGTCGGGGTCTGGAGGAGTCGGGGTCTGGAAGAGTCAGGGTCGGGAGGAGTCGGTGTCTGGAGGAGTCGGGGTCTGGAGGAGTCGCGGTCTGGAGTCGGAGTCTGGAGTCGGGGTCTGGAATCAGGATCTGGAGTTGGGGTCTAAAGTCAGGGACTGGATTCAGGATCTGGAGTCGGGGTATTGAGTCCGGGTCTGGAGTCGGGGTCTGGAGTCAGGGCCTGGAGGAGTCGGGGTCTGGAGTCGGGGTATAGAGTCGGGGTCTGGAGTCAAGATCTGGAGGAGTCGTGGTCTGGAGTCAGGGTCTGGAGGAGTCAGGGACTGGAGGAGTCGGGTCTGGAGGAGTTGCGGTCCTGAGTTGGGGTCTGGAGGAGTCGAGGTCTGGTGTCGGTGTCTGGAGTCGGGGTATAGAGTCGGGGTCTGGAGTCAGGTTCTGGGGGAGTCGGGGTCTGGAGGAGTCGGGGTCTGGAGGAGTCGGGGTCTGGAGGAGTCGGGGTCTGGAGGAGTCAGGGTCTGGAGGAGTCGGGGTCTGGAGGAGTCGGGGTCTGGGGGAGTCGGGGTCTTGAGTTGGGGGCTGGATGAGTCGAGGTCCGGTGTCGGTGTCTGGAGATGGGGTACAGATTCGGGGTATGGAGTCAGGGTCTGGAGGAGTTGGGGTCTGGAGTCTGGGTATAGAGTCGGGGTCTGGAGTCAGGGTCTGGATGAGTTGGGGCCTGGAGTTGGGGTATAGAGTCGGGGTCTGGAGCCAGGGTCTGGGCGAGTTTGCATCTGGAGATGCGGTCTGGAGGAGTCGGGGTCTGGAGGAGTCGGGGTCTGGAGGAGTTGGGGTCTGGAGGAGTTGGGGTCTGGAGGAGTTTGGGTCAGGATTCAGTGTTTGGAGTCGCAGTCTGGAGTCGCGGTCTGGAGTCATGGACTGGTGCCGTTTTCGGGAGCAATTGGTGTCGGGAGTCAGGGTCTGGATACAGGGCTGGAGTCGGTGTCTGGAGACGGGCTTTGGAGTCAGGGTCTTGAGTTTGGGTTTGGAGGGGTCGGCGTCTGGCGGAGTCGGGGTCTGGCAGAGTCGGGGTCTGGAGTTGGGGTGTGGAAGAGTCGTGGTCTGTATTCGGGATCTGTAGTCAGGGTCTGGATTCGGGGTCTGGAGGAATCAGGGTCAGGAGTCGGCGCCTGTATCCGGGTCAGATATCGGGGTCTGTTTTCGGGGTCTGGAGTCGGTGTCTGGAGTCGGGGTCTGGAAGAATCAGTGTCGGGAGTCAGGGTCTGGATACGGGTCTGGAGTCAGGGTCAGGAGTTGGGGTCTTGGATCAGGGTCTGGAATCAGGGTCTGGAGTCATGGAATGGAGGAGTCGGGGTGTGGAGGATTCAGAGTGTGGAGTCGGGGTGTGGAGTCGGTGTGTGGAGTCAGTGTCTGGAGTCGGGGTCTGGAGTCGGGGTCTGGAGTCGGGGTCTGGAGTCGGGGTCTGGAGGAGTCGAGGTCTGGAGGTGTTGGGGTGAGGAGGAGTCGGGTTCTTGAGTCGTGGTGTGGAGTCGGGATCTGGAACCGAGGAATTGAGTCGGGGTCTGGAGTTGTGGTCTGGAATGGGGGTCTGGAGCCGGGGTCTGGAGTGGGGGTCTGGAGCCGGGGCCTTGTGGAGTCGGGGTGTGGAGTCGGGTTCCGGAGTCGGGGTCGGGAGAAGTTGGGGTGTGGAGTTTGGGTCTGGAGGAGTCGGGGTCTGGAGCACTCGGGGTCTGGAGGTCTCGGGGTCTGGAGTCGGGGTCTGGAGGAGTCGGGGCGGGAGTCGGGGTCTGCAGTCGGAGTCTGGAGCCAGAGTTGGAGTCTGGAGTCAGGATCTGGAGTCGGAGACTAAAGTCGGAGACTGTATTCGGGAGCTGGAGTCGGGGTATTGAGTTGGGGACTGGAGTCAAGGCCTGGAGTCGAGGTCTGGAGTCGGGGTCTGGAGTCAGGGCCTGGAGGAGTCGGGGCCTGGAGTCAGGGTATAGAGTCGAGGTCTGGAGTCAGGATCTGGAGGAGACTGGGTCTGGAGTCGGGGTCTGGAGGAGTCGGGGACTGGAAGAGTCAGTTCTGGAGGAGTCGGAGTCCTGAGTCATGGTCTGGAGGAGTCGAGGTCTGGTGTCAGTGACTGGAGTCCGGGTATAGAGCCGGGGACTGTAGACAGGTTCTGGAGGAGTCGGGTTCTTGAGTGGGGGTATAGAGTCGGGGACTATAATCAGGTCCTGGAGGAGTCGGGGTCTGGAGGAGTCCGTGTCTGGAAGAGTCGAGGTCTGGTGTCGGTGTCTGGAGACGGGGTACAGATTCGGGGTCTGGAGTCAGGGTCTGGAGGAGTTGGGGTCAGGAGTCGGGGTATAGAGTCGGGGTCTGGAGTCAGGGTCTGGAGGAGTTGGCATCTGGAGTCGGGGTCGGAGGAGTCGGGGTCTGGAGGAGTCGGTGTGTGTAGGAGTTGGGGTCTGGAGGAGTTGGGGTCGGGAGTCAGGGTCTGTAGTCGCGGTCCGGAGTCGGCGACTGGAGCCGGGTTCGGGAGCAATCGTTTTCGGGAGTCAGGGTCTGGATATGGTCCGGAGTCGGGGCCTCGAGACGGGCTTCGGAGACAGGGTCTGGAGTTTGGGTCGGAGGGGTCGGTGTCTGGAGGAGTCGGGGTCTGGAGGAGTCGGTGTCTGGAGTTGGGGTGTGGAGGAGTTGGCGTCTGTATTTGGGATCTGTAGTCTGGGTCTGTAGTCGGGGTCTGGAGGAATCAGGGTCGGGAGTCGGGGTCTGTATTCAGGTCAGATATCATGGTCTGTTTTCGGGGTCTGGAGTCAAGCTCTGGAATCGGGGTCTGGAGTCGGGATCTGGAGGAGTCAGTGTCTGGATGAGTCGGGGTCTTTAGTCAGGCTCTGGAGACGAGGTCTGGAGTCGAGGTCTGGAGTCGCAGTCATGAGATGGGGTTTGGAGGAGTCGAGGTTTGGTGTTGGTGTCTGGAGTCGGGGTTTAGAGTCAGGGTCCGAAGTCGGGGTCTGGAGAAGTTGGGGTCTGGAGTCGGGGCCCGGAGTTGGGGTCTGGAGTCGGGGTCTGGAGGATTCAGGGCCTGTAGTAGTCGGGGTCTGGAGGAGTCGGGGTCTGGAGGAGTTGGGGTCCGGAGGATTCGGGGTCAGGAGGAGTTGGTGTCTCTAGTCGGGGTCTGGAGTTGGGGTCTGGAGTCGGGGTCTGCAGGAATCAGTGTCAGGAGTCGGGGTCTGTATCCGGGTTAGATGTCGGGGTCTGGTTTCGGTGCCCAGAGTCATGCTCTGAAATCAGGGTCTGGACTCGGGGACTGGAGGAGTCGGGGTCTGGAGGAGTCGGGGTCTGCAGGAGTCTGGGTCTGGAGGAGTCGGGGTCTGGATGCGTCGGTGTCCAGAGGTGTCGGGGCAGGATTCGGGGTCTGGAGTTGGAGTCTGGAGTCGGGGTCTGGAGTCAGGATCTGGAGTTGGGGTCTACAGTCGGGGAGTGGATTCGAGGTCTGGAGTGGAGCTCTGGAGTCGTGTTCTGGAGTCAGCGCCTGGAGTGGCGTCATGGAGCCGGGGTCTGGATTAATCAGTGTCGGGAGTCGGGGTCTGAAGTCGGAGTCTGGAGTCGGGGTCTGGAGCTGGGGTCTAGAGGGGTCGGGGTCTGGAGGAGTCGGGTTGAGGAGTTGGGCTCTGGAGTCGGGGTCTGGAGGAGTCTGGGTCTGTAGTCAGGGTCTGGAGTTGGGTCCTGGAGTTCGGGTGGAATCAGTGTCGGGAGTCGGGGTCGGTATCCGGATGAGATGTCGGGGTCTGGTTTCCGGGTCTGGAGCCATGCTCTGCCATCAGAGTCTGGAGTTGGGGTCTGGAGGAGTCGGTGTCTTTAGTTAGGCTCTGGAGTCGGTGTCTGGAACCGGGGCCTCGGGGAATGGGGGTCGGGAGTCGGGGTCTGGAGTCGGGCTCTGGATTCGGGGTATGCAGGTGTTGGGGTCTGGAGAAGTCGGGGTCTGTAGTCGCGGTCTGGAGTCGGGGACTGGAGCCGGGTTCGGGAGCAATTGGTTTCGGGAGTCAGGTTTTGGATACGGGTCTGGACTCGGGGCCTGGAGATGGGCTTTGGAGTCAGCGACTGGAGTTTGGTTCGGAGGGGTCAGCGTTTGGTGGAGTCGGGGTCTGGAGGAGTCGGTGTCTGGAGTTGGGGTGTGGAGGAGTCGGGGTCTGTATTCGGGATCTGTAGTCAGGGTCTGGAGTCGAGGTCTGGAGGAATCAGGGTCGGGAGTTGGGGTCTGTATTTGGGTCGGATATCAGGGTCCGTTTTCGGGGTCTGGAGTCAAGCTCTGGAATCAGGGTCTGGAGTCGGGATCTGGAGGAGTCAGTGTCTGGATGAGTCGGGTTCTGGAGTTGGGGTGTGGAGGAGTCGGGGTCTGTATTTGTGATCTGTAGTCAGGGTCTGGAGTCGGGGTCTGGAGGAATCAGGGTCGGGAGTTGGGGTCCGTATTCGGGCCAGATATCGGGGTCTGTTTTCGGGGTCTGGAGTCAAGCTCTGGAATCAGGGTCTGGAGTCGGGATCTGGAGGAGTCGGTGTCTGGATGAGTCGAGGCCTTTAGTCAGGCTCTGGAGTCGGGGTCTGGAGTCGGGGTCTGGAGTCGCGGTCTTGAATCGGGTTTGGAGGAGTCGAGGTCTGGTGTCGGTGTCTGGAGTTGGGGTATAGAGTCAGGGTCCGGAGTCAGGGTCTGGAGAAGTCAGGGTCTGGAGTCGGGGTCTGGAGGAATCGGGGTCTGGAAGAATTGGGGTCTGGAGGAGTCGGGGTCTGGAGGAGTCGGGGTCTGGAGGAATCAGGATCTGGATGCGTCGGTGTCTGGAGGTGTCGGGGCAGGAGTCGGGGTCTGGAGTTGGAGTCTGGAGTTGGGGTCTGGAGTCAGGATCTGGAGTCGGGGTCCACAGTCGGGGAGTGGATTCGGGATCTGGAGTCGGGGTATTGAGTCAGGGACTGGAGTCGAGGTCTGGAGTGGAGCTCTGGAGTCGTGGTCTGGAATCAGGGCCTGGATTGACGTCATGGAGCCGCGGTCTGGATTAATCGGTGTCGGGAGTAGGAGTATGGAGTCGGGGTCTGGAGTCGGGGTCTGGAGCTGGGGTCTTGAGTGGTCGGGGTCTGGAGGAGTCGGGGTCTGGAGTTGGGCTCTGGAGTCGGCGTGCTGAAGAGTCTGGGTCTGTAGTCAGGGTCTGGAGTTGGGTCCTGGAGTTCGGGTCTGGAGGAATCAGTGTCGGGAGTCGGGGTCGGTATCCGAATGAGATGTCGGGGTCTGGTTTCCGGGTCTGGAGCCATGCTCTGCCATCGGAGTCTGGAGTCGGGGTCTGGAGGAGTCGGGGTCTGGTGGAGTCGTGGTCTGGATGCGTTGGGGTCTGGAGGAGTCGGGGTCTGGATGCGTCGGGGTCTGGAGGAGTTGGGGTCTGGATGCGTCGGGGGCTGGAGGAGTCGGGGTCTGAGGGCTCGGGGTCTGGAGAAGTCATGGTCTGGAGGAGTCTGCAGTTGAGTTTTAGAGTCAGGATCTGGAGTCGGTGTCGAAAGTCGGGGACTGGATTCGGGATCTGGAGTCGGGGTATTGAGTCGGGGACTGGAATCGAGGTCTGGAGTCGAGCTCTGGAGTCGTGGTCTGGAGTCAGTGCCTGGAGTGGTGTCATGGAGCTGGGGTCTGGATTAATCAGTGTCGGGAGTCGGGGTCTGGAGTCGGGGTCTGGAGTCGGGGTCTGGAGTTGGGGTCTAGACGGGTCAGGGTCTGGAGGAGTCGGGGTCTGGAGTTGGGCTCTGGAGTCGGGGTCTGGAGGAGTCTGGGTCTGTAGTCAGGTTCTGGAGTTGGGTCCTGGAGTTCGGGTCTGGAGGAATCAGTGTCGGAAGCCGGGGTCGGTATCCGGGTGAGATGTCGTGGTCTGGTTTACGAGTCTGGAGCCACGCTCTGGAATTGGAGTCTGGAGTTGGGATCTTGAGGAGTCGGTGTCTTTATTCAGGCTCTGGAGTCGGTATCTGGAACTGGGGTTTGGAGGAATCGGGGTCGGGAGTCGGGGTCAGGAGTCGGGGTATGCAGGTGCCGGGGTCTGGAGAAGTAGGGGTCTGGAGTCGGGGACAGGAAGAGTCGGTGTCTGGAGTCGGGGTCTCGAGGAGTCGGGGTCTGGAGTCGGGTTATGGAGCCTGGTTCTGGATACAAAGGCCGGAGTCTGGGTCTGGAGGAGCCGAGGTATGATGTCAGAGTCTGGGGTCGTGTTCTGGAGTTGGAATCTGGAGTCGGGGTCTGGAGCAGTCTGGGTGTGGAGTCGGTGTGTGGAGTCGGGATCTGGAAGAGTCGGGGTCTGCAGTCGGGGTCTGGAGCAGTCGGCTTTGGGAGTCAGGATCTGGTGTCTGGATATGGAGATGGAGCCTGGAGTTGGGGTCCGGAGTCAGGATCTGGAATCGGGTCTGGAGTCGGGGACTGGAGTCGGGGACTGGAGGGGTCAGGGTCTGGAGAAGTCAGGGTCTGGAGTCGGGGTCTGGAGAAGTCGGGGTCTGGATTTGGTGTCTGGAGGATTCAGGGCCTGGAGTAGTCGGGGTCTGGAAGAGTCGAAGTCTGGAGGAGTTGGGGTCTGCAGGGTTCGGGGTCAGGAGGAGTTGGCGTCTGGAGTCGGGGTCTGCAGGAATCAGAGTCGGGAGTCGGGGTCAGTGTCCAGGTCAGATGTCGGGGTCTGGATTCGGTGTCTGGAGTCACGCTCTGGAATCGGGGTCTGGAGTCGGGGACTGGAGGAATCGGGGTCTGGATGAGTCGGCGTCTTTAGTCAGGCTCAGGGGTCAGGGTCTGGAGCCGTGGTCTGGAGGAATCGGTGTTGGGAGTCTGGGTCTGGATAACAGGTTTTGGAGGAAACAGGGTCTGGAGGATTCGGGGTCTGGAGGAGTCGGGGTCTGGAGGAGTCGGGGTCTGGAGGAGTCGGGGTCTGGAGGAGTCGGGGTCTGGAGGAGTCGGGGTCTGGAGAAGCCGGGGTCTGGAGGAGCCGGGGTCTGGAGGTGTCGCGGTCTGGAGTCGGAGTCTGGAGTCGGGGTCTGGAGTCAGGATATGGAGTCGGGGTCTAAAGTCGGGGACTGGAGGAGTCGGGGTCTGGAGTCGGGCTATTGAGTCAGGGACTGGAGTCGAGGTCTGGAGTCGAGGTCTGGAGTCGGGGTCTGCAGTCAGGTCCTGGAGGAGTCGGGATCTGGAGTCGGGGTATAGAGTCGGGGTCTGGAGTCAAGATCTGGAGGAGTTGGGGTCTGGAGTCAGGGTCTGGAGGAGTCGGGGACTGGAGGAGTTGGGTCTGGAGGAGTTGCGGTCCTGAGTTGGGGTCTGGAGGAGTCGAGGTCTGGTGTTGGTGTCTGGAGTCGGGGAATAGAGTCAGGGTCTGTAGTCAGCTTCTGGAGGAGTCGGGGTCTGGAGTCGGGCTATAGAGTCAGGATCTGGAGTCAGGTTCTGGGAGAGCCGGGGTATGGAGGAGTCGGGGTCCGGAGGAGTCGTGCTCTGGAGGAGTCGGGGTCTGGAGGAATCGGGGTCTGGAGGAGTCGGGGTCTGGAGGAGTCGGGGTCTGGAGGAGTCGGGGTCTGGAGGAGTCAGGGCCTGAAATCTGCATCTGGAGTCGGGGTTTGGAGGAGTCAGGGTCTGGAGGAGTCGGGTTCTGGAGGAGTCAGGGTCTGGAGGAGTCGGGTTCTGCTGGAGTCAGGGTCTGGAGGAGTCGTGGTCTGGAGGGGTCGGGGTCTGGAGGAGTCGGGGTCTGGAGGAGTTGGGGTCTGGGGGAGTTGGGTTCTGGAGTTGGGGACTTGATGAGTCAAGGTCTGGTGTCGGTGTCTGGAGATGGGGTACAGATTCGGGGTCTGGAGTCAGGGTCTGGATGAGTTGGGGGCTGGAGTCGGGGTATAGAGTCGGGGTCTGGAGCCAGGGTCTGAAGGAGTTGGATTCTGGAGTTGGGGCCTGGAGGAGTCAGGGTCTGGAGGAATCGGGGTCTGGAGGAGTTTGGGTCGGGAGGAGTTGGAGTCGGGAGTCAGTGTTTGGAGTTGCAGTCTGGAGTCGTGGTCTGGAGTAATGGACTGGTGCCGTTTTCACGAGCAATTGGTGTTGGGAGTCAGGGTCTGGATACGGGTCTGGAGTCGGGGTCTGGAGACGGCCTTTGGAGTCAGGGTCTGGAGTTTGTGTTTGGAGGGGTCGGCATCTGGAGGAGTCGGGGTCTGGCGGAGTCGGGGTCTGGAGTTGGGGTGTGGAGGAGTCGTGGTCTGTATTCGGGATCTGTAGTCAGGGTCTGGATTCGGGGTCTGAAGGAATCAGGGTCGGGAGTCGGGGTCTGTATCCGGGTCAGATATCAGGGTCTGTTTTTGGGGTCTGGAGTCAAGCTCTGGAATCGGGGTCTGGAGTCGGAATCTGGAGGAGTCGGTGTCTGGATGAGTCGGGGTCTTTAGTAAGGCTCTGGAGTCGGGGTCTGGAGTTGGGGTCTGGAGGAATCAGTGTCGGGTGTTGGGGTCTAGATACACGTCTGGAGTCGGGGTCAGGAGTTGGGGACTTGGATCGGGGTCTGGAATCAGGGTCTGGAGTCGGGGTATGGGGGAGTCGGGGTGTGGAGGAGTCGGAGTGTTGAGTCGGGGTCTGGAGCAGTCGGGGTGTGGAGTCGGTGTGTGGAGTCAGGGTCTGGAGGAGTTAGGGTCTGGAGGAGTCAGGGTCTGGAGGAGTTGGGGTCTGGAGGGGTCGGGGTCTGGAGGAGTTGGTGTCTGGGTGAGTCGGGGTCTTGAGTCGGGGTCTGGAAGATTCGAGGTCTGGTGTCGGTGTCTGGAGACGGGGTACAGATTCGGGGTCTGGAGTCAGGGTCTGGAGGAGTTGGGGTCTGGAGTCGGGGTATAGAGTCGGGGTCTGGAGTCAGGGTCTGGAGGAGTTGGGGTCTGGAGTCGGGGTATAGAGTCGGGGTCTGGAGTTGGGGTCTGGAGGAGTTGGGGTCGGGAGGAGTCGGTGTCAGGAGACAGTGTTTGGAGTCGCAGTCTGGAGTCGCGGTCTGGATTCGTGGACTGGTGCCGTTTTCAGGAGTAATTGGTGTCGGGAGTCAGGGTCTGGATACGGGTCTGGAGTCGGTGTCTGGAGACGGGCTTTGGAGTCAGTGTCTGGAGTTTGGATTTGGAGGGGTCGGCGTCTGGAGGAGTCGGGATCTGGCGGAGTCGGGGTCTGGAGTTGGGGTGTGGAGGAGTCTTTGTCTGTATTCGGGATCTGTAGTCAGGGTCTGGATTTGGGGTCTGGAGGAATCAGGGTCAGGAGTCGGCGCCTGTATCCAGGTCAGATATCAGGGTCTGTTTTCGGGGTCTGGAGTCAAGCTCTGGAATGAGGGTCTGGAGTCGGGATCTGGAGGAGACGGTGTCTGGATGAGTCGGGGTCTTTAGTCAGGCTCTGGAGTCGGGGTCTGGAGTCGGGGTCTGGAAGAATCAGTGTTGGGAGTCGGGGTCTGGATACGGGTCTGGAGTCGGGGTCAGGAGTTGGGGTCTTGGATTGGGGTCTGGAATCAGGGTCTGGAGTCGGGGTATGGGGGAGTTGGGGTGTGGAGTCGGGGTGTTGAGTCAGTGTCTGGAGTCAGGGTCTGGAGTCGGGGTCTGGAGTCGGGGTCTGGTTTCGAGGGCTGGAGTCGGGGTCTGGAGTTGGGGGCTGCAGGAGTCTGGGTCTGGAGTCGTGTTCTGGAGTCAGGGTCTTGTTTCGAGGGTTGGAGTCGGGGTCTGGAGTTGGGGGCTGGAGGAGTCGGGGTCTGGAGTTGGGGTCTGGAGTCTGGGTCTGGAGTCGGGGTCTGGTTTCGAGGTCTGGAGTCGGGGTCTGGAGTTGGGGGCTGGAGGAGTCGGGGTCTGGAGGAGGGATCTGGAGTCAGGCTCTGGAGTCGGGGTATGGAGCAGGCGGGGTCTGGAGGAGACGGGGTCAGGAGGAGACGGTGTCTGGTTAAGTCGCGGATGGGAGAACTCGGGGTCTGGAAGTATCGGGGTCAGGAGGTGTCAGGGACTGGAGGAGCCGGGGTGTGGAGTCGGTGTCTGGAGATGGCGTGTTGAGTCGGGGTTTGGAGTAAGGGTCTGGAGGAGTCGGGGTCTGGAGGAATCAGGGTGTGGAGTCGGGGAGTGGTGTCGGAGTGTGGAGTCAGGGTCTGGAGTAGTCAGGGTCTGGAGTCGGGGTCTGGAGGAGTCGGGGTCTGGAGTCGGTGTGTAGTTGGGGTGTGGAGTCCGGGTCTGGAGGAGTCGGGGTCTGGAGGAGTCAGGGTCTGGAGCCGCGGTCTGGAGAAGTCGGGGTTGGGAGAAGCTGGGGTTGGGAGTCGGGGTCTGGCATCTGGATCTGGAGACGCGGTCTAGAGTCGGGGTCTGAAGGAGTTGGGGTGTGGAGTCGGGGTGTTGCGTCGGGTTGTTGCGTCTGTGTCTGGAGGAGTCTGGGATTGGAGTCGGGATCAGGAGGAGACGGGCTCTGGCGGAGTCGGAGTCTGGTGGAGTAGGGGTGTGGAGTCGGGGTCTGGAGTCGGGGTGTTGAGTCGGGGTTTGGAGTGAGGGTCTGGAGGAGTCGTGGTCTGGAGGAGTCGTGGTGTGGAGTTGGGGTGTGGAGTTGGGGTGAGAAGTCGGAGTGTGGAGTCAGGATCTGGAGTCGGGGTCGGGAGTCGGGGTCTGGTGACTTGATCTGGAGATGGGGTCTGTAGTCGGGGTCTGGATTCGAGGGCTGGAAGAGGGAGCTGGAGTCGGGGTCTGGAGGAGTCGGGGTCTGGAGGAGTCGGTGTGTCGAGTCGGTGTGTGGAGTCGGGGTCTGGAGTCGGGCTCTGGAATCGGGGTGTTGAGTCGGGGTGTGGAGTCGGGGTGTGGAGTCGGTGTCTGGGGTCGGGGTATGGAGCAGTGGGGGTCTGGAGCAGTCGGGGTCTGGACGAGTCGGGGTCAGGATAATCGGGGTCGGGAGAAGTCGGGTTCGGGAGAAGTCGGTGTCAGGAGATGTCGGGGTCTGGAGGAGTCGGGGTCTGGAGGAGTCGGTGTCTGGAGTCGGTGTCTGGAGCCGAGGTGTTGAGTCGGGGTTTGGAGACAGGATCTGGAGGAGTTGGGTCCTGGAGGAGTCAGGGTCTGGAGTCGGGTTGTGGAGGAGTCGGGGTCTGTATTCGGGATCTGTAGTCAGGGTCTGGATTTGGGGTCTGGAGGATTCAGGGTTGGGAGTCGGGGTCTGTATCCGAGTCAGATATCGGGGTCTGTTTTTGGGGTCTAGAGTCAAACACTGGAATCGGGGTCTGGATTCGGGATCTGGAGGAGTCGGTGTCTGGATGAGTCGGGGTTTTTAGTCAGGCTCTGGAGTCGGGGTCTGTAGTCGGGGTCTGGAGTCGGGGTCTGGAGGAATCAGTGTCGGGAGTCGGGGTCTGGATACGGGTCTGGAGTCGGGGTCAGGAGTTGGGGTCTTGGATCGGGGTCTGGAATCAGGGTCTGGAGTCGGTGTATGGGGGAGTCGGGGTGAGGTGGAGTCGGAGTGTGGAGTCGGGGTGTGGAGTCGGGGTGTGGAGTCGGGGTGTTGAGTCAGTGACTGGAGTCGGGATCTGGAGTCGGGGTCTGTAGTCGGGGTCTGGAGGAGTCGTGGTCTGGAGGAGTCGGGGTCAGGAGGATTCGGGGTCTGGAGTCGGGGTCTGGAGTCGGGGTCTGGAGTCAGGCTGTGGAGTCGGGGTCTGGAGAAGTCGGGCTCTTGAGTCGTGGTGTGGAGTCGGCATCTGGAGCCGAGGAATTGAGTCGGGTTCGGGAGACGTTGTCTGGAATGGGGGTCTGGAGCCGGGGTCTGGAGTGGGGGCCTGAAGCCGGGGTCTTGTGCAGTCAGGGTATGGAGTCAGGGTGTGGAGTCGGGGTCGGGAGGAGTCGGGGTCTGGAGGAGTCGGGGTCTGGAGGGGTCGGGGTCTGGAGGAGTCGGGGTCTGGAGGAGTCGGGGTCTGGAGGAGACGAGGTCTAGAATCGCGGACTGGAGTCGGGGTCTGGAGTGGGGGTCAGGAGTTGGGGTCTGGATATGAGTCAGAAGTCGGGGTCTGGAGTCAGGCTCCGGATTCAGGGTCTGGAGTTGGGCTCTGGAGGAGTCGGAGTCTGGAGGACTCAGGGTCTGGAGGAATTGGGGTTGGAGGAGTCGGGGTCTGGAGGAGTCGGGGTGTGGAGTCGGTGTCTGCAGTCAGGGTGTTGAGTCAGGGTTTGGAGTCAGGGTCTGGAGGAGTCAGGGTGTGGAGTCGGGGTGTGCAGGGGTCATGGTCTGGAGGAGTAAGGGCCTGGAGGAGTCGGGGTCTGGAGGAGTCGGGATCTGGAGGAGTCGGGATCGGGAGTCGGGCTCTGGAGTCGGGGTATGGAGCAGTTGGGGTCTGGAGGAGTCAGTGTCTGGATAAGTCGGAGTCGGGAGAAGTCGGGGTCTGGAGGCATCGGGGTCAGGAGCAGTCGGGGTCTGGAGTAGTCGGGGTGTGGAGTCGGTGTCTGGAGCCAGGGTCTGGAGGAGTCAGGATGTGGAGTCGGTGTGTGGAGTCGCGGTCTGGAGGAGTCGGTGTCTGGAGGAGTCGGGGTGTGGAGTCGGGGTGTGTTGTCGGGGTGTGGAGTCTGGGTCTGGAGGAGTCAGTGTCTGGAGTCGGGGTCTGGAGGAGTCGGGGTCTGGAGCCGGGGATCTGGAGAAGTCGGGGTTGGGAGAAGATGGGGTTGGGAGTCGGGGACTGGCATCTGGATCTGGAGATGCAGTCTAGAGTCGGGGTCTGGAGGAGTTGGGGTGTGGAGTCAGGTTGTTGCATCGGGGTCTGGCGTCAGGGTCTGGAGGAGTCTGGGATTGGAGTCAGGGTCTGGAGGAGTCGGGCTCTGGCGGAGTCGGAGTCTTGTGGAGCCGGGGCGTGGAGTCAGGGTGTTGAGTTGGGGTTTGGAGTGAGGGTCTGGAGGAGTTGTGGTGTGGAGTTGGGGTGAGAAGTCGGGGTGTGAAGTTGGGGTCTGGAGGAGTTAGTGTCTGGAGTCAGGTTCTGGAGTCAGGGTCTGGATTCGAGGGCTGGAATCGGGAGCTGGAGTCGGGGGCTGGAGTCGGGGTCGGGAGTCGGGGTGTTGAGTCGGGGTTTGGAGTGAGGGTCTGGAGGAGTCAGGGTCTGGAGTCAGGTACTGGAGTTGGGGTCGGGAGTCGAGGTCTGGCGACTGGATCTGGAGATGGGTTCGGATTTGGGGTCTGGATTCGAGGGCTGGAATCGGGGGCTGGAGTCGTGGGCTGGAGTCAAGGCCTTGGGGGAGTCAGGGCCTGGAGGAGTCGGTGTGTGGAGTCGGGGTCTGGAGTTGGGATCTGGAGTCGGGGTCTGGAGTAGGGGTCTGGAGTCGAGCTCTGAAGTCGAGGTGTTACGTCGGGGTGTGGAGTCGGGGTCTGGGGTCGGGGTATGGAGCAATCGGGGTCTGGAGGAGTCGGGGTCTGGATCATTGGGTCGGGAGAAGTCGGTTTCGGGAGAAGTCGGGGTCGAGGGATGTCCGGGTCTGGAGGAGTCAGGGTCTGGAGGAGTCGGGATGTGGAGTCGGGTGTGGAGTCGGAATGTGGAGTCGGGGTCTGGAGGAGTCAGGGTCTGGAGTCGGGGTCTGGAGGAGTCGTGGTGTGGAGTCGGGGTGTGTAGTTGGGGTGTGGAATCCGGGTCTGGAGGAGTCAGGGTCTGGAGTCGGGGTCTGGAGCAGTCAGGGTCTGGAGCCGGGGTCTGGAAAAGTCGGGGTTGGGAGAAGATGGGGTTGGGAGTCAGGGACTGGCGTCTGGATCTGGAGACGCGGTCTAGAGTCAGGGTCTGGAGGAGTTGGGGTGTGGAGTCGGGGTGTTGCGTTGGGGTGTGGAGTCGGGGTCTGGAGGAGTCTGGGATTGGAGTCGGGGTCTGGAGGAGTCGGGCTCTGGCGGAGTCGGGGTCTGGAGTCGGGGTCTGGAGTCGGGTTGTTGAGTCGGGGTTTGGAGTGAGGGTCTGGAGGAGTCGCAGTCTGGAGGAGTCGTGGTGTGGAGTCGGGCGTGGAGCCGGAATGTGGAGTTGGGGTCTGGAGGAGTCAGGGTCGGGAGTCGGGGTCTGGAGGAGTCGTGGTGTGGAGTCGGGGTGTGTAGTTGGGGTGTGGATTCCGGGTCTGGAGGAGTCAGGGTCTGGAGTCGAGGTCTGGAGCAGTCGGGGTCTGGAGCCAGGGTCTGGAAAAGTCGGGGTTGGGAGAAGATGGGGTTGGGAGTCAGGGACTGGCGTCTGGATCTGGAGACGCGGTCTAGAGTCGGGGTCTGGAGGAGTTGGGGTGTGGAGTCGGGGTGTTGCGTCGGGGTGTGGAGTCGGGGTCTGGAGGAGTCTGGGATTGGAGTCGGGGTCTGGAGGAGTCGGGCTCTGGCGGAGTCGGGGTGTGGAGTCGGGGTCTGGAGTCGGGTTGTTGAGTCAGGGTTTGGAGTGAGGGTCTGGAGGAGTCGCAGTCTGGAGGAGTCGTGGTGTGGAGTCGGGTGTGGAGTCGGGGTGAGAAGTCGGAGTGTGGAGTTGGGGTCTGGAGGAGTCGGGGTCTGGAGTCAGGTTCTGGAGTCGGGGTCGGGAGTCGGGGTCTGGTGACATGGATCTGGAGACGGGGTCTGGAGTCGGGGTCTGGATTCGAGTGCTGGAATCGGGGGCTGGAGTCGTGTGCTCGAGTTGGGGTCTGGAGGATTCGGGGTCTGGAGGAGTCGGTGTCTGGAGTCGGGGTCTGGAGTCGGGCTCTGGAGTCAGGCTCTGGAGTTAGGCTCTGGAGTCGGGCTCTGGAGTCGGGGTGTTGATTTGGGGTGTGGAGTCGGGTTCTGCGGTCGGAGTATGGAGCAGTCGGGGTATGGAGCAGTCGGGGTCTGGAGGAGTCGGGGTCTGGAGGAGTCAGGGTCTGGATAATCGAGGTCGGGAGAAGTCGGGTTCGGGAGAAGTCAGGGTTGGGAGAAGTCAGGGTCGGGAGAAGTCGCGGTCGGGAGAAGTCGGTGTCGCGAGAAGTCGGGTTCGGGAGAAGTCGGAGTCGGGAGAAGTTGGGGTCTGGCGTCCGGATCTGGGGACATGGTCTGGAATCGGGGTCTGGAGTCGGGATCTGGAGGAGTCGGCGTCTGGAGTCAGGGTCTGGAGTCGGAGTCTGGAGAAGTCGTGGTCAAGAGAAGTCGAGGTCGGGAGTCGGGGTCTGGCGTCCGGATCTGGAGGAGTCAGCGTCTGGAGGAGTCGGGGTCAGAAGCCAGGGTCTGGAGTTGGGGTGTGGAGTCGCGGTTTGGAGTGAGAGTCTGGAGGAGTCGCGGTCTGGAGGAGTCGGGGTGTGGAGTCAGGGTGGGGAGTCGGGGTGTGGAGTCAGAGTGTGGAGTGGGGGTCTGGAGGTGTCAGGGTCTGGAGAAGTCAGTGTCTGGAGTCGTGTCCTGGAGTCGGGTTCTGGAGTTGGGGTCGGGAGGAGTCGGGGTCTGGAGACTGGATCTGGAGATGGGGTCTGCAGTCGGGGTCTGGTTTCGAGGGCTGGAGTCGGGGTCTGGAGTTGGGGGCTGGAGGAGTCGGGGTCTGGAGGAGGTATCTGGAGTCGGGCTCTGGAGTCGGGGTATGGAGCATTCGGGATCTGGAGGAGACGGGGTCTGGAGGAGTCGGTGTCTGGATAAGTCGGGGTCGGGAGAACTCGGGCTCTGGAGGTATCGGGGTCAGGAGGTGTCGGGGACTGGAGGAGTCGGGGTGTGGAGTCGGTGTCTGGAGATGACGTATTGAGTCGGGGTTTGGAGTCAGGGTCTGGAGGAGTCGGGGTCTGGAGGAATCAGGGTGTGGAGTCGGGGTGTGGAGTCGGAGCGTGGAGTCGGGGTCTGGAGAAGTCAGGGTCTGGAGTCGGGGTATGGAGGAGTCAAGGTCCGGAGTCGGGGTGTGTAGTTGGGGTGTGGAGTCCGGGTCTGGAGGAGTCAGGGTCTGGAGGAGTCGGGGTCTGGTGCTGGGGTCTGGAGAAGTCGGGGTTGGGAGAAGATGGGCTTCGGAGTCGGGGTCTGGCGTCTGGATCTGGAGACGCGGTTTAGAGTCTGGGTCTGGAGGAGTTGGGGTGTTGCGTCGGGGTGTTGCGTCGGGGTGTTGCGGCCGTGTCTGGAGGAGTCTGGGATTGGAGTCGGGGTCTGGAGGAGTTGGGCTCTGGCGGAGTTGGAGTGTGGTGGAGTAGGGGTGTGGAGTCGGGGTCTGGAGTCGGGGTGTTGAGTCGGGGTTTGGAGTGAGGGTCTGGAGGAGTCAGGGTCTGGAGTCAGGTACTGGAGTCGGGGTCGGGAGTCGGGGTCTGGCGACCGGATCTGGAGATGGGTTCGGATTCGGGGTTTGGATTCGAGGGCTGGAATTGGGGGCTGGATTCGTGGGCTGGAGTCGGGGTCTGGGGGAGCCAGGGCCTGGAGGAGTCGGTGTGTGGAGTTGGGGTCTGGAGTCAGGATCTGGAGTCAGGGGCTGGAGTCGGGGTCTGGAGGATTCGGGGTCTGGAGGAGTCGGTGTGTGGAGTCGGGGTCTGGAGTCGGGCTCTGGAGTCGGGGTGTTGATTTGGGGTGTGGAGTCGGGTTCTGGGGTCGGGGTATGGAGCAGTCGGGGTCTGGAGGAGTCGGGGTCTGGAGGAGTCAGGGTCTGGATAATTGGGGTCGGGAGAAGTCGGGTTCGGGAGAAGTCAGGGTTGGGAGAAGTCAGGGTCTGGAGAAGTCGGGGTCGGGAGAATTCGGGGTCTGGCATCCGGATCTGGTGATGCGGTCTGGAATCGGGGTCTGGAGTCGTGGTCAGTAGTCGGGATCTGGAGGAATCGGAGTCTGGAATTGGGGTCTGGAGTCGGGGTCTGGAGGAGTCGGGGTCTGGAGTCGGGGTCTGGAGTTGGAGTCTGGAGAAGTCGCGGTCGGGAGTCGGGGTCTGGCATCCGGATCTGGAGGAGTCCACGTCTGGAGGAGTCGAGGTCAGAAGTCAAGGTCTGGAGTTGGGGTGTGGAGTCAGGGTTTGGAGTGAGAGTCTGGAGGATCGGAGGTCTGGAGGATGCGGGGTGTGGAGTCGGGGAGTGGAGGTGTCGTGGTCTGGAGGAGTCAGGGCCTGGAGGATTCGAGGTCTGGAGGAGTTGGGGGCTGGAGTCGGGATCTGGAGTCGGACTCTGGAGACAGGTTATGGAGTAGTCGGGGTCTGGAGGAGTCGGTGTCTGGATAAGTCGGGGTCGGGTGAAATCGGGGTCTGGAGGAATCGGGGTCAGGAGGAGTCGGGGTCTGGAGGAGTAGGTATCTGGAGCCGGGGTCTGGAGGAGTCAGGGTGTGGTGTCGGAGTGTGGAGTCGGGTTCGGGAGGAGTCGGGAGTCGGGGTCTGGTGACTGGATCTGTAGACGGGGTCTGGAGTGGGGGTATGGATTTGAGGGCTGGAGTCGGGGGCTGGAGTCGGTGTCTGGAGCCGAGGTCTGGAGGTGTCAGGGTGTGGAGTCAGAGTGTGGAGTCGGTGTCTGGAGGAGTTGGGGTCTGGAGGAGTCGGGGTGTGGAGTCGGGGTGTGTTGTCGGGGTGTGGAGTCCGGGTCGGGAGGATTCAGGGTCTGGAGTCGGGGTCTGGAGGAGTCGGGGTCTGGAGACGGTGTCTGGAGAAGTCGGGGTTGGGAGAAGATGGGGTTGGGAGTCGGGGACTGTCGTCTGGATCCGGAGATGCGGTCTAGAGTCGGGGTCTGGAGGAGTTGGGGTGTGGAGTCAGGGTCTGGAGGAGTCTGGAATTGGAGTCGGGGTCTGGAGGAGTCGGGCTCTGGAGGAGTCGGAGTCTGGTGGAGTCGGGGTGTGGAGTCGGGGTGTTGAGTCGGGGTTTGGAGTGAGAGTCTGGAGGAGTCGTGATGTGGAGTCGGGGTGTGGAGTCGGGGTTTGGAGTCGGTGTGAGAAGTCAGAGTGTGGAGTTGGGGTCTGGAGGAGTCAGTGTCTGGAGTCAGGTTCTGGAGTCGGGGTCTGGATTCGAGGGCTGGAATCCGGGGCTGGAGTGGGGGGCTGGAGTCGGGGTATGGAGGAGTCGGGGTCTGGAGTCGGTGTCTGGGGTCGGGGTATGGAGCAGCCAGGGTCTGGAGGAGTCGTGGTCTGGATAAGTCGGGGTCTGGAGGAGTCGCGGTCTGGAGGAGTCGGGGTCTGGAGGAGTCGGTGTCTGGAGGAGTCGGGGTCTGGGGGAGTCAGGGTCTTGAGTTGGGGGCTGGATGAGTCGAGGTCTGGTGTCGGTGTCTGGAGATGGGGTATAGATTCAGGGTCTGGAATCAGGGTCTGGAGGCGTTGGGGTGTGGAGTCGGGGTATAGAGTCGGGGTCTGGAGTCAGGGTCTGGATGAGTTGGGGTCTGGAGTCGGGGTATAGAGTCGGGGTGTTGAGCCAGGGTCTGGAGGAGTTTGCATCTGGAGTTGGGGTCTGGAGGAGTCGGGGTCTGCAGGAGTCGGGGTCTGGAGGAGTTGGGGTTTGGAGGAGTTTGGGTCAAGAGGAGTCGGGGTCTGGAGGAGTCGGTGTCGGGAGGAGTCGGTGTCTGGAGGAGTCGGGGTCTGGAGGAGTCGGGGTCTGGAGGAGTTGGGGTCTGGAGCACTCGGGGTCTGGAGGTCTCGGGGTCTGGATTCGGGGTCTGGAGGAGTTGGTGCGGTAGTCGGGGTCTGCAGTCGGAGTCTGGAGTCGGGGTCTGGAGTCAGGATCTGGAGTCGGGGACTAAAGTCGGAGACTGGATTCGGGATCTGGAGTCAGGGTATTGAGTTGGGGACTGGAGACGAGGCCTGGAGTCGAGGTCTGGAGTCGGGGTCTGGAGTCAGGGCCTGGAGGAGACTGGGTCGGGAGTCGGGGTCTGGAGGAGTCGGGGACTGGAAGAGTCGGGTCTGGAGGAGTCAGAGTCTTGAGTCGGGGTCTGGAGGAGTCGAGGTCTGGTGCCAGTGACTGGAGTCGGGGTATAGAGCCGGGGTCTGTAGACAGGTTCTGGATGAGTCGGGGTCTTGGGTCGGGGTATAGAGTCGGGGTCTATAATCAGGTCCTGGAGGAGTCGGGGTCTGGAGGAGTCGCGGTCTGGAGTCGGAGACTGGAGTCGGGGTCTGGAGTCAGGATCTGGAGTCGGGCTCTAAAGTCGGGGTCTGGAGGAATCGGTGTTCTAACTCGGGGTCTGGTTCCGGGTCAGTAGTCGGAGCCTGCTTTCGTAGTCTGTTGTCGGGCTCCGAAGTCGGGATCTGGAGTCAGGGTTTGGAGGATTCAGGGTCTGGAGGAGTCGGGGTCTGGAGGAGTTAGGGTCTGGAGGAGTCAGGGTCTGGAGGAGTTGGGGTCTGGAGGGGTCGGGGTCTGGAGGAGTTGGTGTCTGGGTGAGTCGGGGTCTTGAGTCGGGGTCTGGAAGAGTCAAGGTCTGGTGTCAGTGTCTGGAGACGGGGTACAGATTCGGGGTCTGGAGTCAGGGTCTGGAGGAGTTGGGGTCTGGAGTCGGGGTATAGAGTCGGGGTCTGGAGGAGTTGGCGTCTGGAGTCGGGGTCTGGAGGAGTCGTGGTCTGGATTAGTCGGGGTGTGTAGGAGTTGGGGTCTGGAGGAGTTGGGGTCGGGAGTCTGGGTCTGGAGTCGCAGTCTGGAGTCGTGGTCTGGAGTCGGCGACTGGAGCCGGGTTAGGGAGCAATCTGTTTCGGGAGTCAGGGTCTGGATACGGGTCTGGTGTCGGGGCCTCGAGACGTGCTTTGGAGTCAGGGTCTGGAGTTTGGGTCGGAGGGGTCGGTGTCTGGAGGAGTCAGGGTCTGGAGGAGTCGGTGTCTGGAGTTGGGGTGTGGAGGAGTCGGGGTCTGTATTCGGGATCTGTAGTCAGGGTCTGGATTCGGGGTCTGGAGGAATCAGGGTCAGTAGTCGGCGCCTGTATCCGGGTCAGATATCGGGGTCTGTTTTCGGGGTCTGGAGTCAAGCTCTGGAATCGGGGTCTGGAGTCGGGATCTGGAGGAGTCGATGTCTGGATGAGTCGGGGTCTTTAGTGAGGCTCTGGTGTCGGGGTCTGGAGTCGGGGGCTGGAGTTTGGGTCTTGGATCGGGGTCTGGAATCAGGGTCTGGAGTCGTGGTATGGGGGAGTCGGGGTGTGGAGGAGTCAGAGTGTGGAAACGGGGTGTGGAGTCGGGGTGTTGAGTCAGTGTCTGGAGTCGGGGTCTGGAGTCGGGGTCTGGAGTCAGGGTCAGGAGGAGTCGTGGTCTGGAGGAGTCGGGGTCAGGAGGAGTCGGGGTCTGGTGTCGGGGTCTGGAGTCAGGGTCTGGAGGAGTCGGGTTCTTGAGTCGTGGTGTGGAGTTGGGATCTGTAACTGAGGAATTGAGTCGTGATCTGGAGTTGTGGTCTGGAATGGTGGTCTGGAACCGGGGTCTGCAGTGGGGGTCTGGAGCCGGGGTATTGTGGAGTCGGGGTGTGGAGTTGGGGTCGGGAGGAGTCAGGGTGTGGAGTCGGGGTCGGGAGGAGTCGGGGTCTGGAGGAGTCGAGGTCTGGAGGAGTCGGGGTCTAGAGGAGTCGGGGTCTGGATTCGCGGACTGGAGTCGAAGTCTGGAGTGGGCGTTGGGAGTTGGGGTCTGGAGGAGTCGGAGTCTGGAGGAGTCAGGGTCTGGAGGAATCGGGGTCAGGAGGAGCCGGGGTCTGGAGGAGTCGGGGTGTGGCGTCGTTGTCTGGAGTCTGGGTGTTGAGTCGGGGTTTGGAGTCAGGGTCTGGAGGAGTCAGGGTGTGGAATCGGGGTGTGGAGGTGTCGTGGTCTGGAGGAGTCAGGGCCTGAAGTATTCGGGGTCTGGAGGAGTTGGGGGCTGGAGTCGGGATCTGGAGTCGGACTCTGGAGACAGGGTATGGAGCAGTCGGGGTCTGGAGGAGTCGGTGTCAGGATAAGTCGGGGTCAGGTGAAATCGGGGTCTGGAGGAATCAGGGTCAGGAGGAGTCGGGGTCTGGAGGAGTAGGTGTCTGAAGCCGGGGTCTGGAGGAGTCAGGGTGTGGTGTCGGAGTGTGGAGTCGGGTTCGGGAGGAGTCGGAGTCGGGAGTCGGGGTCTGGTGACTGGATCTGTAGACGGGGTCTGGAGTGGGGGAATGGATTTGAGGGCTTGAGTCGGGGGCTGGAGTCGGTGTCTGGAGCCGAGGTCTGGAGGAGTCAGGGTGTGGAGTCGGAGTGTGGAGTCGGGGTTTGGAGGAGTTGGGGTCTGGAGGAGTCGGGGTGTGGAGTCGGGGTGTGTTGTCGGGGTGTGGAGTCTGGGTCTGGAGGAGTCAGGGTCTGGAGTCGGGGTCTGGAGGAGTCGGGGTCTGGAGACGGTGTCTGGAGAAGTCGGGGTTAGGAGAAGATGGGGTTGGGAGTCGGGGACTGTCGTCTGGATCTGGAGATGCGGTCTAGAGTCGGGGTCTGGAGGAGTTGGGGTGTGGAGTCAGGGTGTTGCGTCGGGGTGTGGAGTCGGGGTCTGGAGGAGTCTGGAATTGGAGTCGGGGTCTGGAGGAGTCGGGCTCTGGAGGAGTCGGAGTCTGGTGGAGTTGGGGTGTGGAGTCGGGGTGTTGAGTCGGGGTTTGGAGTGAGAGTCTGGAGGAGTCGTGATGTGGAGTCGGGGTGTGGAGTCGGGGTTTGGAGTCGGGGTGAGAAGTCAGAGTGTGGAGTTGGGGTCTGGAGGAGTCAGTGTCTGGAGTCAGGTTCTGGAGTCGGGGTCTGGATTCGAGGGCTGGAATCCGGGGCTGGAGTGGGGGGCTGGAGTCAGGGTATGGAGGAGTCGGGGTCTGGAGTTGGTGTCTGGGGTCGGGGTATGGAGCAGCCAGGGTCTGGAGGAGTCGTGGTCTGGAGGAGTCGGGGTCTGGATAAGTCGGGGTCTGGAGGAGTCGCGGTCTGGAGGGGTCGGTGTCTGCAGGAGTCGGTGTCTGGAGGAGTCGGGGTCTGGGGGAGTCAGGGTCTTGAGTTGGGGGCTGGATGAGTCGAGGTCTGGTGTCGGTGTCTGGAGATGGGGTATAGATTCGGGGTCTGGAATCAGGGTCTGGATGAGTTGGGGTGTGGAGTCGGGGTATAGAGTCGGGGTCTGGAGTCAGGGTCTGGATGAGTTGGGGTCTGGAGTCGGGGTATAGAGTCGGGGTGTTGAGCCAGGGTCTGGAGGAGTTTGCGTCTGGAGTTGGGGTCTGGAGGAGTCGGGGTCTGCAGGAGTCGGGGTCTGGAGGAGTTGGGGTTTGGAGGAGTTTGGGTCGGGAGGAGTCGGGGTTTGGAGGAGTCGGTGTCGGGAGGAGTCGGTGTCAGGGTATAGAGCCGGGGTCTGTAGACAGGTTCTGGAGGAGTCGGGGTCTTGGGTCGGGGTATAGAGTCGGGGTCTATAATCAGGTCCTGGAGGAGTCGGGGTCTGGAGGAGTCAGGGTCTGGAGGAGTCGGGGTCTGGAGGAGTCGGGGTCTGGAGGAGTCGCGGTCTGGAGTCGGAGGCTGGAGTCGGGGTCTGGAGTCAGGATCTGGAGTCGGGCTCTAAAGTCGGGGTCTGGAGGAATCGGTGTTCTAACTCGGGGTCTGGTTCCGGGTCAGGAGTCAGAGCCTGCTTTCGTAGCCTGTTGTCGGGCTCCGAAGTCAGGATCTGGAGTCAGGGTTTGGAGGAGTCAGGGTCTGGAGGAGTCAGGGTCTGGAGGAGTTAGGGTCTGGAGGAGTCAGGGTCTGGAGGAGTCGGGGTCTGGAGGGGTCGGGGTCTGGAGGAGTTGGTGTCTGGGTGAGTCGGGGTCTTGAGTCGGGGTCTGGAAGAGTCGAGGTCTGGTGTCGGTGTCTGGAGATGGGGTACAGATTCGGGGTCTGGAGTCAGGGTCTGGAGGAGTTGGGGTCTGGAGTCGGGGTATAGAGTCGGGGTCTGGAGTCAGAGTCTGGAGGAGTTGGCGTCTGGAGTCGGGGTCTGGAGGAGTTGGGGTCTGGATTAGTCGGGGTGTGTAGGAGTTGGGGTCTGGAGGAGTTGGGGTCGGGAGTCTGGGTCTGGAGTCGCTGTCTGGAGTCGTGGTCTGGAGTTGGCGACTGGAGCCGGGTTAGGGAGCAATCGGTTTCGGGAGTCAGGGTCTGGATACGGGTCTGGTGTCAGGGCCTCCAGACGTGCTTTGGAGTCAGGGTCTGGAGTTTGGGTCGGAGGGGTCGGTGTCTGGAGGAGTCAGGGTCTGGAGGAGTCGGTGTCTGGAGTTGGGGTGTGGAGGAGTCGGGGTCTGTATTCGGGATCTGTAGTCTGGGTCTGGAGTCAGGGTCTGGAGGAATCAGGGTCTGTATTCAGGTCAGATATCAGGGTCTGTTTTCGGGGTCTGGAGTCAAGCTCTGGAATCGGGGTCTGGAGTCGGGATCTGGAGGAGTCAGTGTCTGGATGAGTCGGGGTCTTTAGTCAGGCTCTGGAGTCGGGGTCTGGAGTCGGGGTCTGGATTCGCGGTCATGAGATGGGGTTTAGAGGAGTCGAGGTTTGGTGTCGGTGTCTGGAGTCGGGGTATAGAGTCAGGGTCCGAAGTCGGGGTCTGGCGAAGTCGGGGTCTGGAGTCGGGGCCCGGAGTTGGGGTCTGGAGTTGGGGTCTGGAGGATTCAGGGCCTGTGGTAGTCAGGGTCTGGAGGAGTCGGTGTCTGGAGGAGTTGGGGTCTGGAGGAGTTGGGGTCCGGAGGATTCGGGGTCAGGAGGAGTTGGCGTCTGTAGTCGGGGTCTGGAGTCGGGGTCTGCAGGAATCAGCGTCAGGAGTCGGGGTCTGTATCCGGGTTAGATGTCGGGGTCTGGTTTCAGTGCCTGGAGTCATGCTCTGGAATCAGGGTCTGGAGTCGGGGTCAGGAGAATTCGGGGTCTGGAGGAGTCGGGGTCTGGAGGAGTTGGGGTCTGAAGGAGTCGGGGTCTGGAGGAGTCGGGGTCTGGATGCGTCGGTGTCTGGAGGTGTCGGGGCAGGAGTCGGGGTCTGGAGTTGGAGTGTGGAGTCAGGGTATGGAGTGAGGATCCGGAGTCGGGGTCTACAGTCGGGGAGTGAATTCGGGATCTGGAGTCGGGGTATTGAGTCAGGGACTGGAGTTGAGGTCTGGAGTGGAGCTCTGGAGTCGTGTTCTGGAGTCAGGGCCTGGAGTGGCGTCATGGAGCCGGGGTCTGCATTATTCAGTGTCAGGAGTTGGGGTCGGGAGTCAGGGTCTGGAGCTGGGGTCTAGAGGGGTCGGGGTCTGGAGGAGTCGAGTTCAGGAGTTGGGCTCTGGAGTCGGGTTCTGGAGGAGTCTGGGTCTGTAGTCAGGGTCTGGAATTGGGTCCTGGAGTTCGGGTCTGGAGGAATCTGTGTCGGGAGTCGGGGTCGATATCCGGATGAGATGTCGGTGTCTGGTTTCCGAGTCTGGAGCCACGCTCTGGCATCGGAGTCTGGAGTTGGGGTCTGGAGGAGTCGGTGTCTTTAGTCAGGCTCTGGAGTCGGTGTCTGGAACCGGGGTCTGGAGGAATGGGGGTCGGGAGTCGGGGTCTGGAGTCGGGGTCTGGAGTCGGGCTCTGGATTCGGGGTATGCAGGTGTTGGGGTCTGGAGACGTCGGGGTCTGTAGTCGCGGTCTGGAGTCGGGGACTGGAGCCGGGTTCGGGAGCAATCGGTTTCGGGAGTCAGTGTTTGGATACGGGTCTGGACTCGGGGCCTGGAGACGGGCTTTGGAGTCAGCGACTGGAGTTTGGGTCGGAGTGGTCAGCGTCTGGTGGAGTCGGGGTCTGGAGGAGTCGGTGTCTGGAGTTGGGGTCTGGAGGAGTCGGGATCTGTATTCCGGATCTGTAGTCAGGGACTGGAGACGGGGTCGGGAGGAATCAGGGTGGGGAGTTGGGGTCGGTATTCGGGTCAGATATCAAGGTCCGTTTTCGGGGTCTGGTGTCAAGCTCTGGAATCAGGGTCTGGAGTTGGGATCTGGAGGAGTCGGTGTCTGGATGAGTCGAGGTATGGAGTTTGGGTGTGGAGGAGTCGGGGTCTGTATTCGGGATCTGTAGTCAGGGTCTGGAGTCGGGGTCTGGAGGAATCATGGTCGGGAGTTGGGGTCTGTATTCGGGTCAGATATCGGGGTCTGTTTTCGGGGTCTGGAGTCAAGCTCTGGAATCAGGGTCTGGAGTCGGGATCTGGAGGAGTCGGTGTCTGGATGAGTTGGGGTCTTTAGTCAGGCTCTGGAGTCGGGGTCTGGAGTCGCGGTCTTGAGTCGCGGTCTTGAGTCGGGGTTTGGAGGAGTCGAGGTCTGGTGTCGGTGTCTGGAGTTGGGGTATAGAGTCAGGGTCCGGAGTCGGGGTCTGGAGAAGTCGGGGTCTCGAGTCGGGGCCTGGAGTTGGGGTCTGGAGGATTCAGGGCCTGTAGTATTCGGGGTCTGGAGGAGTCGGTCTCTGGAGTCGGGGTATAGAGTCGGGGTCTGGAGTTAAGTTCTGGAGGAGTCGGGGTCTGGAGTCGTGGTCTGGAGGAGACTGGGACTGGAGGAGTCGGGTCTGGATTAGTTGGTGTCTTGAGTCTGGAGTTGGCATCTGTAGTCGGGGTCTGGAGTTGGCGTCTGTAGTCGGGGTCTGGAGTTGGGGTCTGGAGTCGGGGTCTGCAGGAATCAGTGTCAGGAGTTGGGGTCTGTATCCGGGTTTAATGTCGGGGTCTGGTTTCGGTGCCTTGAGTCATGCTCTGGAATCGGGGTCTGGAGTCGGGGACTGGAGGAATCGGGGTCTGGAGGAGTCGGGTACTGGAGGAGTCGGGGTCTGGAGGTGTCTGGGTCTGGAGGAGTCGGGGTCTGGAGGAGTCGGGGCAGGAGTCGTGGTCTGGAGTCGGAGTCTGCAGTCGAGGTCTAGAGTCAGGATCTGGAGTCGGGGTCTAAAGTCGGGGACTGGATTCGGGATCTGGAGTCGGGGTATTTAGTCGGGGACTGGAATCGAGTTCTGGAGTCGAGCTTTGGAGTCGTGGACTGGAGTCAGGGCCTGGAGTGGGGTCAAGGAGCTGGGGTCTGGATTAATCGGTGTCGGGAGTCGTGGTCTGCAGTTGGGGTCTGGAGTCGGGGTCTAGACGGGTCGGGGTCTGGAGAAGTCGGGGTCTGGAGATGGGCTCTGGAGTCGGGGTCTGGATGTTTCTGGGTCTGTAGTCAGGTTCTGGAGTTGGGTCCTGGAGTTCGGGTCTGGAGGAATCAGTGTCGGAAGTCGGGGCCGGTATCCGGGTGAGATGTCGTGGTCTGGTTTCTGAGTCTGGAGCCACGCTCTGGAATCGGAGTCTGGAGTTGGGATCTTGAGGAGTTGGTGTCTTTAGTCAGGCTCTGCAGTCGGTATCTGGAACCGGGGTCTGGAGGAATGGGGGTCTGGAGTCGGGGTCTGGAGTCAGGGTATGCAGGTGTCGGGGTCTGGAGAAGTAGGGCTCTGGAGGCTTGGACAGGAAGAGTCGGTGTCTGGAGTCAGGGTCTCGAGGAGTCGGGGTCTGGAGTCGGGTTATGGAGCCTGGTTCTGGATAGAAAGGTCGGAGTCTGGCTCTGGAGGAGTCGAGGTATGATGTCAGAGTCTGGGGTCGTGTTCTGGAGTTGGAATCTGGAGTCAGGGTCTGGAGCAGTCTGGGTGTGGAGTCAGTGTGTGGAGTCGGGGTCTGGAAGAGTCGGGGTCTGCAGTCGGGGTCTGGAGCAGTCGGCTTTGGGTGTCGGGATCTGGTGTCTGGATCTGGAGATGGAGCCTGGAGTTGGGGTCTGGAGTCGGTATCTGGAATCGGGTCTGGAGTCGGGGACTGCAGGAGTCGGGGTCTGGAGAAGTTGGGGTCTGGAGTCGGGGTCTGGAGTCGGGGTCTGGAGTTGGGGTGTGGAGGATTCAGGGCCTGGAGTAGTCGGGGTCTGGAAGAGTCGAAGTCTGGAGGAGTTGGGGTCTGCAGGGTTCGGGGTCAGGAGGAGTTGGCGTCTGGAGTTGGGGTCTGGAGTCGGGGTCTGCAGGAATCAGGGTCGGGAGTCGGGGTCAGTGTCCGGGTCAGATGTCGGGGTCTGGATTCGGTGTCTGGAGTCACGCTCTGGAATCGGGGTCTGGAGTCGGGGACTGGAGGAATCGGGGTCTGGATGAGTCGGGGTCTTTAGTCAGGCTCTGGGGTCAGGGTCTGGAGCCGTGGTCTGGAGGAATCGGTGTCGGGAGTCAGGGTCTGGATAACAGGTTTTGGAGGAGACAGGGTCTGGAAGATTCGGGGTCTGGAGAAGTCGGGGTCTGAGGGAGTTGGGGTCTGGAGGAGTCGGGGTCTGGAGGAGTCGGGGTCTGGAGAAGTCGGGGTCTGAAGGAGTCGCGGCCTGGAGTCGGAGTCTGGAATCAGGGTCTGGAGTCAGGATCTGGAGTCGGGGTCTAAAGTTGGGGACTGGAGGAGTTGGGATCTGGAATCGGGGTCTGGAGGAGTCGGGGACTGGAGGAGTCGGGTCTGGAGGAGTTGCAGTCCTGAGTTGGGGTCTGGAGGAGTCGAGGTCTGGTGTCGGTGTCTGGAGTCGGGGTATAGAGTCGGGGTCTGTAGTCAGGTTCTGGAGGAGCCGGGGTCTGGAGTCGGGGTATAGAGTCGGGGTCTGGAGTCAGGTTCTGGGAGAGTCGGGGTCTGGAGGAGTCGTGCTCTGGAGGAGTCGGGGTCTGGAGGAGTCGGGGTCTGGAGGAGTCGGGGTCTGGACGAGTTGGGGTCTGGAGGAGTCAGGACCTGAATTCTGCGTCTGGAGTCGGGGTTTGGAGGAGTCGCGGTCTGGAGGAGTCGGGTTCTGGAGGAGTCAGGGTCTGGAGGAGTCGGGTTCTGCTGGAGTCAGGGTCTGGAGGAGTCGCGGTCTGGAGGGGTCGGGGTCTGGATGATTCGGGGTCTGGAGGAGTCGGTGTCTGGGGGAGTTGGGGTCTTGAGTTGGGGACTGGATGAGTCAAGGTCTGGTGTCGGTGTCTGTAGATGGGGTACAGATTCGGGGTCTGAAGTCAGGGTCTGGATGAGTTGGGGGCTGCAGTCGGGGTATAGAGTCGGGGTCTGGAGCCAGGGTCTGATGGAGTTGGCGTCTTGAGTTGGGGTCTGGAGGAGTCAGGGTCTGGAGGAATCGGGGTCTGGAGGAGTTGGGGTCTGGAGGAGTTTGGGTCGGGAGGTGTTGGGGTCGGGAGTCAGTGTTTGGAGTCGCAGTCTGGAGTCGCAGTCTGGAGTCATGGACTGGTGCCGTTTTCACAAGCAATTGGTGTTGGGAGTCAGGGTCTGGATATGGGTCTGGAGTCGGGGTCTGGAGACGGGCTTTGGAGTCAGGGTCTGGAGTTTGGGTTTGGAGGGGTCAGCGTCTGGAGGAGTCGGGCTCTGGCGGAGTCAGGGTCTGGAGTTGGGGTGTGGAGGAGTCGTGGTCTGTATTTGGGATCTGTAGTCAGGGTCTGGATTCTGGGTCTGGAGCGATCATGGTCGGGAGTCGGGGTCTATATCCGGGTCAGATACCAGGGTCTGTTTTTGGGGTCTGGAGTCAAGCTCTGGAATCAGGGTCTGGAGTCGGAATCTGGAGGAGTCGGTGTCTGGATGACTCGGGGTCTTTAGTCAGGCTCTGGAGTCGGGGTCTGGAGGAATCAGTGTCGGGAGTCGGGGTCTAGATACGGGTCTGGAGTCGGGGTCAGGAGTTGGGGACTTGGATCAGGGTCTGAAATCAGGGTCTGGAGTCGGGGTTTGGGGGAGTCGGGGTGTGGAGGAGTTGGAGTGTGGAGTCGGGTTCTGGAGCAGTCGGGGTCTGGAGAAGTCGGGGTCTGGAGGAATCGGGGTCAGGAGGAGTCGGTGTCTGGAGGAGTCGGGGTGTGTAGTCGGTGTCTGGAGCCGGGGTGTTGAGTCGGGGTCTGGAGACAGGGTCTGGAGGAGTTGGGGTCTGGAATAGTCAGGGTTTGGAGTCAGGGTGCGGAGTCGGACCGTAGAGCCGGGGTCTGGAGGAGTCACGGTCGGAAGAAGTCGGGGTTGGGAGAAGTGGGGGTCGGTAGAAGTCGGAGTCGGGAGAAGTTGGTGTCTGGCATCCGGATCTGGTGACGTGGTCTGGAATTGTGGTCTGGAGTCAGAGTCTGGAGAAGTCGAGGTCGGGAGTCCGGGTCTGGCGTCCGGATCTGGTGGAATCGGTGTCTGGAGGAGTCGGGGTCAGAAGTCAGGGTCTGGAATTGGGGTGTGGAGTCGGGGTTTGGAGTGAGAGTCTGGAGGATTGGCGGTCTGGAGGAGTCGGGGTGTGGAGTCGCGGTGTGGAGGAATTGGGGTGTGTAGTCGGTGTCTGGAGCCGGGGTGTTGAGTCGCGGTTTGGAGACAGGGTGTGGAGGAGTTGGGATCTGGAGGAGTCAGGGTGTGGAGTCGGGGTGTGGAGTCGGAGTGTGGAGTCGGGGTCTGGAGGAGTTGGGGTCTGGAGGAGTCGGGGTCTGGAGGAGTTGGGGTGTGGAGTCAGGGTGTGTAGTCGGGGTGTGAAGTCCGGGTCTGGAGGAGTCAGGGTCTGGAGTCGGGGTCTGGAGTCGGGGTCTGGAGGAGTCGGGGTCTGGAGGAGTCGGGGTCTGGAGAAGTCGGGGTTGGGAGAAGATGGGGTCGGGAGTTGGACACTGGCGTCTGGATCAGGAGACGAGGTCTAGAGTCTGGGTCTGGAGGAGTTGGGGTGTGGAGTCGGGGTGTTGCGTTGGGGTGTGGAGTCGGGGTCTGGAGGAGTCTGGGATTGGAGTCAGGGTCTGGAGGAGTCGGGCTCTGGCGGAGTTGGGGTGTGGAGTCGGGGTCTGGAGTCGGCTTGTTGAGTCGGGGTTTGGAGTGAGGGTCTGGAGGAGTCGTGGTCTGGAGGAGTCATGGTGTGGAGTCGGGGGGTGGAGTCGAGGTGAGAAGTCGGAGTGTGGAGTTGGGGTCTGGAGGAGTCAGGGTCTGAAGTCAGGTTCTGGAGTCGGGGTCTGGAGTCTGGGTCTGGTGACTGGATCTGGAGACGCGGTCTGGAGTCGGGGTCTGGAGGAGTCAGGGTATGGAGTTGGGCTGTGGAGTCGGAGTGTGGAGTCGGGGTCTGTAGGATTCAGGGTCTGGAGAGCGGGGTCTGGAGGAATCGGGGTGTGTAGTTGGTGTCTGGAGCCGGGGTGTTGAGTCGCGGTTTGGAGACAGGGTCTGGAGGATTTGGGGTCTGGAGGAGTCAGGGTGTGGAGTCGGGGTGTAGAGTCGGAGTGTGGAGTCGGGGTCTGGAGGAGTCCGGGTCTGGAGTCGGGGTCTGGAGGAGTTGGGCTGTGGAGTCGGGGTGTGGAGTCGGGGTGTGGAGTCCGGGTCTGGAGGAGTCAGAGTCTGGAGTCGGGGTCTGGAGGTGTCGGGGTCTGGAGCCGGGGTCTGGAGAAGTTGGGGCTGGGAGAAGATAGGGTCGGGAGTCATGGACTGGTGTCCGGATCTGGAGACGTGGTCTAGAGTCGGGGTCTGGGGGAGTTGGGGTGTGGAGTCGGGGTGAGAAGTCAGAGTGTGGAGTTGGGGTCTGGAGGAGTCAGGGTCTGAATTCAGGTTCTGGAATCGGGGTCGGGAGTCGGGGTCTGGTGACTGGATCTGGAGACGGGTCTGGATTCGGGGTCTGGATTCGAGGGCTGGAATCGGGGGCTGGAGTCGGGGGTTGGAGTCAGGTCTGGAGCAGTCGGGGTCTGGAGGAATCGGTGTGTGGAGTCGGTGTATGCAGTCGCAGTCTGGAGTCGGGCTCTGGAGTCGGGATGTTGAGTTGGGGTGTGGAGTCGAGGTCTGGGGTCGGGGTATGGAGCAGTCGGGGTCTGGAGGAGTCGGGGTCAGGATAATCGGGGTCGGGAGAAGTCGGGAGAAGTCGGGTTCGGGAGAAGTCAGGGTCGGGAGAAGTCGGGGTCTGGAGGAGTCGGTGTCTGGAGTCGGGGTCTGGAGTAGGGGTCTGGAGTCGGGCTCTGGAGTCGGGTTCTGGAGTGGGGGTGTTGAGTTGGGGTGGGGGGTCGGGGTATGGAGCAGTCGGGGTCTGGAGGAGTCAGGGTCTGGATAATCGGGGTCGGGAGAAGTCGGGTTCGGGAAAAGTCGGGGTTGGGAGAAGTCAGGGTCGGGAGAAGTCGGGGTCGGGAGAAGTCAGGGTCTGGCATCTGGATCTGGTGATGCGGTCTGGAATCAGGGTCTGGAGACAGGGTCAGGAGTCGGGGTGTGGAGTCGGTGTGTGGATTTTGGGTGTTGAGTCGGGGTGTGGAGTCATGGTCTGGAGGAGTCGGAGTCTGGAGGAATCGTGGTGTGGAGTCGGGGTGTGGAGTCGGGGTGTGAAGTCGGGGTGTGAAGTCAGAGTGTGGAGTTGGAGTGCGGAATCGTGGTCTGGAGGACTCAGGGTCTGGAGTCGGGGTCTGGAGTGGGGCTCTGAAGTCAGGGTGTTGAGTCGGGGTGTGGAGTCAGGGTCTGGGGTCGGGGTATGGAGCAGTCGGGGTCTGGAGGAGTTGGGGTCTGGATAATCGGGGTCGGGAGAAGTCGGTTTTGGGAGAAGTCAGGGTCGCGGGATTTCGGGGTCTGGAGGAGTCGGGGTTTGGAGGAGTCGGGGTGTGGAGTCGGTGACTGGAGCCGAGGTGTTGAGTCGGGGTTTGGAGACAGGGTCTGGAGGAGTTGGATCCTGGAGGAGTCAGGGTGTGGAGTCGGGGTGTGGAGTCGGGGTGTGGAGTCGATGTCTGGAGGAGTCAGGGTCTGGAGTCGGGGTCTGCAGGAGTCAGGGTGTGGAGTCGGGGTGTGTAGTTGGGGTGTGGAGTCCGGGTCTGGAGGAGTCAGGGTCGGGAGTCGGGGTCTGGAGGAGTCGGGGTCTGGACCGGGGTCTGGAGAAGTCGGGGTTGGGAGAAGATGAGGTCGGGAGTCGGACACTGGCGTCTGGATCTGGAGACGCGGTCTAGAGTCGGGGTCTGGAGGAGTTGGGGTGTGGAGTTGGGGTGTGGAGTCGGGGTGTTGCGTCGGGGTGTGGAGTCGGTGTCTGGAGGAGTCTGGGATTGGAGTCGTGGTCTGGAGGAGTCGGGCTCTGGCGGAGTCGGGGTGTGGAGTCGGGGTCTGGAGTCGGGTTGTTGAGTCGGGGTTTGGAGTGAGGGTCTGGAGGAGTCACGGTCTGGAGGAGTCGTGGTGTGGAGTCGGGGCTGGAGTCGGGGTGAGAAGTCGGAGTGTGGAGTTTGGGTCTGGAGGAGTCAGGGTCTGGAGTCAGGTTCTGGAGTCGGGGTCGGGAGTCGGGGTCTGGTGACTGGATCTGGAGACGGGGTCTGGAGTCGGGGTCAGGATTCGAGGGCTGGAATCGGGGGCTGGAGTCGGGGTCTGGAGGAGTCGGGGTCTGGAGGAGTCGGGGTCTGGAGGGGTCGGTGTGTGGAGTCGGGGTCTGGAGTCGGGCTCTGGAGTTGGGCTCTGGAGTTGGGGTGTTGAGTTGAGGTGTGGAGTCCGGTTCTGGGGTTGGGGTATGCAGCAGTCGGGGCCTGGAGGAGTCGGGGTCTGGAGGAGTCAGGGTCTGGATAATCAGGGTCGGGAGAAGTTGGGTTCGGGAGAAGTCAGGGTTGGGATAAGTCAGAGTCGGGAGAAGTCGGGGTCTGGCATCCGGATCTGGTGACGCGGTCTGGAATCGGGGTCTGGAGTCGTGGTCAGGAGTCGGGGTCTGGAGGAGTCGGGGTCTGGAGTCGGGGTGTGAAGTCGGAGTGTGGAGTCGGAGTGTGGAATCGGGGTCTGGAGGACTCAGGGTCTGGAGGAGTCGGGGTCTGGAGGAGTCGGGGTGTGGAGTCGGTGTCTGGAGCCGGGGTCTGGAGGAGTCAGGGTGTGGAGTCAGAGTGTGCAGTCGGGGTCTGGAGGAGTCGGGGTCTGGAGGAGTCGGGGTGTGGAGTCAGGGTCTGGAGTCGGGGTGTGTTGTCGGGGCGTGGAGTCCGGGTCTGGAGGAGTCAGGGTCTGGAGTCGGGGTCTGGAGGAGTCGGGGTCTGGAGCCGGGGTCTGGAGATGTCGGGGTTGGGAGAAAATGGGGTTGGGAGTTGGGGACTGGCGTCTGGATCTGGAGACGTGGTCTAGAGTCGGGGTCTGGAGGAGTTGGGGTGTGGAGTTGGGGTGTTGCATCGGGGTGTGGAGTCGGGGTCTGGAGGAGTCTGGGATTGGAGTCGGGGTCTGGAGGAGTCGAGCTCTGGCGTAGTCGGAGTCTGGTGGAGTCGGGGTCTGTAGTCGGGGTGTTGAGTCAGGGTTTGGAGTGAGAGTCTGGAGGCGTTGTTGTGTGGAGTCAGGGTGTGGAGTTGGGGTGTGGAGTCGGGGTGAGAAGTCGGAGTGTGGAGTTGGGGTCTGGAGGATACAGGGTCTGGAGTCAGGTTCTGGAGTCGGTGTCTGGATTCGAGGGCTGTAATCGGGGGCTGGAGTCGGGGGCTGGAGTCGTTTTGGAGGAGTCGGGGTCAGGAGTCGGTGTCTGGAGTCGGGCTCTGGAGTCAGGCTCTGGAGTCGGGGTCTGGGGTCGGGGTATGGAGCAGTCGGGGTCTGGAGGAGTCGTGGTCTGGAGGAGTCGGGTTCTGGATAAGTCGGGGTCGGGAGAAGTCGGGGTCGGGAGAAGTAGGGGTCGGGAGAAGTCGGGGTCGGGAGAAGTCATGGTCTGGCGTCCGGATCTGGTGACGCGGTCTGGAATTGGGGTCTGGAGTCGGGCTCTGGAGTCGGAGTCTGGAGAAGTCGAGGTCAGGAGTTAGGGTCTGGCGTCCGGATCTGGAGGAATCGGTGTCTGGAGGAGTCGGGGTCAGAAGTCAGGGTCTGGAATTGGGTTGTGGAGTCGGGGTTTGGAGTGAGAGTCTGGAGGATTGGTGGTCTGGAGGAGTCGGGGTGTGGAGTCGGGGTATGGAGATGTCAGTGTCTGGAGGAGTCAGTGTCTGGAGTCGGGGTCTGGGGTCGGTTTCTGGAGTTGGGGTCGGAAGGAGTCGGGGTTGGGAGTCGGGGTATGGAGACTGGATCTGGAGATGGGGTCTGGAGTCGGGGTCTGGTTTCGAGGGCTGGAGTCGGGATTTGGAGTCGGGAGCTGGAGGAGTCGGGGTCTGGAGGAGGGATCTAGAGTCGGGCTCTGGAGTCAGTGTATGGAGCAGTCGGGGTCTGGAGAAGTCGGGTTCTGGAGGAATCGGGGTCAGGAGGAGTCGGGGTCTGGAGGAGTCGGGGTGTGGAGTCGGTGTCTGGAGATGGCGTGTTGAGTCGGGGTTTGGAGTCAGGGTCTGGAGGAGTCGGGGTGTGGAGTCGGGATGTGGAGTCGGGGTGTGGAGTTGAGGTGTGGAGTCGGGGCGTGGAGTCGGGGTCTGGAGGATTCAGGGTCTGGAGTCGGGATCTGGTTTCGAGGGCTGGAGTCGGGGTCTGGAGTCGGGGTCTGGAGGAGTCAGGGTCTGGAGTCGGGGTCTGGAGGAGTTGGGGTATGGAGTCGGGGTGTGTAGTCGGGGTGTGGAGTCCGGGTCTAGAGGAGTCCGAGTCTGGAGTCGGGGTCTGGAGGTTTCAGGTTCTGGAGTCGGGGTCTGGAGTCGGGTTCTGGTGACTGGATCTGGAGACGGGGTCTGGAGTAGGGGTCTGGATTCGAGGGCTGGAATAGGTGGCTGGAGTCGGGGTCTGGAGGAGTCGGGGTCTGGAGGAGTCGGTGTGTGGAGTTGGGGTCTGGAGTCGGGGTCTGGAGTCGGGGTCTGGAGTCAGGGTGTTGAGTTGGGGTGCGGAGTCGAGGTCTGGGGTCGGGGTATGGAGCAGTCGGGGTCTGGAGGAGTCAGGGTCAGGATAATCGGGGTCGGGAGAAGTCGGGAGAAGTCGGGTTCGGGTGAAGTCGGGGTCGGGAGAAGTCGGGGTCTGGAGGAATCGGGGTCAGGAGGAGTCGGGGTCTGGAGGAGTCGGGACGTGGAGTCAGTGTCTGGAGCCGGGGTGTTGAGTCGGGGTTTGGAGGCAGAGTCTGGAGGAGTTGGGGTCTGGAGGAGTCAGGGTGTGGAGTCGGGGTGTGGAGTCGGACCGTGGAGTCGGGGTCTGGAGGAGTCAGGGTCTGGAGTCGGGGTCTGGAGGAGTCAGGGTCTGGAGTCGGGGTCTGGAGGAGTCGGGGTGTGTAGTTGGGGTGTGGAGTCCGGGTCTGGAGGAGTCAGGGTCTGGAGTTGGGGTCTGGAGTCGGGGTCTGGAGGAGTCGGGGTCTGGAGAAGTCAGGGTTGGGAGAAGATGGGGTTGGGAGTCGGGCACTGGCGTCCGGATCTGGAGAGGCGGTCTAGAGTCGGGGTCTGGAGGAGTTGGTGTGTGGAGTCGGGGTGTTGCATCGGGGTGTCGAATCGGCGTCTGGAGGAGTCTGGGATTGGAGTTGGGTTCTGGAGGAGTCGGGCTCTAGCGGAGTTGGGGTCTGGAGTCGGGTTGTTGAGTCAGGGTTTGGAGTGAGGGCCTGGAGGAGTCGCGGTCTGGAGGAGTCATGGTGTGAAGTCGGGGGTGGAGTCGGGGTGATAAGTCGGAGTGTGGAGTTGGGGTCTGGAGGAGTCAGGGTCTGGAGTCAGGTTCTGGAGTCGGGGTCGGGAGTCAGGGTCTGGTGACTGGATCTGGAGACGGGGTCTGGAGTCGGGGTCTGGATTCGAGGGCTGGAATCGGTGGCTGGAATCAGGGTCTGCAGTCGGGGTCTGGAGGAGTCGGGGTCTGGATAATAGGGGTTTGGAGAACTCGTGAGAAGTCGGGTTCAGGAAAAGTCGGGGTTGGGAGAAGTCAGGGTCTGGCATCCGGATCTGGTGACGTGGTCTGGAATCGGGGTCTGGAGTCAGGGTCAGGAGTCGGGGTGTGGATTTTGGGTGTTGAGTCGGGGTATGGAGTCATGGTCTGGAGGAGTCGGGGTCTGGAGGAATCGTGGTGTAGAGTCGGGGTGTGGAGTCGGGGTGTGAAGTCAGAGTGTGGAGTCGGAGTGCGGAATCGGGGGCTGGAGGACTCAGGGTCTAGAGTCGGGGTCTTGAGTCGTTGGGGTCTGGAGCCGGGGTCTGGAGAAGTCGGGGTTGGGAGAAGATGGGGTTGGGAGTCGGGGACTGGCGTCTGGATCTGGAGACGCAGTCTAGAGTCGGGGTCTGGAGGAGTTGGGGTGTGGAGTCGAGGTGTTGCGTCGGGGAGTGGAGTCGGGGTCTGGAGGAGTCTGGGATTGGAGTCGGGGTCTGGAGGAGTCGGGCTCTGGCGGAGTTATGCTCTGGAGTCGGGGTCTGGAGTCGGGGTGTTGAGTATGGTTGTGGAGTTGGGTTCTGGGGTTGGGGTATGTAGCAGTCGGGGTCTGGAGGAGTTGGGGTCTGGAGGAGTCAGGGTCTGGATAATCGGGGTCGGGAGAAGTCGAGTTCGGGAGAAGTCGGGGTTGGGAGAAGTCAGGGTCGGGAGAAGTTGGGAGAAGTCGGGGTCGGGAGAAGTCGGGGTCTGGCATCCAGATCTGGTGACACGGTCTGGAATCGGGGTCTGGAAACGTGGTCAGGAGTCGGGGTCTGGAGGAGTCGTGGTCTGGAGTCGGGGTCTGGAGTCTGACTCTGGAGGAGTCGGGGTGTGGAATCGGTGTGTGGATTTTGGGTGTTGAGTCAGGGTATGGAGTCATGGTCTGGAGGAGTCGGGGTCTGGAGGAATCGTGGTGTGGAGACGGGGTGTGGAGTCAGGGTGTGAAGTCGGAATGTGGAGTCGGAGTGCGGAATCAGGGTCTGGAGGACTCAGGGTCTGGAGGAGTTGGGGTCTGGAGGAGTCGGGGTGTGGAGTCAGTGTCTGGTGCCGGGGTCTGGAGGAGTCAGGGTGTGGAGTCGGAGTGTGCAGTCGGGGTTTGGAGGAGTCGGGTTCTGGAGGAGTCGGGGTGTGGAGTCGGGGTCTGGAGTCGGGGTGTGTTGTCGGGGTGTGGAGTCCGGGTCTGGAGGAGTCAGGGTCTGGATTCGGGGTCTGGAGGAGTCGGGGTCTGGAGCCGGGGTCTGGAGATGTCGGGCTTGGGAGAAGATGGGGTTGGGAGTCGGGGACTGGTGTCTGGATCTGGAGACGCGGTCTAGAGTCGAGGTCTGGAGGAGTTGGGGTGTGGAGTCGGGGTGTTGCGTCGGGGTGATACGTTGGGGCCCGGAGCAGTCTGGGATTGGATGCGGGTTCTGGAGGAGTCGGGGTCTGGAGGAGTCTGTGTGTGGAGTCAGGGTCTGGAGTCGGGGTCTGGAGTCGGGCACTGGAGTCGGGGTGTTCAGTTGGGGTGTGGGGTCGGGGTATGGAGCAGTCGGGGTCTGGAGGAGTCAGGGTCTGGATAATCGGGGTCGGGAGAACTCGTGAGAAGTCGGGTTCGGGAAAAGTCGGGGTTGGGAGAAGTCAAGGTCTGGCATCCGGATCTGGTGACGCGGTCTGGAATCGGGGAATGGAGTCAGGGTCAGGAGTCAGGGTGTGGATTTTGGGTGTTGAGTCGGGGTATGGAGGCATGGTCTGGAGGAGTCGGGGTCTGGAGGAATCGTGGTGTAGAGTCGGGGTGTGGAGTCGGGGTGTGAAGTCAGAGTGTGGAGTTGGAGTGCGGTATCGGGGGCTGGAGGACTCAGGGTCTGGAGTCGGGGTCTTGAGTCGTCGGGGTCTGGAGCCGGGGTCTGGAGAAGTCGGGGTTGGGAGAAGATGGGGTTGGGAGTCGCGGACTGGCGTCTGGATCTGGAGACGCGGTCTAGTTTCGGGGTCTGGAGGAGTTGGGGTGTGGAGTCGAGGTGTTGCGTCAGGGTGTGGAGTCGGGGTCTGGAGGAGTCTGGGATTGGAGTAGGGGTCTGGAGGAGTCGGGCTCTGGCGGAGTCGGGGTGTGGAGTCGGGGTCTGGAGTCGGGTTGTTGAGTCTGGGTTTGGAGTGAGGGTCTGGAGGAGTCGCGGTCTGGAGGAGTCGTGGTGTGGAGTCGGGGGTGGAGTCGGGGTGAGAAGTCGGAGTGTGGAGTTGGGGTCTGGAGTAGTCAGGGTCTGGAGTCAGGTTCTGGAGTCGGGGTCGGGAGTCGGGGTCTGGTGACTGGATCTGGAGACGGGGTCTGGAGTCGGGGTCTGGATTCGAGGGCTGGAATCGGTGGCTGGAGTCGTGATCTGGAGGAGTCGGGGTCTGGAGGAGTCGGTGTGTGGAGTCGGGGTCTGGAGTCGGGCTCTGGAGTTGGGCTCTGGAGTCGGGCTCTGGAGTCGGGGTGTTGAGTTGGGTTGTGGAGTCGGGTTCTGGGGTCGGGGTATGTAGCAGTCGGGGTCTGGAGGAGTCGGGGTCTGGAGGAGTCAGGGTCTGGATAATCAGGGTCGGGAGAAGTCGAGTTCGGGAGAAGTCGGGGTTGGGAGAAGTCAGGGTCGGGAGAAGTCGGGAGAAGTCGGGGTCGGGAGAAGTCGGGGTCTGGCATCCAGATCTGGTTACACGGTCTGGAATCGGGGTCTGGAAACGTTGTCAGGAGTCGGGGTCTGGAGGAGTCGGGGTGTGGAATCGGGGTGTGGATTTTGGGTGTTGAGTCGGGGTATGGAGTCATGGTCTGGAGGAGTCGGGGTCTGGAGGAATCGTGGTGTGGAGACGGGGTGTGGAGTCGGGGTGTGAAGTCAGAATGTGGAGTCGGAGTGCGGAATCGGGGTCTGGAGGACTCAAGGTCTGGAGGAGTCGGGGTCTGGAGGAGTCGGGGTCTGAATGAGTCGGGGTGTGGTGTCAGTGTCTGGAGCCGGGGTCTGGAGGAGTCAGGGTGTGGAGTCGGAGTGTGCAGTCGGGGTTTGGAGGAGTCGGGGTCTGGAGGAGTCGGGGTGTGGAGTCGGGGTCTGGAGTCGGGGTGTGTTGTCGGGGTGTGGAGTCCGGGTCTGGAGGAGTCAGGGTCTGGATTCGGGGTCTGGAGGAGTCGGGGTCTGGAGCCGGGGTCTGGAGATGTCGGGCTTGGGAGAAGATGGGGTTGGGAGTCGAGGACTGGCGTCTGGATCTGGAGACGCGGTCTAGAGTCGAGGTCTGGAGGAGTTAGGGTGTGGAGTCGGGGTGTTGCGTCGGGGTGATACGTTGGGGCCCGGAGGAGTCTGGGATTGGAGTCGGGTTCTGGAGGAGTCGGGGTGTGGAGTCGGGGTCTGGAGTCACGTTGTTGAGTCAGGGTTTGGAGTGAGGGTCTGGAGGTGTCGTGGTGAGGTGTCGTGTTGTGGAGTCGGGGTGTGGAGTCGGGGTGTGGAGTTGGGGTGAGAAGTCGGAGTGTGGAGTTGGGGTCTGGAGTCGGGGTATGGAGCAGTCGGGGTCTGGAGGAGTCGTGGTCTGGAGGAGTCGAGTTCCGGATAAGTCGGGGTTGGGAGAAGTTGGGGTCGGGAGAATTCGGGGTCGGGAGAAGTCGGGGTCGGGAGAAGTCGGAGTCGGGAGAAGTCTGGGTCTGGCGTCCGGATCTGGTGACACGGACTGGAATTGAGGTCTGGAGTCGGGGTCAGGGGCCGGGGTGTGGATTTTGGGTGTTGAGTTGGGGTATGGAGTCATGGTTTGGAGGAGTCGGGGTCTGGAGGAATCGTGGTGTGGAGTCGGGGTCTGGAGTCGGGGTGTGAAGTCAGAGTGTGGAGTCGGAGTGCGGAATCTGGGTCTTGAGGACTCAGGGTCTGGAGTCGGGGTCTTGAGTCGTCGGGGTCCGGAGCCGGGGTCTGGAGAAGTCGGGGTTGGGAGAAGATGGGGTTGGGAGTCGGGGACTGGCGTCGGGATCTGGTGAAGCGGTCTAGAGTCGGGGTCTGGAGGTGTGGAGTCGGGGTGTTGCGTCGGGGTGTGGAGTCGGGGTCTGGAGGAGTCTGGGATTGGATTCGGGGTCTGGAGGAGTCGGGCTCTGGCGAAGTCAGAGTCTGGTGGAGTCGGGGTGTGGAGTCGGGGTGTGGAGTCGGGGTGTTGAGTCGGGGTTTGGAGTGAGGGTCTGGAGGAGTCGTTGTGTGGAGTCAGGGTGTGGAGTCGGGGTGAGAAGTCGGAGTGTGGAGTTGTGGTCTGGAGGATTCAGGGTCTGGAGTCAGGTTCTGGAGTCGGGGTCTGGATTCGAGGGCTGTAATCGGGGGCTGGAGTCGAGGGCTGGAGTCGTTTTGGAGGAGTCGGGGTCTGGGGTCGGGGTACGGAGCAGTCGGGGTCTGGAGGAGTCGTGGTCTGGAGGAGTCGAGTTCTGGATAAGTCGGGGTCGGGAGAAGTCGGGGTCGGGCGAAGTAGGGGTCGGGAGAAGTCGGGGTCGGGAGAAGTCGGAGTCGGGAGAAGTCGGGGTCTGGCATCCGGATCTGGAGGAATTGCTGTCTGGAGGAGTTGGGGTCAGAAGTTAGGGTCTGAAATTGGGTTGTGGAGTCGGGGTTTGGAGTGAGAGACTGGAGGTTTGGTGGTCTGGAGGAGTCGGGGTGTGGAGTCGGAGTGTGGAGTCGGGGTGTGGAGGTGTCAGTGTCTGGAGGAGTCAGTGTCTGGAGTCGGGGTCTGGGGTCAGTTTCTGGAGTTGGGGTCAGGAGGAGTCGGGGTCGGGAGTCGGGGTCTGGAGACTGGATCTGGAGATGGTGTCTGGAGTCGGGGTCTCGTTTCGAGGGCTGGAGTCGGGGTCTGGAGTCGGGGGCTGGAGGAGCCGGGGTCTGGAGGAGGGATCTTGAGTCGGGCTCTGGAGTCAGGGTATGGAGCAGTCGGGGTCAGGAGAAGTCGGGGTCTGGAGGAATCGGGGTCAGGAGGAGTCGGGGTCTGGAGGAGTCGGGGTGTGGAGTCGGGGTCTGGAGGAGTTGGGGTCTGGAGGAGTCAGGGTGTGGAGTCGGGGTCTGGAGGAGTTGGGGTCTGGAGGATTCAGGGTGTGGAGTCGTGGTGTGGAGTCGGGGTGTGGAGTCGGGGTGTGAAGTCGGGGTGTGGAGTCGGGGTCTGGAGGATTCAGGGTTTAGAGCCGGGGTCTGGAGGAGTCGGGTCTGGAGTCGGGGTGTGTAGTCGGGATCTGGAGTCAGGGTCCGGAGGAGTCAGGGTCTGGAGTCGGGGTCTGGAGAAGTTGGGGTTGGGAGAAGATAAGTTTGGGAGTCGGGGTCTGGCGTCTGGATCTGGAGATGCGGTCTAGAGTCGGGGTCTGGAGGAGTCAGGGTGTTGCGTCGGGGTGTTGCGTCGGGGTGTTGCGTCGGGGTGTTGCGTTCGGGTCTGGAGGAGTCTGGGATTGGAGTCGGGGTCTGGAAAAGTCGGGCTCTGGCAGAGTCGGAGTCTGGAAGAGTCGGGGTGTGGAGTCAGGGTGTGGAGTCGGGGTGTTGAGTCGGGGTTTGGAGTGAGGGTCTGGAGGAGTCGCGGTCTGGAGGAGTCATGCTGTGTAGTCGGGGTGTGGAGTCGGGGTGAGAAGTTGGAGTGTGGAGTTGGGGTCCGGAGGAGTCAGGGTCTGGAGTCAGGTTCTGGAGTCGGGGACGGGAGTCGGGGTTTGGTGACTGGATCTGGAGATGGGGTCTGGAGTCGGGGTCTGGATTCGAGGGCTGGAATCGGGGGCTGGAGTCGGGGGCTAGAGGAGTCGGGGTCTGGAGGAGTCGGGGTCTGGAGGAGTCGGGGTCTGGAGGAGTAGGGGTCAGGAGGAGTCAGGGTCTGGAGGACTCGGGGTCTGGAGGAGTCGGGGTCTGGAGGGGTCGGGGTCTGGAGGAGTTGGGGTCTGGAGGAGTTGTGGTCTGGAGGAGTTGGGTTCTGGATAAGTCGGGGTCAGGAGAAGTCGGGGTCGGGAGAAGTAGGGGTCGGGAGAAGTCGGGGTCGGGAGAAGTCGGAGTCGGGAGAAATCGGGGTCTGGCATCCGGATCTGGTGACGCGGTCTGGAATCGGGGTCTGGAGTCAGGGTCTGGAGTCAGGGCCTGCAGTTGGGGTCTGGAGTCGGAGTCTGGAGAAGTCGAGGTCAGGTGTCGGGGTCTGGTGTCCGGATCTGGAGGAATCGGTGTCTGGAGGATTCGGGGTCAGAAGTCAGGGTCTGGAATTGGGTTGTGGAGTCGGGGTTTGGAGTGAGAGTCTGGAGGATTGGTGGTCTGGAGGAGTCGGGGTGTGGAGTCGGGGCGTGGAGGTGTCAGTGTCTGCAGGAGTCAGTGTCTGGAGTCGGGGTCTGGGGACTGTTTCTGGAGTTGGGGTCAGGAGGAGTCAGGGTCGGGAGTTGGGGTCTGTAGACTGGATCTTGAGATGGGGTCTGGAGTCAGGGTCTGGTTTCGAGGGCTGGAGTCGGGGTCTGGAGTCGGGGGTTGGAGTAGTCGGGGTCTGGAGGAGGGTTCTGGAGTCGGGCTCTGGAGTCAGAGCATGGAGCAGTCGGGGTATGGAGAAGTCGGGGTCTGGAGGAATCGTGGTCAGGAGGAGTCGGGGTCTGGAGGAGTCGGGGTGTGGAGTCGGTGTCTGGAGACGGCGTGTTGAGTCGGGGTTTGGAGTCAGGTTCTGGAGGAGTCGGGGTCTGGAGGAGTCAGGGTGTGGAGTCGGGGTCTGGAGTCAGGGTGTGGAGTCGGGGTGTGGAGTCGGGGTGTGGATTCAGGGTGTGGAGTCGGGGTGTGGAGTCAGGGTGTGGAGGATTCAGGGATTGGAGTCGGGGTCTGGAGGAGTCGGGTCTGGAGTCGGGGTCTGTAGTCGGTGTCTAGTGACAGCGTGTTGAGTCGGGGTTTGGAGTGAGGGTCTGGAGGAGTCGGGGTCTGGAGGAGTCAGGGTGTGGAGTCGGGATGTGGAGTCGGGGTGTGGAGTCGGGGTCTGGAGTCGGGGTCTGGAGGAGTCGGGGTCTGGAGGAGTTGCGGTGTGGAGTCGGGGTGAGGAGTCGGGGTGTGGAGTCCGGGTCTGGAGGGGTCAGAGTCTGGAGTCGGGCTGTGGAGGTGTCAGGTTCCGGAGTCGGGGTCTGGAGTCGGGGTCTGGTGACTGGATCTGGAGACGGGGTCTGGAGTAGGGGTCTGGATTCGAGGGCTGGAATAGGCAGCTGGAGTCGGGGGCTGGAGTCGGGATCTGGAGGAGTCGTGGTCTGGAGAAGTCGGGGTCTGGCTGAATCGGGGTCAGGAGGAGTTGGGGTCTGGAGGAGTCGGGGTGTGGAGTCGGTGTCTGGAGACGGCGTGTTGAGTCGGGGTTTGGAGTCGGGGTCTGGAGGATTCAGGGTGTGGAGTCGTGGTGTGGAGTCGGGGTGTGGAGTCGGGGTGTGGAGTCGGGGTCTGGAGGATTCAGGATTTAGAGTCGGGGTCTGGAGGAGTCGGGTCTGGAGTCGGGGTGTGTAGTCGGGATCTGGAGTCAGGGTCCGGAGGAGTCAGGGTCTGGAGTCGGGGTCTGGAGAAGTTGGGGTTGGGAGAAGATAAGGTTGGGAGTCGGGGTCTGGCGTCTGGATCTGGAGATGTGGTCTAGAGTCGGGGTCTGGAGGAGTCGGGGTGTTGCGTCGGGGTGTTGCGTCGGGGTGTTGCGTTCGGGTCTGGAGGAGTCTGGGATTGGAGTCGGGGTCTGGAAAAATCAGGCTCTGGCAGAGTCAGAGTCTGGTGGAGTCGGGGTGTGGAGTCGGGGTGTGGAGTCGGGGTGTGGAGTCGGGGTGTGCAGTCGAGGTTTGGAGTGAGGGTGTGGAGGAGTCGCGGTCTGGAGGAGTCGTGCTGTGGAGTCAGGGTGTGGAGTCGGGGTGAGAAGTTGGAGTGTGGAGTTGGGGTCTGGAGGAGTCAGGGTCTGGAGTCAGGCTCTGGAGCCGGGGACGGGAGTCGGGGTTTGGTGACTGGATCTGGAGATGGGGTCTGGAGTCGGGGTCTGGATTCGAGGGCTGGAATCGGGTCTGGAGTCGGGGTCTGGAGGAGTTGGGGTCTGGAGGAGTCGGGGTCTGGAGGAGTCAGGGTGTGGAGTCGGGATGTGGAGTCGGGGTGTGGAGTCGGGGTCTGGAGTCGGGGTCTGGAGGAGTCGTGGTCTGGAGGAGTTGCGGTGTGGAGTCGGGGTGAGGAGTCGGGGTGTGGAGTCCGGGTCTGGAGGAGTCAGAGTCTGGAGTCGGGGTGTGGAGGTGTCAGGTTCCGGAGTCGGGGTCTGGAGTCGGGGTCTGGTGACTGGATCTGGAGACGGGGTCTGGAGTAGGGGTCTGGATTCGAGGGCTGGAATAGGCAGCTGGAGTCGGGGGCTGGAGTCGGGATCTGGAGGAGTCGTGGTCTGGAGAAGTCGGGGTCTGGCTGAATCGGGGTCAGGAGGAGTTGGGGTCTGGAGGAGTCGGGGTGTGGAGTCGGTGTCTGGAGACGGCGTGTTGAGTCGGGGTTTGGAGTTGGGGTCTGGAGGAGTCGGGGTCTGGAGGAGTCGGGGTCTGGAGGAGTCAGGGTCTGGAGGACTCGGGGTCAGGAGGAGCCGGGGTCTGGAGGAGTCGGGGTCTGGAGGAGTCGGGGTCTGGAGGAGTTGTGGTCTGGAGGAGTTGGGTTCTGGATAAGTCGGGGTCAGGAGAAGTCGGGGTCGGGAGAAGTAGGGGTCGGGAGAAGTCGGGGTAAGGAGAAGTCGGAGTCGGGAGAAGTCGGGGTCTGGCATCCGGATCTGGTGACGCAGTCTGGAATCGGGGTCTGGAGTCGGGGTCTGGAGTCGGGGCCTGCAGTCGGGGTCTGGAGTCGGAGTCTGGAGAAGTCGAGGTCAGGTGTCGGGGTCTGGTGTCCGGATCTGGAGGAATCGGTGTCTGGAGGAGTCGGGGTCAGTAGTCAGGGACTGGAATTGGGTTGTGGAGTCGGGGTTTGGAGTGAGGGTCTGGAGGATTGGTGGTCTGGAGGAGTCGGGGTGTGGAGTCAGGGTGTGGAGGTGTCAGTGTCTGGAGGAGTCAGTGTCTGGAGTCGGGGTCTGGGGTCCATTTCTGGAGTTGGGGTAGGGAGGAGTCGGGGTCGGGAGTCGGGGTCTGGAGACTGGATCTGGAGATGGGGTCTGGAGTCGGGGTCTGGAGTCGGGGGCTGGAAGAGTTGGGGTCTGGAGGAGGGCTCTGGAGTCGGGCTCTGGTGTCAGGGTATGGAGCAGTCGGGGTCTGGAGAAGTCGGGTTCTGGAGGAATCGGGGTCAGGAGGAGTCGGGGTCTGGAGGAGTTGGGGTGTGGAGTCGGTGTCTGGAGACGGCGTGTTGAGTCGGGGTTTGGAGTCAGGGTCTGGAGGAGTCGGGGTCTGGATGAGTCAGGGTGTGGAGTCGGGGTGTGGAGTCGGGGTGTGGTGTCGGGGTGTGGAGTCGGGGTGTGGAGTCGGGGTGTGGAGTCGGGGTGTTGAGTCGGGGTTTGGAGTGAGGGTCTGGAGGAGTCGCGGTCTGGAGGAGTCTTGCTGTGGAGTCAGGGTGCGGAGTCGGGGTGAGAAGTTGGAGTGTGGAGTTGGGGTCTGGAGGAGTCAGGGTCTGGAGTCAAGTTCTGGAGTCGGGGACGGGAGTCGGGGTTTGGTGACTGGATCTGGAGACGGGGTCTTGGAGTCGGGGTCTCGATTCGAGGGCTGGAATCGGGTCTGGAGTCGGGGTCTGGAGGAGTCGGGGTCTGGAGGAGTCGGGGTCTGGAGGAGTCGGGGTCTGGAGGAGTTGTGGTCTGGAGGAGTTGGGTTCTGGATAAGTCGGGGTCAGGAGAAGTCGGGGTCGGGAGAAGTTGGGGTCGGGAGAAGTCGGGGTCGGGAGAATTCGGAGTCGGGAGAAGTCGGGGTCTGGCATCCGGATCTGGTGACGCGGTCTGAAATCGGGGTCTGGAGTCGGGACCTGCAGTCGGGGTCTGGAGTCGGAGTCTGGAGAAGTCGAGGTCAGGTGTCGGGGTCTGGCATCCGGATCTGGAGGAATCGGTGTCTGGAGGAGTCGGGGTCAGAAGTCAGGGACTGGAATTGGGTTGCGGAGTCGTGGTTTGGAGTGAGAGTCTGGAGGATTGGTGGTCTGGAGGAGTCGGGGTGTGGAGTCGGGGTGTGGAGTCGGGGTGTGGAGGTGTCAGTGTCTGGAGGAGTCAGTGTCTGGAGTCGGGGTCTGGGGTCCGTTTCTGGAGTTGGGGTCGGGAGGAGTTGGGGTCGGGAGTCAGGGTCTGGAGACTGGATCTGGAGATGGGGTCTGGAGTCGGGGTCTGGAGTCGGGGGCTGGAGGAGTCGGGGTCTGGAGGAGTCGGGTTCTGGAGGAATCGGGGTCAGGAGGAGTCGGGGTCGGGAGGAGTCGGGGTGTGGAGTCGGTTTCTGGAGACGGCGTGTTGAGTCGGGGTTTGGAGTCTGGGTCTGGAGGAGTCGGGGTCTGGAGGATTCAGGGTGTGGAGTCGGGGTGTGGAGTCGGGGTGTGGTGTCGGGGTGTGGAGTCGGGGTGTGGAGTCGGGGTGTGGAGTCGGGGTGTGGAGTCGGGGTGTGGAGTCGCGGTCTGGAGGATTCAGGGTTTGGAGTCGGGGTCTGGAGGAGTCTGGTCTGGAGTCGGGGTGTGTAGTCGGTGTCTGGTGACGGCGTGTTGAGTCGGGGTTTGGAGTCAGGGTCTGGAGGAGTCGGGGTCTGGAGGAGTCAGGGTGTGGAGTCGGGATGTGGAGTCGGGGTCTGGAGGATTCAGGGTCTGGCGTCGGGGTCTGGTTTCGAGGGCTGGAGTCGGGGTCTGGAGTCGGGGTCTGGAGGTGTCAGGGTCTGGAGTCGGTGTCTGGAGGAGTTGCGGTGTGGAGTCGGGGTGCGTAGTCGGGGTGTGGAGTCCGGGTCTGGAGGAGTCAGAGTCTGGAGTCAGGGTCTGGAGGTGTCAGGTTCGGTAGTCGGGTTCTGGTGACTGGATCTGGAGACGGGGTCTGGAGTAGGGTCTGGATTCGAGGGCTGGAATAGGCGGCTGGAGTCAGGGGCTGGAGTCGGGGTCTGGAGGAGTCGGGGTCTGGAGGAGTCGGTGTGTGGAGTCGGGGTCTGGAGTCGGGGTCTGGAGTCTGGCTCTGGAGTCGGGGTGTTGAGTTGGGGTGTGGAGTCGGGGTCTGCGTTTGGGGTATGCAGCAGTCGGGGTCTGGAGGAGTCAGGGTCTGGATAATCGGGGTCGGGAGAAGTCGGGTTCGGGAAAAGTCGGTGTTGGGAGATGTCAGGGTCGGGAGAAGTCGGGGTCGGGAGAAATCAGGGTCTGGCATCCGGATCTGGTGATGCGGTCTGGTATCGGGGTCTGGAGTCGGGGTCAGGAATCGGGGTGTGGAGTCGTGGTGTGGATTTTGGGTGTTGAGTTGGGGTATGGAGTCATGGTCTGGAGAAGTCGGGGTCTGGAGGAATTGTGGTGTGGAGTTGGGGTGTGGAGTCGGGGTGTGAAGTCAGAGTGTAGTGTCGGAGTGTGGAAACGGGGTCTGGAGGACTCAGTGTCTGGAGTCGGAGTCTTGAGTCGTTGGCGTCTGGAGCCGGGGTCTGGAGAAGTCGGGGTTGGGAGAAGATGGGGTTGGGAGTCGAGGGCTGGCGTCTGGATCTGGGGACGCGGTCTAGAGTCGGGGTCTTGAGGAGTTGGGGTGTGGAGTCGGGGTGTTGCGTCAGGGTGTGGAGTCGGGGTCTGGAGGAGTCTGGGATTGGAGTCGGGGTCTGGAGGAGTCGGGCTCTGGCGGAGTCGGAGTCTGGTGGAATCGGGGTGTGGAGTCGGGGTCTGGAGTCAGGGTTTGGAGTGAGGGTCTGGAGGAGTCATTGTGTGGAGTCAGTGTGTGGAGTTGGGGTGTGGAGTGGGGGTGAGAAGTCGGAGTGTGGAGTTGGGGTCTGGAGGATTCAGGGTCTGGAGTCAGGTTCTGGAGTCGGGGTCTGGATTCTAGGGCTGGAATCGGGGGCTGGAGTCGGGGGCTGGAGTCGTTCTGGAGGAGTCGGGGCAGGCATTGCGGTCTGCAGTCAGAGTCTGGAGTCGGGGTATGGAGTCAGGATCTGGAGTCGGGGTCTAAAGTCGAGGACTGGATTCGGGATCAGGAGACGGGGTATTGAGTCGGATACTGGCGTCAAGGTCTGACGTCGAGCTCTGGAGTCAGGATCTGGAGTCAGGGCCTGGAGGAGTCAGGGTCTGGAGTCAGGATCTGGAGGAGTCGGGGTCTGGAGGAGTTGTAGCCTGGAGGAGACGGGTTCTGGATAAGTCGGGGTCGGGAGAAGCAGGGGTCGGGAGAAGTCGGGGTCGGGAGAAGTCGGAGTCGGGAGAAGTTGGGGTCTGGCGTCCGGATCTGGTGACGCGGTCTGGAATCGGGGTCTGGAGTCGGTGTCTGGAGTCGGGGTCTGGAGTCGGGGTCTTGAGTCGGAGTCTGGAGAAGTCGAGGTCAGGAGTCGGTGTCTGGCGTCTGAATATGGAGGAATCGGTGTCTGGTGGAATCGGGGTCAGAAGTCAGGGTCTGGAATTGGGGTGTGGAGTCGGGGTTTAGAGTTGGGGTGTGGAGGTGTCAGGGTCTGGAGGAGTCAGTGTCTGGAGTCGGGGTCTGGGGTCAGTTTCTGGAGTTGGGGTCAGGAGGAGTCGGGGTCGGGAGTCGCGGTCGGGAGACTGGATCTGGAGATGGGGTCTGGAGTCGGGGTCTGGTTTCGAGGGCTGGAGTCGGGGTCTGGAGTCAGGTTCTGGAGTCGGGGACGGGAGTCGGGGTTTGGTGACTGGATCTGGAGACGGGGTCTGGAGTCGGTGTCTGGATTCAAGGGATGGAATCGGGGGCTGGAGTTGGGGTCTGGAGGAGTCGGGGTCTGGAGGAGTCGGGGTCTGGAGGAGTAGGTGTCTGGAGGAGTCAGGGTCTGGAGCACTCGGGGTCTGGAGGAGTCGGGGGCTGGAGGACTCGGGGTCTGGAGGAGTCGGGGCAGGCATTGCGGTCTGCAGTCAGAGTCTGGAGTCGGGGACTGGAGTCAGGATCTGGAGTCGGGGTCTAAAGTCGAGGACTGGATTCGGGATCAGGAGACGGGGTATTGAGTCGGATACTGGCGTCAAGGTCTGACGTCGAGCTCTGGAGTCAGGATCTGGAGTCAGGGCCTGGAGGAGTCAGGGTCTGGAGTCAGGATCTGGAGGAGTTGGGGTCTGGAGGAGTCGGGGACTGGAGGAGTTGGGTCTGGAGGAGTTGGGGTCTTGAGTCGGGGTCTGGATGAGTCGAGGTCTGGTGTCGGTGTCTGGAGTCGGGGTATAGAGTCGGGGTCTCTAGTCAGGTTCTGGAGGAGTCGGGGTCTGGAGTCGGGGTACAGAGTCGGGCTCTGGAGTAGTCGGGGTCGGGAGAAGTCAGACTCGGGAGAAGTCGTAGTCGGGAGAAGTCCGGGTCTGGCGTTCGGATCTGGTGACACGGTCTGGAATCGGGGTCTGGAGTCGGGGTCTGGAGGAGTCGGGGTCTGCAGTCAGGGTCTGGAGTCGGAGTCTAGAGAAGTCGAGGTTGCGAGTCGGGGTCTGGCATCCGGATCTGGAGGAGTCCGTGTCTGGAGGAGTCGGGGTCAGAAGTCAGGGTCTGGAGTTGTGGTGTGGAGTCGGGGTTTGGAGCGAGAGTCTGGAGGAGTGGCGGTCTGGAGGAGTCCGGGTGTGGAGTCGGGGGGTGGAGTCGTGGTGTGGAATCGGAGTGTGGAGTCGGGGTCTGGAGGTGTCAGGGTCTGGAGGAGTCAGTGTCTGGAGTCGGGTTCTGGAGTTGGGGTCGGGAGGAGTCGGGATCGGGAGTCGGGGTCTGGAGACTGGATCTGGAGATGGAGTCTGGAGTCGGGCTCTGGTTTCGAGGGCTGGAGTCGGGGTCTGGAGTAGTGCTCTGGAGTCGGGGGCTGGAGGAGTCGGGGTCTGGAGGAGGAATCTGGAGTCGGGCTCTGGAGTCGGGGTATGGAGCAGTCGGGGTCTGGAGGAGTCGGGGTCTGGAGGAGTCGGTGTCTGGGTAAGTCGGGGTCGGGAGAAGTCGGGGTCTGGAGGAATCGGGGTCAGGAGGAGTCGGGGTCTGGAGGAGTCGGGGTGTGGAATCGGTGTCTGGAGACGGTGTGTTGAGCCGGGGTTTGGTGGATTCAGGGTCTGGAGTTGGGGTCTGGAGGAGTCGGAGTCTGGAGTCGGGGTGTGGAGTCCGGTTCTGGAGGAGTCAGGGTCTGGAGTCGGAGTCTGGAGGAGTCGGGGTCTGGAGCCGGGGTCTGGAGAAGTCGGGGTTGTGAGAAGATAGGGTTGGGAGTCAGGGTCTGGCGTCTGGATCTGGAGATGCGGTCTAAAGTCGGGGTATGGAGGAGTTGGGGTGTGGAGTCGGGGTGTTGTGTCGGGGTGTTGCATCCTGGTGTGGAGGAGTCTGGGATTGGAGTCGGGGTCTGGTGGTGTCCAGCTCCGGCCGAGTCGGAGTCTCGTGGAGTCGGGGTGTGGAGTCCGGGTCTGGAGTCGGGGTGTTGAGTTGGGGTTTGGAGTGAGGGTCTGGAGGAGTCGCGGTCTGGAGGAGTCATGGTGTGGAGTCGGGGTGTAGAGTCGGGGTGAGAAGTCGGAGTGTGGAGTTGGGGTCTGGAGGAGTCAGGGTCTGGAGTCAGGTTCTGGAGTCAGGGTCGGGTGACGGGATCTGCAGACGGGGGCTGGAGTCGGGGGCTGGAGTCGGGGGCTGGAGGATTCGAGGCCTGGAGCATTCAGGGTCTGGAGGATTCGGGGTCTGGAGGAGTTGGGGCCTGGAGGAGTCGGGGTCTGGAGGAGTCGGGGTCTGGAGGAGTCGGGGACTGGAGGAGTCGGGGTCTGGTGGAGTCGGGGTCGGGAGGACTCAGGGTCTGGAGGACTCGGGGTCTGGAGGACTCGGGGTCTGGAGGAGTCGTGGCAGGAGTCGGGGTCTGGAGTCGGAGTCTGGATTCGGGGTCTGGAGTCAGGATTTCGAGTCAGGGTCTAAAGCCAGGGACTGGATTCGGAATCTGGAGTCGGGGTATTGAGTCGGAGACTGGATTTGAGGTCTTGAGTCGAGCTCTGGAGTTGGGGTCTGGAGTGAGGGCCTGGAGGATTCGGGGTCTGGAGTCAGGGTCTGGCGGAGTCGGTGTCTGGAGTCACGGTCTGAAGGAGTCGGGGACTGGAGGAGTCGGGTCCGGAGGAGTTGGGGCCTTGAGTCGGGGTCTGGAGGAGTCGGGGTCTGGAGTCGGTGTATAGAGTCGGGGTCTGGAGTCGTCGAGGTCGGGGTCGGGAGAAGTCGGGGTCGGGAGAAGTCGGAGTCGAGAAAAGTCAGGGTCTGGCGTCCGGATCTGGTGTCGCAGTCTGCAATCGGGGTCTGGAGTCGGGGTCTGGAGTCAGGGTCCGGAGTTGGAGTCTGGAGAAGTCGAGGTCGGGAGTCGGGGTCTGGCGTCCGGATCTGGAGGAGTCCGTGTCTGGTGGAGTTGGGGTCAGAAGGCAGGGTCTGGAGTTGGGGTGTGGAGTCGGGGTATGAAGTAAGAGTCTGGAGGAGTGGCGGGCTGGAGGAGTCAGGGTGTGGAGTCGGGGTGTGGAGGTGTCAGGGTCTGGAGGAGTCAGTGTCTGGAGTCGGGGTCTGGCGTCGGGTTCTGGAGTTTGGATATGGAGATGGAGTCTGGAGTCGGGGGTCTGGTTTCGAGGGCTGGAGTCGGGGTCTGGAGTCAACTGGAGTCGATGGCTGGAGGAGTCGTGGCCTGCAGGAGGGATCTGGAGTCGGGCTCTGGAGTCGGGGTATGGTGCAGTCGGGGTCTGGAGGAGATGGGGTCTGGAGGAGTTGGTGTCTGGATAAGTTGGGGTCGGGAGAAGTCGGGGTCTGGAGGAATCGGGGTCAGGAGGAGTCGGGGTTTGGAGGAGTCGGGGTGTGGAGTCGGTGTCTGGAGGAGTCGGGGTTTCGAGTCAGGGTTTCGAGCCGGGGTCTGGAGAAGTCGGGGTTGGGAGAAGATAGGGTTGGAAGTCAGGGTCTGGCGTCTGGATCTGGAGGCGCGGTCTAAAGTCGGGGTCTGGAGTAGTTGGGGTGTGGAGTCGGGGTGTTGCGTCCATTTCCGGAGGAGTTTGGGATTGGAGTCGGGGTCTGGAGGATTCGGGGCCTGGACTCGGGGCTTGAAGTCGGGGTCTGGAGTCGGGGTCTGGAGGAATCAGTGTTCTAACTCAGGGTCTGGTTCTGGGTCAGGAGTCAGGGTCTGGTTTCCTGGTCTGTCGTCGGGCTCCGTAACGTGTGTCTGGAGTCGGGGCTTGGAGGAGTCAGGGTCTGGAGGAGTCGGGGTCTGGAGGAGTCGGGGTCTGGAGGAGTCGGGGACTGGAGGAGTTGCGGTATGGAGGAATCGGGGTCTGGAGGAGTCGGGGTCTGGAGGAGTCGGGGTCTGGGGGAGTCGGGGTCTGGAGGAGTCGAGGTCTCGTGTTGGTGTCTGGAGACGGGGTACAGATTCGGGGTCTGGAGTCAGGGTCTGGAGGAGTTGGGGTCCGGAGTCGGGGTATAGAGTCGGGGTCTGTAGTAAGGGTCTGGAGGAGTTGGCGTCCAGAGTCGGGGTCTGGAGGATTCGCGGTCTGGAGGAGTTGGGGTCTGGAGGAGTCGGGGTCTGGAGGAGTCGGGAGTCAGGGTCTGGAGTCGGGGACTGGAGCCGGGTTCAGGAGCAATCGGTGTCAGGGGTCAGGGTCTGGATACGAGTCTGGAGTCGGGGTCTGGAGACGGGTTTTGGAGTCAGGGTCTGGAGTTGGGGTCTGGAGGTGTCGGCGTCTGGAGGAGACGGGGTCTGGAGGAGTCGGGGTCTGGAGTTGGGGTGTTGAGGAGTCGGGGTCTGTATTCGGGATCTGTAGTCAGGGTCTGGAGTCGGGGTCTGGAGGAATCAGGGTCGGGAGTCGGGATCTGTATCCGGGTCAGATATCGGAGTCTGTTTTCGGGGTCTGGAGTCAAGCTCTGGAATCGGGGTCTGGAGTCGGGATCTGGAGGTGTCAGTGTCTGGATGAGTCGGGGTCTTTAGTCAGGCTCTGGAGTCGGGGTCTGGAGTCGGGGTCTGGAGTCGGGGTCTGGAGGAATCAGTGTCGAGAGTCAGGGTCTGGATACAGGTCTGGAGTCGGGGTCTGGATTTGGGGTCTTGGGTCGGGGTCTGGAATCAGGGTCTGGAGTCGGTGTATGGAGGAGTTGGGGTTTGGAGGAGTCAGAGTGTCGAGTTGGGGTGTGGAGTCGGGGTGTTGAGTCAGTGTCTGGAGTCGGGGTCTGGAGTCGGGGTCTGTAGTCGGGACCTGGAGTTGGGGTCTGGAGTAGGAGTCTGGAGGAGTCACGGTCTGGAGGAGTCGGGGTCTGGAGTAGTCGGGGTCTGGTGTCGGGGTCTGGAGTCGGGGTCTGGAGTCGGGGTATAGAGTCGGGCTCTTTAGTCAGGTTCTGGTGGAGTCGGGGTCTGGAGGTGTCGGGGTCTGGAGGAGTCGTGGTCTGGAGGAGTAGGGGTCTGGAGGAGTCGGGGTCTGGAAGAGTCAGGGCCTGGAGTCAGTGTCTCGAGGAGTCGGGGACTGGAGGAGTTGGGTCTGGAGGAGTCGGGTTCTTGAGTCGGGGTCTGGAGGAGTCGAGGTCTGGTGTCGATGTCTGGAGTCGGGGTATAGAGTTGGGGTCTGTAGTCAGGTTCTGGAGGAGTCGGGGCCTGTAGTTGGGGTATAGAGTTGGGGTCTGGAGTCTGGTTCTGGGGGAGTCGGGGTCTGGAGGAGTTGGGGCCTGGACTCCTGGCCTGAAGTCGGGGTCTGGAGTCGGGGTCTGGAGGAATCGGTGTTCTAACTCGGGGTCTGGTTCCGGGTCAGGAGTCGGGGTCTGGTTTTGTGGTCTGTCGTCGGGCTCTGGAGTCGGGGTTTGGTGGAGTCAGGGTCTGGAGGGGTCGGGGTCTGGAGGAGTCGGAGTCTGGAGCAGTCGGGGTCTGGGGGAGTCGGGGTCTTGAGTCGGGGTCTGGTGGAGTCGAGGTCTGGTGTCGGTGTCTGGAGACAGGGTACAGATTTGGGGTCTGGAGTCAGGATCTGGAGGAGTTGGGGTCTGGAGTCGGGGTATAGAGCCAGGGTATAGATTCGGGGTCTGGAGTCAGGGTCTGGAGGAGGGGGTCTGGAGCTGGGGTCTTGTGGGGTCTGGGTGTGGTTTCGGGTTCTGGAGTCGGGGTCGGGAGGAGTCGGGGTGTGGAGTCAGGGTCTGGTGGACTTGGGGTCTGGAGAAGTCGGGGTCTGGAGGAGTCAGGGTCTGGAGCCAGGGTATCGAGGAGTCGGGGACTGGAGGAGTCGGGTCTGGAGGAGTCGGGTTCTTGAGTCAGGGTCTGGAGTCGGAGTATAGAGTCGGGGTCTGTAGTCAGGTTCTGGAGGAGTTGGGGTCTGTAGCCGCAGTATAGAGTCGGGGTCTGGAGTCTGGTTCTGGGGGATTCGGGGTCTGGAGGAGTTGGGGCCTGGACTCGTGGCTTGAAGTCGGGTTCTGGAGTCGGGGTCTGGAGGAATTGGTGTTCTAACTCGGGGTCTGGTTCCGGGTCAGGAGTCGGGGTCTGGTTTTGTGGTCTGTCATCGGGCTCTGGAGTTGGGGTTTGGAGGAGTCAGGGTCTGGAGGAGTCGGGGTCTGGAGGAGTCACGGTCTGGAGGAGTCGGGGTCTGGAGGAGTCGGGGTCTGGAGGGGTCAGGGTCTGGAGCAGTCGGGGTCTGGGGGAGTCGGGGTCTTGAGTCGGGGTCTGGAGGAGTCAAGGTATGGTGTCGGTGTCTGGAGACAGCGTACAGATTCGGGGTCTGGAGTCAGGGTCTGGAGGAGTTGGGGTCTGGAGTCGGGGTATAGAGTCGGGGTATAGGGTCGGGGTCTGGAGTCAGGGTCTGGAAGAGTTGGGGTCTGGAGTCGGGGTATAGAGTCGGGGTCTGGAGCCAGGGACTGGAGGAGTTGGCGTCTGGCGTCGGGGTCTGGAGGAGTCGGGGTCTGGAGGAGTCGGGGTCTGGAGGAGTTGGGGTCTGGAGGAGTCGGGGTCGGGAGGAGTCGGGGTCGGGAGGAGTCGGGGTCTGGAGTCGCAGTCTGGAGTCACGGTCTGGATTCAGGGACTGGAGCCGGGTTCGGGAGCAATCGGTGTCGGGAGTCATGGTCTGGATACGGGTCTTGAGTCGGGGTCTGGAGACGGGCTTTGGAGTCAGGGTCTGGAGTTGGGGTGTGGAGGAGTCGGGGTCTGTATTTGGGATCTGTAGTCAGGGTCTGGCTTCGGGGTCTGGAGGAATCAGGGTCGGGAATCGGGGTCTGTATCCGGGTCAGATATCGGGGTCTGTTTTCGGGGTCTGGAGTCAAGCTCTGGAATCGGGGTCTGAAGTCAGGATCTGGAGGAGTCGGTGTCTGGATGAGTCGGGGTCTTTAGTCAGGCTCTGGGTCAGGGTCTGGAGTCGGGGTCTGGAGTCAGGGTCTGGAGGAGTCAGGCTCTTGAGTCGGGGTGTGGAGTCGGGATCTGGAGCCGAGGAGTGGAGTCGGGGTCTGGAGTCGGGGTCTGGAGTGGGGTTCTGGTGCTGGGGTCTTGTGGAGTCGGTGTGTGGAGTCGTGGTCGGGAGGAGTCGGGGTGTGGAGTCAGGGTCTGGTGTACTCAGGGTCTGGACAAGTCGGGGTCTGGAGGAGTCGGGGTCTGGAGGAATCGGGGTCTGGATTCGCGGCCTGGAGTCATGGTCTGGAATCGGGGCCTGGAGTGGGGGCATGGAGCCGGGGTCTGGAGGAATCGGTGTCGGGGCCTGGAGTCGGGGTCTGGAGGGGTCGGAGTCTGGAGGAGTCAGGATCTGGAGTTATGGTCTGGAGTTGGGTCCTGGAGTTGGGGTCGGGAGGAATCAGTGTCGGGAGTCGGGGTCAGTATCCGGGTGAGATGTCGTGGTTTCCGGGTCTGGAGACACGCTCTGGAATAGGAGTCTGGAGTTGGGGTCTGGAGGAGTTGGTGTCTTTAGTCAGGCTCTGGAGTCGGTGTCTGGAACCGGGGTCTGGAGGAATGGGGGTCGGGAGTCGGGGTCTGGAGATGGGCTCAGGATTCGGAGTATGCAGGTGTCGGTGTCTGGAGAAGCCAGGGTTTGGAGTTGCGGTCTGCAGTCGCGGTCTGGAGTCAGGGACTGGAGGAGTCAGGGTCCGGATTCGGGGACAGGAGGAGTCGGTGTCTGGAGTCGGGGTCTCGAGGAGTCGGGGTCTGGTGGAGTCAGTGTGTGGAGAGATCGTGGTCTGGAGGTGTCGGGGTCTGGAGGAGTCGGGGTCTGGATTCGCAGTCTGGAGTCGTGGTCTGGAATCGGGGCCTAGAGTGGGGGCATGGAGGTGGGGTCTGGAGGAATCGGTGTCAGGGTCTGGAGTCGGGGTCTGAAGTCGGGGGCTGGAGGGGTCGGGGTCTGGAGGAGTCGGGGTCTGTAGTCAGGGTCTGGAGTTGTGTCCTGGATTCGGCGTCTGGAGGAATCAGTGTCTGGAGTCGGGGTCGGTATCCGGGTGAGATGTCGGGGTTTCCGGGTCAGGAGCCACGCTCTGGAATCGGAGTCTGGAGTTGGGGCCTTGAGGAGTCGGTGTCTTTAGTCAGGCTCCGGAGTCGGTGTCTGGAACGGGGGTCTGGAGGAATGGGGGTCGGGAGTCGGGGTCTGGAGTTGGTCTCTGGAGTTGGTCTCTGGATTCGGGGTCTGGAGTTTGGGTCTGGAGGGGTCGGCGTCTGGAGGAGTCGGGGTGTGGAGTTGGGGTGTGGAGGAGTCGGGGTCTGTATTTGGTATCTGTAGTCAGGGTCTGGATTCAGGGTCTGGAGGAATCAGGGTCGGGAGTCGGGGTCTGTATCCGGGTCAGATATCGGGGTCTGTTTTTGGGGACTGGAGTCAAGCTCTGGAATAGTGGTCTGGAGTCGGGATCTGGAGTCGGGGTCTGGAGGAATCAGTGTCGGGAGTCGGGGTCTGGATACGGGTCTGGAGTCGGGGTCTGGAGTTGGGGTCTTGGATCGGGGTCTGGATTCAGGGTCTGGAGTCGGGGTATGGAGGAGTTGGGCTGTGGAGGAGTCGGAGGGTGGAGTCAGGGTGTGGAGTCGGGGTGTTGAGTCAGTGTCTGTAGTCGGGGCCTGGAGTCGGGGTCTGGAGTCGGGCTCTGGAGTCGGGGTATGGTGCAGTCAGGGTCTGGAGGAGACGGGGTCTGGAGCAGTTGGTGTCTGGATAAGTTGGGGTCGGGAGAAGTCGGTGTCTGGAGGAATCGGGGTCAGGAGGAGTCGGGGTCTGGAGGAGTCGGGGTGTGGAGTCGGTGTCTGCAGACGGCGTGTTGAGTCGGGGTTTGGAGTCAGGGTCTGGAGGAGTCGGGGTCTGGAGTCGGGCTGTGCAGTCTGGGTGCGGAGACCGGGTCTGGAGAATTCAGGGCCTGGAGTCGGGGTCTGGAGGAGTCGGGGTCTGGAGTCGAGGTGTGTAGTCGGGGTGTGGAGTCCGGGTCTGGAGGAGTCAGGGTCTGGAGTCGGGGTCTGGAGGAGTCAGTGTTTGGAGCCGGGGTCTGGAGAAGTCGGGGTTGGGAGAAGATAGGGTTGGGAGTCGGGGTCTGGCATCTGGATCTGGAGGCGCAGTCTAAAGTCGGGGTCTGGAGGAGGTGGGGTGTGGAGTCGGGGTGTTGCGTCAGGGTGTTGCGTCCGTGTCTGGAGGAGTCTGGGGTTGGAGTCGGGGTCTGGAGGAGTCGGGCTCTGGCAGTGTCGGAGTCTGGTGGAGTCGGGGTGTGGAGTCGGGGTCTGGAGTCGGGGTGCTGAGTCGGGGTTTGGATTAAGGGTCTGGAGGAGTCGCGGTCTGGAGTAGTCGTGATGTGGAGACGGGGTGAGAAGTCGCAGTGTGGAGTTGGGGTCTGGAGGAGTCGGTGTCTGGAGGAGTCGGGGTCTGGAGGACTCGGGGTCTGGAGGAGCCGGGATCTGGAGGAGTCGGGGTCTGGAGGACTCGGAGTCTGCAGGACTCGGGGTCTGGAGGAGTCGGGGCAGGAGTCGGAGTATAGAGTCGGGGTCTGGAGTCAGAATCTGGAGGAGTCGGGGTCTGGAGTCGAGGTCTGGAGGAGTCGGGATCTGCAGGAGTCGGGTCTGGAGGAGTTGGGGTCTTGAGTCTGGGTTTGGAGGAGTCGAGGTCTGGTGTCGATGTCTGGAGTCGGGGTATAGAGTCGGGCTCTTTAGTCAGGTTCTGGTGGAGTCGGGGTCTGGAGGTGTCGGGGTCTGGAGTCGGGGTATAGAGCCAGGGTATAGATTCGGGGTCTGGAGTCAGGGTCTGGAGGAGGGGGTCTGGAGCCGGGGTCTGGAGTCAGGGTCTGGAGGAGTCGGGGTCGGGAGGAGTCGGGGTCTGGAGGAGTCGGGGTCTGGAGTCGGAGTCGGGGTCTGGAGTCAGGATCTGGAGTCGGGGTCTAAAGTCGGGGACTGGATTCAGGATCTGGAGTCGGGGTATTGAGTCGGGGTCTGGAGATGAGGTTTGGAGATGAGCTCTGGAGTCGGGGTCTGGAGTCAGGGCCTAGAGGAGTCGGGGGCTGGAGTTGGTGTCTGGAGGAGTCGGGGTCTGGAGGACTCGGGGTCTGGAGGACTCGGGGTCTGGAGGACTCGGGGTCTGGAGTACTCGGGGTCTGGAGGATTCGGGGCAGGAGTTGGGGTCTGGAGTCGGAGTCGGGGTCTGGAGTCAGGATCTGGAGTCGGGGTCTAAAGTCGGGGACTGGATTCAGGATCTGGAGTCGGGGTATTGAGTCGGGGTCTGGAGTTGAGGTTTGGAGATGAGCTCTGGAGACGGGTTCTAGAGTCAGGGCCTGGAGGAGTTGGGGTCTGGAGTCGGGGTATTGAGTCGGGGTCTGGGGTCAGGATCTGGAGGAGTCGGGGTCTGGAGGAGTCGGGGACTGGAGGAGTCGGGTCTGGAGGAGTTGGTGTCTTGAGTCGGGGTCTGGAGGAGTCGAGGTCTGTTGTCGGTGTCTGGAGTTGGGGTATAGAGTCGGGGTCTGTAGTCACGTTCTGGAGGAGTCGTGGCCTGGAGGAGTCGGGGTCTGGAGGAGTCGGGGTCTGGAGGAGTTGGGGCCTGGACTCGGGGCCTGAAGTCGGGGTCTGGAGTCAGGGTCTGGAGGAATCGGTGCTCTAACTCGGGGTCTGGTTCTGGGTCAGGAGTTGGGGTGTGGTTTCGTGGACTGTCGTCGGGCTCCATAGTCGGGGTCTGGAGTCGGGGTTTGGAGGAGTCAGGGTCTGGAGGAGTTGGGGTCTGGAGGAGTCGGGTTCTGGAGGAGTCGGTGTCTGGAGGAGTCGGGGTCTGGAGGAATCAGGGTCTGGAGGGGTCGGGGTCTGGAGGAGTCGGGGTCTGACGGAGTTGGGGTCTGGAGGAGTCGAGGTCTCGTGTCGGTGTCTGGAGACGGGGTACAGATTTGGGGTCTGGAGTCAGGGTCTGGAGGAGTTGGGGTCTGGAGTCGGGGTATAGAGTCGGGGTTTGGAGTCAGGGTCTGGAGGAGTTGGGGTCTGGAGTTGGGGTATAGAGTCGAGTCTGTAGTCAGGGTCTGGAGGAGTTGGCATCTGGAGTCGGGGTCTGGAGGAGTCGGGGTCTGGAGGAGTCGGGGTCTGGAGGAGTCGGGGTCTGGAGGAGTGGGGGTCTGGAGGACTCGGGGTCTGGAGTACTCGGGGTCTGGAGGAGTCGGGGTCTGGCGGAGTCGGGGTCTGGAGTCGGAGTCGGGGTCTGGAGTCAGGATCTGGAGTCGGGGTCTAAAGTCGGGGACTGGATTCAGGATCTGGAGTCGGGGTATTGAGTCGGGGTCTGGAGACGAGGTTTGGAGATGAGCTCTGGAGTCGGGGTCTGGAGTCAGGGCCTGGAGGAGTTGGGGTCTGGAGTCGGGATATTGATTCGGGGTCTGGGGTCAGGATCTGGAGGAGTCGGGCTCTGGAGGAGTCGGGGACTGGAGGAGTCGGGTCTGGAGGAGTTGGTGTCTTGAGTCGGGGTCTGGGGGAGTCGAGGTCTGTTGTCGGTGTCTGGAGTTGGGGAATAGAGTCGGGGTCTGTAGTCATGTTCTGGAGGAGTCGTGGTCTGGAGGAGTTGGGGTCTGGAGGAGTCGGGGTCTGGAGGAGTCGGGGTCTGGAGGAGTCGGGGTCTGGAGGAGTCGGGGCCTGGACTCGGGGCCTGAAGTCGGGGTCTGGAGTCAGGGTCTGGAGGAATCAGTGTTCTAACTCGGGGTCTGGTTCTGGGTCAGGAGTCGGGGTGTGGTTTCGTGGACTGTCGTCGGGCTCCGTAGTCGGGGTCTGGAGTCGGGGTTTGGAGGAGTCAGGGTCTGGAGGAGTTGGGGTCTGGCGGAGTCGGGTTCTGGAGGAGTCGGGGTCTGGAGTAGTCGGGGTCTGGAGGAATCGGGGTCTGGAGGGGTCGGGGTCTGGAGGAGTCGGGGTCTGGAGGAGTCGGGGTCTGGGGGAGTCGGGGTCTGGAGGAGTCGAGGTCTCGTGTCAGTGTCTGGAGATGGGGTACAGATTCGGGGTCTGGAGTCAGGGTCTGGAGGAGTTGGGGTCTGGAGTCGGGGTATAGAGTCGGGGTTTGGAGTCAGGGTCTGGAGGAGTTGGGGTCTGGAGTCGGGGTATAGAGTTGGAGTCTGTAGTCAGGGTCTGGAGGAGTTGGCATCTGGAGTCGGGGTCTGGAGGAGTCGAGGTCTGGAGGAGTCGGGGTCTGGAGGAGTCGTGGTCTGGAGGAGTTGGGGTCTGGAGGAGTTGGGGTCTGGAGGAGTCGGGTTCGGGAGTGAGGGTCTGGAGTCGGGGACTGGAGCCGGGTTCGGGAGCAATCAGTGTCGGGAGTCAGGGTCTGGATATGGGTCTGGAGTCGGGGTCTGGAGATGGACTTTGGAGTCAGGGTCTGGATTTGGGGTCTGGAGGGGTCTGCGTCTGGAGGAGTCGGTGTCTGGAGGAGTCGAGGTCTGGAGTTGGGGTGTTGAGGAGTCGGGGTCTGTATTCGGGATCTGTAGTCAGGGTCTGTAGTCGGGGTCTGGAGGAATCTGGGTCGGGAGTCGGGGTCTGTATCCTGGTCAGATATTGGGGTCTGTTTTTGTGGTCTGGACTCGGGATCTGGAGGAGTCGGTGTCTGGATGAGTCGGGGTCTTTAGTCAGGCTCTGGAGTCGGGTCTGGAGTCGGGGTTTGGAGTCGGGGTCTGGAGGAATTAGTGTCAGGAGTCAGGGTCTGGATACAGGTCTGGAGTCAGGGTCTGGAGTTGGGGTCTTGGATCGGGCTCTGGAATCAGGGTCTGGAGTTGGGGTCTGTAGTCAGGGCATGGCGTCGGTGTCTGGAGGAGTCGCAGTCTGGAGGAGTTGGGGTTAGGAGGAGTCGGGGTCTGGAGTCAGGGTCTGGAGTCGGGGTCTGGAGTCGGCAACTGGAATCGAGGTCTGGAGTCGGGGTCTGGAGGTATTGTTGTTCTGAGTCGGAGTCTGGGTCCGGGTCAGGAGTCGGGGTCTGGTTTCGGGGTCTGTCGTCGGGCTCTGGTGTCGGGGTCTGAAGTCTGGGTCTGGATTCGGGGTCTGGAGTCGGGGTCTGGAGTCGGGGTCTGGAGTCGAGGTCTGAAGTCGGAGTCTTGAGTCAGCGTGTGGAGGAGTCGGGGTCTGGTGGAGTCAGGGTCTGGGGGAATCGGGGTCTGGAGTCGTTGTCTGGAGTCATTGTCTGGAGTCGGTGTCTGGAGTTGTTGTCTGGAGTCATTGTCTGGAGTCGGGTTGTGGAGTCGGGATCTGGAGTCGGGGTCTGGAGTCGGGGTTTAGAGTCGGTGTTTGGAGTCGGGGTCTGGAGGAATCGGTGTGGGAGTCTGGTTCTGTATCCAGGTCAATAGTCGGGGTCTGGTTTCGGTGTGGAGTCGGGGTATGGAGTCTGGGTGTGGAGACGGTGTGTGGAGGAGTGGGGGTCTGGCATCGGGGTCTGGAGTCGGGATCTGGAGGAGTCGGTGTCTGGAGGAGTCGGGGTCTGGAGGAGTCGGGGTCTGGAGGAGTTGTGGTGTGGAGGAGTCGTGGTGTGGAGTCGGGGTGTGGAGTCGGGGTGAGAAGTCAGAGTGTGGAGTTGGGGCCTGGAGGAGTCAGGGTCTGGAGTCAGGTTCTGGAGTCGTTGTTGGGAGACGGGGTCGTGTTACTGGGTCTGGAGACGGGGTCTGGAGTCGGGATCTGGATTCGTGGGCTGGAATCAGGGGCTGGAGTCGGGGTCTGGAGGAGTCGGGGTCTGGAGGAGTCGGGGTCTGGAGGACTCGGGGTCTGGAGGACTTGGGGTCTGGAGTCGGAGTCAGGGTCTGGAGTCAGGATCTGGAGTTAGGGTCTAAAGTCGGGGACTGGATTCAGGATCTGGAGTCGGGGTATTGAGTCGGGGTCTGGAGTCAGGGCCTGGAGGAGTCGGGGTCTGGAGTCGGGGTATAGAGTCGAGGTCTGGGGTCAGGATCTGGAGGAGTCGGGGTCTGGAGGAGTCGGGGTCTGGAGGAGTCGGGGATTGGAGGATTTGGGTCTGGAGGAGTTGGTGTCTTGAGTCGGGGTCTGGAGGAGTCGAGGTCTGGTGTCGGTGTCTGGAGTTGGGGTATAGAGTCGGGGTCTGTAGTCACATTCTGGAGGAGTCGTGTTCTAGAGGAGTCGGGGTCTGGAGGTGTCGCGGTCTGGAGTCGGAGTCTGGAGTCGGGGTCTGGAGTCGGGGTCAGGAGGAGTCAGGGTCTGGAGGAGTCAGGGTCAGGATTCAGGGTCTGGAGTCGCAGTCTGGAGTCGCGGGCTGGAGTCAGGGTCTGGAGACGGGCTTTGGAGTCAGGGTCTGGAGTTTGGGTCTGGAGGGGTCGGCTTCTGGAGCAGTCGGGGTCTGGAGGCGGGGTCTGGAGGATTCAGGGTCTGAAGGAGTCATGGTCTAGAGGTGTCGGTGTCTGGAGTCGGGGTCTTGACTCGCGGTCTGGTGGAATCGGTGTTGTGAGTCCAGGTCTGGAGGATTCGGGGTCTGGAGATGGGTCTGGAGGAGTCGGGCTCAGGAGTTGGGGACTTGAGTCTGGATCTGGAGACGGAGTCTGGAGTCAGGGTCTGTAGTCAGGGTCTGGAGTCGGGGTCTGGAGGAGTTAGGGTCCGGAGGAGTCGGGGTCTGGATGTGTCGGGGTCTGGAGGAATCGGGGTCAGGAGGAGTCTCGGTCTGGAGGAGTCGGGGTGTGGAGTCTGTGTCTGGAGATGGCGTGTGGAGTCTGGGTTTGGAGTCAGGGTCTGGAGGAGTCGGGGTCTGGAGTCGAGGTGTGTAGTCGGGGTGTGGAGTCCGGGTCTGGAGAATTCAGGGTCTGGAGTCAGGGTCTGGAGGAGTCGGGGTCTGGAGTCGGGATCTGTAGTCGGGGTCTGGAGTCGGGGTCTGGAGGAATCTGGGTCGGGAGTCGGGGTCTGTATCCGGGTCAGATATTGGGGTCTGTTTTCGGGGTCTGGAGTCAAGCTCAGGAATTGGGGTCTGGAGTCGGGATCTGGAGGAGTCGGTGTCTGTATGAGTCGGTGTCTGGATGAGTCGGGGTCTTTAGTCAGGCTCTGGAATCGTGGTCTGGAGTCAGGATCTGGAGGGGTCGGGGTCAGGAGGAGTCGGGGTCTGGAGGAGTCGGGGTCTGGAGGAGTCGGGGTCTGGAGGAGCCGGGGTCTGGAGGAGTTGGGGTCTGGAGGAGTCGGGGTCTGGAGGAATCGGGGTCAGGAGGCGTCGGGGTCTGCAGGAGTCGGGGTGTGGAGTCTGTGTCTGGAGACGGCGTGTTTAGTCGGGGTTTGGAGTCAGGGTCTGGAGGAGTCGGGGTCTGGAGTCGAGGTGTGTAGTCGGGGTATGGAGTCCAGGTCTGGAGAATTCAGGGTCTGGAGTCGGGGTCTGGAGGAGTCGGGGTCTGGAGTCGGGGTGTGTAGTTGGGGTGTGGAGTCAAGTCTGGAGGAGTCAGGGTCTGGAGTCGGGGTCTGGAGGCGTCTGGGTTTGGAGTCGGGGTCTGGAGATGTCGTGGTTGGGAGAAGATAGGGTTGGGAGTAGGGGTCTGGCGTCTGGATCTGGAGGCGTGGTCTAAAGTCGGGATCTGGAGGAGTTGGGGTGTGGAGTCGGGATGTTGCGTCGGTGTGTTGCGTCCATGTCTGGAGGTGTCTGGGATTGGAGTCGGGATCTGGAGGAGCCAGGCTCTGTGGAGTCGGAGTCTGGTGGAGTCAGGGTTCAGAGTCGGGGTCTGGAGTCGTGGTGTTGAGTTGCGGTTTGGATTGAGGGTCTGGAGGAGTCGCGGTCTGGAGGAGTCGTGGCGTGGACTCGGGGTGTGGAGTCGGGGTGAGAAGTCAGAGTGTGGAGTTGGGGTCTGGAGGAGTCAGGGTCTGGAGTCAGGTTCTGGAGTTGTTGTCGGGAGTCAGGGTCGGGTTACTCGGTCTGGAGACGGGGTCTGGAGTCGGGATCTGGATTCGTGGGCTGGAATTGGGGGCTGGAGTCGGGGGCTGGAGTTGTCGGGGTCTGGAGGAGTCGGGGTCTGGAGGAGTCGGGGTCTGGAGGAGTCGGGGACTGGAGGAGTCGGGGTCTGGAGGAGTCGGGGTCTGGAGGAGTCGGGGCCTGGACTCAGGGCCTGAAGTCGGGGTCTGGAGTCAGGGTCTGGAGGAATCGGTGTTCTAACTCGGGGTCTGGTTCTGGGTCAGTAGTCGGGGTATGGTTTCGTGGACTGTCGTCGGGCTCCGTAGTCGGGGTCTGGAGTCGGTGTTTGGAGGAGTCAGGGTCTGGAGGAGTCGGGGTCTGGAAGAGTCGGGTTCTTGTGGAGTCGGGGTCTGGAGGAGTCGGGGTCTGGAGGAATCGGGGTCTGGAGGGGTCGGGGTCTGGAGGAGTCGGGGTCTGGAGGATTCGGGGTCTGGGGGAGTCGGGGTCTGGAGGAGTCGAGGTCTGGTGTCGGTGTCTGGAGACAGGGTACAGATTCGGGGTCTGGAGTCAGGGTCTGGAGGAGTTGGGGTCTGGAGTCGGGGTATAGAGTCGGGGTCTGGAGTCAGGGTCTGGAGTAGTTGGGGTCTGGAGTCGGGGTATAGAGTCGGAGTCTGTAGTCAGGGTCTGGAGGAGTTGGCATCTGGAGTCGGGGTCTGGAGGAGTCGGGGTCTGGAGGAGTCGGGGTCTGGAGGAGTCGGGGTCTGGAGGAGTCGTGGTCTTGAGGAATCGGGGTCTGGAGGAGTCGGGGTCTGGAGGAGTCGGGGTCTGGAGGAGTCGGGGTCTGGAGGAGTCGGGGTCTGGAGGAGTCGTGGTCTTGAGGAGTCGGGGTCTGGAGGAGTCGGGGTCTGGAGGAGTTGGGTTCGGGAGTGAGGGTCTGGAGTCAGGGACTGGAGCCGGGTTCAGGAGCAATCGGTGTCTGGAGTCAGGGTCTGGATACGGGTCTGGAGTCGGGGTCTGGAGACGGACTTTGGAGTCAGGGTCTGGAGTTGGGGTCTGGAGGTGTCGGCGTCTGGAGGAGTCGGTGTCTGGAGGAGTCGAGGTCTGGAGTTGGGGTGTTGAGGAGTCGGGGTCTGTATTCGGGATCTGTAGTCAGGGTCTGTAGTCGGGGTCTGGAGGAATCTGGGTCGGGAGTCGGGGTCTGTATCCTGGTCAGATATTGGGGTCCGTTTTCGGGGTCTGGAGTCAAGCTCTGGAATCGTGGTCTGGAGTCGGGAACTGGAGTCGGGAACTGGAGTCGGGATCGGGAGGAATCGTGTTCTGAGTCGGGGTCTGGATCTGGGTCAGGAGTCTGGGTCTGGTTTCGGGGTCTGTCGTCGGGCTCTGGACACGCAGTCTGGAGGAATCGGTGTCAGGTCTCGGGGTCTGAAGTCGGGGTCTGGAGCCGGGGTCTGGAGTTGGGGTCTGAGGTCGGCTCTGTGGTCGGGGTCTGGAGTCGGGGTCTGGAGTCGGGGTCTGGAGTCGGGGTCTGGAGGAGTCAGGGTCTGGAGGAGTCGTGGTCGGGAGTCAGGGTCTGGAGTTGCAGTCTGGAGTCGCGGACTGGAGTCAGGGTCTGGAGCCGGGTTCGGGAGCAATCGGTGTCGGGAGTCAGGGTCTGGGTACGGGTCTGGAGTCGGGGTCTGGAGACGGCCTTTGGAGTCAGGGTCTGGAGTTTGGGTCTGGAGGGGTCGGCTTCTGGAGGAGTCGGGCTCTGGAGGCGGGGTCTGGAGGATTCAGGGTCTGAAGGAGTCGTGGTCTAGAGGTGTCGGTGTCTGGAGTCGGGGTCTGGACTCGCGGTCTGGCGGAATCGGTGTTGTGAGTCCAGGTCTGGAGGATTCGCGGTCTGGAGATGGGTCTGGAGGCATCGGGCTCAGGAGTCGGGGACTGGAGTCTGGATCTGGAGACGGTGTCTGGAGTCAGGGTCTGTAGTCGGGGTCTGGAGTTGGGGTCTGGAGGAGTTAGGGTCCAGAGGAGTCGGGGTCTGGATGTGTCGGGGTCTGGAGGAATCGGGGTCAGGAGGAGTCTGGGTCTGGAGGAGTCGGGGTGTGGAGTCTGTGCCTGGAGATGGCGTGTGGAGTCTGGGTTTGGAGTAAGGGTCTGGAGGAATCGGGGTCTGGAGTCGAGTTGTGTAGTCGGAGTGTGGAGTCCGGGTCTGGAGACTTCAGGGTCTGGAGTCGGGGTCTGGAGGAGTTGGGGTCTGGAGGAGTCGGGGTCTGGAGTCGGGATCTGAAGTCGGGGTCTGGAGTCGGGGTCTGCAGGAATCTGGGTCGGGAGTCGGGGTCTGTATCCGGGTCAGATATTGGTGTCTGTTTTCGGGGTCTGGAGTCAAGCTCTGGAATCGGGGTCTGGAGTCGGGATCTGGAGGAGTCGGTGTCTGGATGAGTCGGTGTCTGGATGAGTCGGGGTCTTTAGTCAGGCTCTGGAGTCGGGGTCTGGAGTCGGGGTCTGGAGGAATCAGTGTCGGGAGTCAGGGTCTGGATACGGGTCTGGAGTCGGGGTCTGGAGTTGGGGTCTTGATTCGGGGTCTGGAGTCAGGGTCTGGAGTCGGTGTATGGAGAAGTCGGGGTGTGGAGGAGTCGGAGTGTGGAGTCGGGGTGTGGAGTCGGGGTGTTGAGTCTGTGTCTGGAGTCGGGTTCTGGAGTCGGGGTCTGTAGTCGGGGCCTGGAGTCGGTGTCTGGAGGAGTCGCGGTCTGGAGGAGTCGGGGTCAGGAGGAGTCGGGGTCTGGAGTCGGAGCCTGGAGTCGGGGTCTGGAGTTGTGGTCTGGAGTCGGGGTCTTGAGTCAGGGTGTGGTGGAGTCGGGGTCTGGTGGAGTCAGGGTCTGGAGGAATCAGGGTCTGGAGTCGTTGTCTGGAGTCGTTGTATGGAGTCGGGTTCTGGAGTCGGGGTCTGTAGTCAGGGTTAGGAGTCGGGGTCTGGAGTCGGGGTCTAGGGTCGGGCTTTGGAGTCGGGGTCTGGAGGAATTGTTGTTGGGAGTCGGGGTCTGGATCCAGGTCAGTAGTCGGGGTCTGGTTTCGGCGTGGAGTCGGGGTATGGAGTCTGGGTGTGGAGACGGTGTGAGGAGGAGTCGGTGTCTGGCGTCGGGGTCTGAAGGAGTTGGGGTCAGGAGTCGGGGTCTGGAGTCGGGATCTGGAGTGGGGGTCGGGAGTCAGGGTCTGGAGTCAGGGTCTGGAGTCGGTGTCTGGAGTCGGGATCTGGAGTCGGGGTCTGGAGTCTGTGTCGGGAGTCGGTGTCTGGAGTCAGAGTCTGGAGTCGGGGTCTGGAGGAGTCGGGGTCTGGAGGAGTCAGTGTATGGATGAGCCAGGGTCCGGTGTCGGGGTCTGAGGTCGGGGTCTGGGTCGTGGTCTGGAGGAGTTGGGGTCTGGAGTCGGGATCTGGAGTGGGGATCTGGAGTCTGGGTCTGGAGTCCGGGTCTTGAGTCGGCGTTTGGAGTCGGTGTCTGGAGTCGGAGTCTGGAGGAATCAGGGTCTGAAGGAGTCAGGGTCTGGAGTCGGGGTTGGGGTCTGTGGTCGGGGTCTGGAGGTGTCGGGGTCAGTAGTCGAGATCTGGAGGCGGGGTCTGGAGTCGGGATCTGTAGTCATGGTCCGGATTTGGGGTCTGGAGAAATCAGGGTCGGGAGTCGGGGTCTGTATCCGGGTCACGTATCGGGGTCTGTTTTCGAGGTCTGGAGTCAAGCTCTGGAATCATGGTCTGGAGTCGGGATCTAGAGGAATCGGTGTCTGGATGAGTCGTGGTCTTAAGTCCGGCTGTGGAGTCGGGGTCTGGAGTCGGGGTCTGGAGGAATCAATGTTGGGAGTCGGGGTCTGAATACGGGTCTGGAGTCGGGGTCTGGAGTTGGAGTCTTGGATCGGGGGCTGGAATAAGGGTCTGGAGTCGGGGTCTGGAGTCGGGGTCTGTAGTCGGGGCCTGAAGTCAGGGTCTGGAGTCGGGGTCTGGAGGAGTCGGGGTCAGGAGGAGTCGGGGACTGGAGTCGGGCTCTGGAGTCGGGCTCTGGAGTCGGGGTATGGTGCAGTCGGGGTCTGGAGGAGACGGGGTCTGGAGGAGTCGGTGTCTGGATAAGTTGGGGTTGGGAGAAGTCGGGGTCTGGAGGAATCGGGGTCAGGAGGAGTCGGGGTCTGGAGGAGTCGGGGTGTGGAGTCTGTGTCTGGAGACGGCGTGTTGAGTCGGGGTTTGGAGTCAGGGTCTGGTGGAGTCGGGGTTTGGATTCGGGGTCTGGAGTCAGGGTCTGGAGGACTCAGGGTCTGGAGGACACAGGGTCTGGAGAGGTCAGGGTCTGGAGTCGGGGTCGGGGTCTGATGTCGAGGTCTGGGGTCGGGGTCTGGAGTCGGGGTCTGGAGGAGTCGGGGTCTGGAGGAGACGGGGTATGGAGGAGTCGGTGTCTGGATAAGTTGGGGTTGGGAGAAGTCGGGGCCTGGAGGAATCAGGGTCAGGAGGAGTCGGGGTCTGGAGGAGTCGGGGTGTGGAGTCTGTGTCTGGTGACAGCGTGTTGAGTCGGGGTTTGGAGTCAGGGTCTGGTGGAGTTGGGGTTTGGATTCGGGGTCTGGAGTCGGGGCCTGGAGGAATCAGGGTCAGGAGGAATCAGGGTCTGGAGGAGTCAGGGTCTGGAGTCGGGGTCTGAGGTCGGGGTCTGGGGTCGGGGTCTGGGGTCGGGGTCTGGAGGAGTCGGGGTCTGTAGTGGAGATCTGGAGGCGGGGTCTGGAGTCGGGGTCAAGAGTCGGGAACTGGAGTCGTGGTCTGGAGTCGGGGTCTGGAGGAATCGTGTTTTGAGTCGGGGTCTGGATCTGGGTCAGGAGTCAGGGTCTGGTTCCAGGGTCTGTCATCGGGCATTGGTGTCGGGGTCTGGAGGAGTCGGGGTCTGGAGGTGTCGGGGTCTGGAGTCGGGGTCTGGACTCGCAGTCTGGAGGAATCGGTGTCAGGTCTCGGGGTCTGGAGGTGGGGTCTGGAGTCGGGGTCTGGAGTCAGGGTCTGGAGGAGTCGCGGTCTGGAGGAGTCGGGGTCAGGAGGAGTCGGGGTCTGGAGTCGAGGTCTGGAGTCGGGCTCGGGAGTCGGGTTATGGTACAGTCGGGGTCAGGAGGAGACGGGGTCTGGAGGAATCGGGGTCAGGAGGAGTCAGGGTCTGGAGGAGTCGTGTGTGGAGTCGGTGTCTGGAGACCGCATGTTGAGTCGGGGTTTGGAGTCAGGGTCTGGAGGAGTCGGGGTCTGGAGTTGGGGTGTGTAGTCGGGGTGTGGAGTTCAGGTCTGGAGAATTCAGGGTCTGGAGTCGGGGTCTGGAGGAGTCGGGGTCTGGAGTCGGGGTCTGGAGGAGTCGGGGTTTGGAGCCGGGGTCTGGAGAAGTCGGGGTTGGGAGAAGATAGGGTTGGGAGTCGGGGTCTGGCGTCTGGATCTGGAGGCGCGGTCTAAAGCCGGGGTCTGGAGGTGTTGCGCTGTGGAGTCGGGGTGTTGCGTCGGGGTGTTGTGTCCGTGTCTGGAGGAGTCTGGGATTGGAGTCGGGGTCTGGAGGAGTCGGGGTGTGTAGTCGGGGTTTGGAGGAGTCCGGCTCTGGAGGTGTCGGGGTCTGGAGATGTCGGAGTCTGGAGTCGGGGTCTGGACTCGCAGTCTGGAGGAATCGGTGTCAGGTCTCGGGGTCTGGAGTTGGGGTCTGGTGTCGGGGTCTGGAGTCGGGGTCGGGGTCTGAGGTCGGCGTCTGAGGTCATGGTGTGGAGTCGGGGTCTGGAGTAGGTGTCTGGAGTCGGGGTCTGGCGTCGGGGTCTGGAGTCGGGGTCGGGAGTCAGGGTCTGGAGTCGCAGTCTGGAGTCGCGGTCTGGAGTCAGGGACTGGAGCCGGGTTCGGGAGCAATCGGTGTCGGGAGTCAGGGTCTGGATACGGGACTGGAGTCAGGGTCTGGAGACGGGCTTTGGAGTCAGGGTCTGGAGTTTGGGTCTGGAGGGGTCAGCGTCTAGAGGAGTCGGGGTCTGGAGGAGTCGGGGTCTGGAGTTGGGGTGTGGAGGAGTCGGGGTCTGCATTCAGGATCTGTAGTCAGGGTCTGGAGGAATCAGGGTCGGGAGTCGGGGTCTGTATCTGGGTCAGATATCGGGGTCTGGAGTCAAGCTCTGGAATCCTCGTCTGGAGTCGGGATCTTGAGAAATCGGTGTCTGGATGAGTCGGGGTCTTTAGTCAGGCTGTGGAGTTGGAGTCTGGAGTCGGGGTCTGGAGGAATCAGTGTCGGGAGTCGGGGTCTGGATACGGGTCTGGAGTCGTGGTCTGGATTTGGCGTCTTGGATCGGGGTCTGGAATCAGGGTCTGGAGTCAGGGTATGGAAGAGTTGGGGTGTGGAGGAGTCAGAGTGTGGAGTTGGGGTGTTGAGTCAGGAGTCGGGGTCTGGAGTCGGGTTCTGTAGTCGGGGCCTGGAGTCGGGGTCTGGAGTCGGGGTCTGGAGTCGGGGTCTGGAGGAGTCGCGGTCTGGAGGAGTCGGGGTCAGGAGTAGTCAGGGTCAGGAGGAGTCGGGGTCTGGAGTCGGGGTCTGGAGTCGGGCTCTGGAGACGCGGTATGGTGCAATCGAGGTCTGGAGGAGACGGGGTCTGGAGGAGTCGGTGTCTGGATAAGTCAGGGTCGGGTGAAGTCGGGGTATGGAGGAATCGGGGTCAGGAGGTGTCGGGGTGTGGAGGATTCGGGGTGTGGAGTCTGTGTCTGGAGACGGCGTGTTTAGTCGGGGTTTGGAGTCAGGGTCTGGAGGAGTCGGGGTCAGGAGTCGAGGTGTGTAGTCGGGGAGCGGAGTCTGGGTCTGGAGAATTCAGGGCCTGGAGTTGGGGTCTGGAGGAGTCGGGGTCTGGAGTCGGGGTGTGTAGTTGGGTTGTGCAGTCAAGTCTGGAGGAGTCAGGTTCTGGAGTCGGGGTTTGGAGCCGGGGTCTGGAGAAGTCGTGGTTGGGAGAAGATTGGGTTGGGAGTCGGGGTCTGTAGTCAGGGCATGGCGTCGGTGTCTGGAGGAGTCGCAGTCTGGAGGAGTCAGGGTCTGGAGGAGTCGCGGTTTGGAGCAGTTGGGGTCTGGAGGATTCGGGGTCTGGAGGAGTCGGGGTCGCTAGTCAGGGTCTGGAGTCGGGGACTGGAGCCGGATCAGGGAGCAATCGGTGTCAGGAGCCAGGGTCTGGATACGGGTCTGGAGTCGGGGTCCAGAGACGGGTTTTGGAGTCAGGTTCTGGAGTTGGGTTCTGAAGGGGTCGGCGTCTGGAGGAGTCGGTGTCTGGAGGAGTCGAGGTCTGGAGTTGCGGGGTTCAGGAGTCGTGGTCTGTATTCGGGATCTGTAGTCAGGGTCTGGAGTCGGGGTCTGGAGGAATCTGGATTGGGAGTCGGGGTCTGTATCCAGGTCACATATCGGGGTCTGTTTTCGGGGTCTGGAGTCAAGCTCTGGAATCGTGGTCTGGAGTCAGGATCTGGAGGAATCGGTGTCTGAATGAGTTGTGGTCTTAAGTCCGGCTGTGGAGTCGGGGTCTGGAGTCGGGGTCTGGAGTCAGGGTCTGGAGTTGGAGTCTTGGATCGGGGTCTGTAATCAGGGTCTGGAGTCGGAGTATGGAGGAGTTGGGGTGTGGAGGAGTCGGAGTGCGGAGTGGGGGTGTGGATTCGGGGTGTTGAGTCAGTGTCTGGAGTCGGGGTCTGGAGTCGGGGTCTGTAGTCGGGGCCTGAAGTCGGGGTCTGGAGTCGGGGTCTGGAGGAGTCACGGTCTGGAGGAGTCGGTGTCAGGAGGAGTCGGGGTCTAGAGTCGGGCTCTGGAGTCGGGCTCTGGAGTCGGGGTATGGTGCAGTCGGGGTCTGGAGGAGACGGGGTCTGGAGGAGTCGGTGTCTGGATAAGTTGGGGTCGGGATCTGGAGGAATCGGGGTCAGGAGGAGTCGGGGTCTGGAGGAGTCAGGGTGTGGAGTCTGTCTGGAGACGGCGTGTTGAGTCGGGGTTTGGAGTCAGGGTCTGGTGGAGTCGGGGTTTGGATTCGGGGTCTGGAGTCAGGGTCTGGAGGACTCAGGGTCTGGAGGAATCAGGGTCTGGAGGAGTCAGTGTCTGGAGTCGGGGTCGGGGTCTGAGGTCGAGGTCTGGGGTCGGGGTCTGGAGTCGGGGTATGGTGCAGTCGGGGTCTGGAGGAGACGGGGTCTGGAGGAGTCGGTGTCTGGATAAGTTGGGGTCGGGAGAAGTCGAGGTCTGGAGGAATCGGGGTCAGGAGGAGTCGGGGTCTGGAGGAGTCGGGGTGTGGAGTCTGTGTCTGGTGACAGCGTGTTGAGTCGGGGTTTGGAGTCAGGGTCTGGTGGAGTCGGGGTTTGGATTCGGGGTCTGGAGTCGGGGTCTGGAGGACTCAGGGTCTGGAGGACTCAGGGTCTGGAGGAATCAGGGTCTGGAGGAGTCAGGGTCTGGAGTCGGGGTCTCTGGTCGGGGTCTGGGGTCGGGGTCTGGAGGAGTCGGGGTCTGTAGTGGAGATCTGGAGGTGGAGTCTGGAGTCGGGGTCAAGAGTCGGGAACTGGAGTCGTGGTCTGGAGTCGGGGTCTGGAGGAATCGTGTTTTGAGTCGGGGTCTGGATCTGGGTCAGGAGTCAGGGTCTGGTTTTGGGGCCTGTCGTCGGGCTCTGCTGTCGGGGTCTGGAGGAGTCGGGGTCTGGAGGTGTCGGGGTCTGGAGTCGTCGTGGTCTGGAGGAGTCGGGGTCAGGAGGAGTCGGGGTCTGGAGTCGAGGTCTGGAGTCGGGCTCGGGAGTTGGGGTATGGTGCAGTCGGGGTCTGGAGGAGACGGGGTCTGGAGGAGTCAGTGTCTGGAAAAGTTGGGGTCGGGAGAAGTCGGGGTCTGGAGGAATCGGGGTCAGGAGGAGTCAGGGTCTGGAGGAGTCGGGGTGTGGAGTCGGTGTCTGGAGACCGCATGTTGAGTCGGGGTTTGGAGTCAGGGTCTGGAGGAGTCGGGGTCTGGAGTCGGGGTGTGTAGTCGGGGTGTGGAGTCCAGGTCTGGAGAATTCAGGGTCTGGAGGAGTCGGGGTCTGGAGTCGGGGTGTGTAGTCGGGGTGTGGATTCCGGGTCTGGAGGAGTCAGGGTCTGGAGTCGGGGTCTGGAGGAGTCGGGGTTTGGAGCCGGGGTCTGGAGAAGTTGGGGTTGAGAGAAGATAGGGTTGGGAGTCGGGGTCTGGCGTCTGGATCTGGAGGCGCGGTCTAAAGCTGGGGTCTGGAGGTGTTGGGCTGTGGAGTCGGGGTGTTGCGTCGGGGTGTTGCGTCCGTGTCTGGAGGAGTCTGGGATTGGAGTCGGGGTCTGGAGGAGTCGGGCTCTGGCGGAGTCGGGGTCAGGAGGAGTCGGGGTCTGGAGTTGGGCTCTGGAGACGGGGTATGGTGCAATCGGGGTATGGAGGAGATGGGGTCTGGAGGAGTCGGTGTCTGGATAAGTCGGGGTCGGGTGAAGTCGGGGTCTGGAGGAATCAGGGTCAGGAGGCGTCGGGGTCTGGAGGAGTCGGGGTGTGGAGTCTGTGTCTGGAGACGGCTTGTTTAGTCGGGGTTTGGAGTCAGGGTCTGGAGGAGTCGGGGTCTGGAGTCGAGGTGTGTAGTCGGGGAGCGGAGTCTGGGTCTGGAGAATTCAGGGTCTGGAGTCGGGGTCTGGAGGAGTCAGGGTCTGGAGTTGGGGTGTGTAGTTGGGGTGTGGAGTCAAGTCTGGAGGAGTCAGGGTCTGGAGTCGGAGTTTGGAGCCGGGGTCTGGAGAAGTCGTGGTTGGGAGAAGATTGGGTTGGGAGTCGGAGTCTGTAGTCAGGGCATGGAGTCGGTGTCTGGAGGAGTCGCTGTCAGGAGGAGTTGGGGTCTGTAGGATTCGGGGTCTGGAGGAGTCGGGGTCACTAGTCAGGGTCTGGAGTAGGGGACTGGAGCCGGGTTCGGGAGCAATCGGTGTTGGGAGTCAGGATCTGGATACGGGTCTGGAGTCAGGGTCCGGAGACGGGTTTTGGAGTCAGGGTCTGGAGTTGGGTTCTGAAGGGGTCAGCGTCTGGAGGAGTCGGTGTCTGGAGCAGTCGAGGTCTGGAGTTGGGGTGTTCAGGAGTCGTGGTCTGTATTCGGGATCTGTAGTCAGGGTCTGGAGTCGGGGTCTGGAGGAATCTGGGTTGGGAGTCGGGGTCTGTATCCGGGTCACATATCGGGGTCTGTTTTCGGGGTCTGGAGTCAAGCTCTGGAATTGTGGTCTGGAGTCGGGGTCTGGAGTCGGGGTCTGGAGGAATCAGTGTTGGGAGTCGGGGTCTGAATACGGGTCTGGAGTCGGGGTCTGGAGTCGGGGTTGGGGTCTGAGGTCGGCGTCTGAGGTCGTGGTCTGGAGTCGGGGTCTGGCGTCGGGGTCTGGAGTCGGGGTCGGGAGTCAGGGTCTGGAGTCGCAGTCTGGAGTCGCGGTCTGGAGTCAGGGACTGGAGCCGGGTTCGGGAGCAATCGGTGTCGAGAGTCAGGGTCTGGATACGGGTCTGGAGTCGGGGTCTGGAGACGGGCTTTGGATTCAGGGTCTGGAGTTTGGGTCTGGAGGGGTCGGCGTCTGGAGGAGTCGGGGTCTGGAGGAGTCGGGGTCTGGAGTTGGGGTGTGGACGAGTCGGGGTCTGTATTCGGGATCTGTAGTCAGGGTCTGGATTCGGGGTCTGGAGGAACAGGGTCGTGAGTCGGGTTCTGTATCCGGGTCAGATATCGGGGTCTGGAGTCAAGCTCTGGAATCCTCGTCAGGAGTCGGGATCTAGAGGAATCGTTGTCTGGATGAGTCGGGGTCTTTATTCAGGCTGTGGAGTTGGGGTCTGGAGTCGGCGTCTGGAGGAATCAGTGTCGGGAGTCGGGGTCTGGATACGGGTCTGGAGTCGTGGCCTGGATTTGGGGTCTTGGATCGGGGTCAGGAATCAGAGTCTGGAGTCGGGGTATGGAGGAGTTGGGGTTTGGAGGAGTCAGAGTGTGGAGTCGGGGTGTTGAGTCAGTGTCTGGAGTCGGGGTCTGGAGTCGGGGTCTGTAGTCGGGGCCTGGAGTTGGGGTCTGGAGCCGGGGTCTGGAGTCAGGCTCTGGAGACGGGGTATGGTGCAATCGGGGTCTGGAGGAGATGGGGTCTGGAGGAGTCGGTGTCTGGATAAGTCGGGGTCGGGTGAAGTCGGGTTCTGGAGGAATCGGGGTCAGGAGGCGTCGGGGTCTGGAGGAGTCGGGGTGTGGAGTCTATGTCTGGAGATGGCGTGTTTAGTCGGGGTTTGGAGTCAGGGTCTGGAGGAGTCGGGGTCTGGAGTCGAGATGTGTAGTCGGGGAGCGGAGTCTGGGTCTGGAGAATTCAGGGTCTGGAGTCGGGGTCTGGAGGAGTCAGGGTCTGGAGTCGGGGTTTGGAGCCGGCGTCTGGAGATGTCGTGGTTGGGAGAAGATTGGGTTGGGAGTCGGGTCTGTAGTCAGGGCATGGCGTCGGTGTCTGGAGGAGTCGCAGTCTGGAGGAGTTGTGGTCTGGAGGATTCGGGGTCTGGAGGAGTCGGGGTCGCTAGTCAGGGTCTGGAGTCGGGAACTGGAGCCGGGTTCGGGAGCAATCGGTGTTGGGAGTCAGGGTCTGGATACGGGTCTGGAGTCGGGGTCCGGAGACAGGCTTTGGAGTCAGGGTCTGGAGTTGGGTTCTGAAGAGGTCGGCGTCTGGAGGAGTCGGTGTCTGGAGGAGTCGAGGTCTGGAGTTGGGGTGTTCAGGAGTCGTGGTCTGTATTCGGGATCTGTAGTCAGGTTCTGGAGTCGGGGCCTGGAGGAATCTATGTTGGGAGTCGGGGTCTGTATCCGGGTCACATATCGGGGTCTGTTTTCGGGGTCTGGAGTCAAGCTCTGGAATCATGGTCTGGAGTCGGGATCTGGAGGAGTCGGTGTCTGGATGAGTCGGGGTCTTTAGTCAGGCTCTGGAGTCGGGGTCTGGAGTTGGGTTCTGAAGAGGTCGGCGTCTGGCGGAGTCGGTGTCTGGAGGAGTCGAGGTCTGGAGTTGGGGTGTTCAGGAGTCGTGGTCTGTATTCGGGATCTGTAGTCAGGTTCTGGAGTCGGGGTCTGGAGGAATCTATGTTGGGAGTCGGGGTCTGTATCCAGGTCACATATCGGGGTCTGTTTTCGGGGTCTGGAGTCAAGCTCTGGAATCATGGTCTGGAGTTGGGATCTGGAGGAGTCGGTGTCTGGATGAGTCGGGGTCTTTAGTCAGGCTCTGGAGTCGGGGTCTGGAGTCGGGGTCTGGAGGAATCAGTGTCGGGAGTCAGGGTCTGGATACGGGTCTGGAGTCAGGGTCTGAGTTGGGGTCTTGGGTCGGGGTCTGGAATCAGGGTCTGGAGTCGGTGTATGGAGGAGTCGGGGTGTGGAGGAATCGTAGTGTGGAGTCGGGGTGTGGAGTCGGGGTGTTGAGTCAGTTTCTGGAGTCGGGCTCTGGAGTCAGGGTCTGTGGTCGGGGCATGGAGTCCGTGTCTGGAGGAGTCGCGGTCTGGAGAAGTCGGGGTCAGGAGGAGTCGGGGTCTGGAGTCGGGGTCTTGAGTTGGGGTCTGGAGTCGGGAACTGGAATCGAGGTCTGGAGTCGGGGTCTGGAGGAATCGGTGTTCTGAGTCAGGGTCTGGATCCGGGTCAGGAGTCTGGGTCTGGTTTCGGGGTCTGTCGTCGGGCTCTGGTGTCGGGGTCTGAAGTCTGGGTCTGGAGTCGGGGTCTGGAGTCGGGGTCTGGAGTCGGGGTCTGGAGTCGGGGTCTGGAGTCGGGGTCTGGAGTCGGGGTCTGGAGTCAGGGTGTGGAGGAGTCGGGATCTGGTGGAGTCAGGGTCTGAAGGAATTGGGGTCTGGAGCCGTTGTCTGGAGTCGTATTCTGGAGTCGGGTTCTGGAGTCGGGGTCTGGAGTCGGTGTCTGGAGTCAGGGTCTGGAGTCGGGGTCTAGAGTCTGGGTTTGGAGTCGTGGTCTGGTGGAATCGGTGTTGGGAGTCGGATTCTGTATCCAGGTCAGTAGTCGGGGTCTGGTTTCGGTGTGGAGTCGGGGTATGGAGTCTGGGTGTGGAGACGGGGTGTGGAGGAGTCGGGGTCTGGCATCGGGGTCTGAAGGAGTCGGAGTTTGGAGTGCGGGTCTTGAGTCAGAGTCTGGAGTCAGGGTCTGGAGTTGGTGTCCGGAGTCAGGGTCTGGAGTCGGGGTCTGGAGTCTGTGTTTGGAGTCGGTGTCTGGAGTCAGAGTCTGGAGTCGGGGTCTGGAGGAGTCGGGGTCTGGAGGAGTCAGGGTCTGGATGAGTCAGGGTCTGGAGTCGGGGTCTGAGGTCGGGGTCTGTGGTCATGGTCTGGAGGAGTTGGGGTCTGGAGTCGGGATCTGGAGTCGGGATCTGGAGTCCGGGTCTGGAGTCCGGGTCTGGGGTCGGGGTTTGGAGTCGGGGTCTGGAGTCGGGGTCTGGAGGACTCAGGGTCTGGAGGAATCAGGGTCTGGAGGAGTCAGGGTCTGGAGTTGGGGTCGGGGTCTGAGGTCGGGGTCTGGGGTCGGGCTCTGGAGGAGTCGGGGTCTGTAGTCGAGATCTGGAGGCAGGGTCTGGAGTCGGGGTCTAGAGTCGGGAACTGGAGTCGGGGTCTGGAGTCGCGTTCTGGAGGTGTCGTGGTCTGGAGTCGGGGTCTGGAGGAATCGTGTTCTGAGTCGGGGTCTGGATCTGGGTCAGGAGTCGGGGTCTGGTTTCGGGGTCTGTCGTCGGGCTCTGGTGTTGGTGTCTGGAGGAGTCGGTGTCTGGAGGATTCGGGGTCTGGAGTAGTCAGGGTCTGGAGGAGTCGGGGTCAGGAGTCGGGAACTGGAGTCGGGGTCTGGAGTAGGGGTCAGGGGTCGGGTTCTGGAGGAATCGGGGTTTGGAGGTGTCGGGGTCTGGAGGTGTCGTGGTCTGGAGGTGTCGTGGTCTGGAGTCGGGGTCTGGTGGAATCGGTGTCGGGAGTCGGTGTTTGGATACGGGTCTGGAGTCGGGGTCATGTTTCGGTGTGGAGTCGGGGTATGACGCCTGGGTGTGGAGTTGGGGTGTGGAGGAGTCGGGGTCTGGAGTCAGGGTCTGGAGGAGTCGGGGCCGGGAGTTGGGGTCTGAAGTCGGCGTGTGGAGTCGGGATGTGGTGTCGGGGTCTGGAGTCGAGGTTGGGAGGAGTCGGGGTCTGGAGGAGTAGGTGTTTGGAGGAGTTGGGGTCTGGACGAGTCGGGGTCTGGAGAAGTCGGGTCTGGAAGAGTCGGGGTCAGGAGGAGCCGGGGTCTGGAGGGGTCGGGATCTGGAGGCGTCGGGGTCTGGAGTCGGGGTCTGAGGTCAGGATCTGGAGGAATCGGTGTCAGGTGTCAGGGGGTCTGGATCTAGGTCAGGAGTCGGGGTCTGGAGGAGCCGGGGTCAGGTGTCGGGGTCTGATGTCGGGGTCTGGAGCCTGTGTCTGTAGTCGGGATCTGGATTCGGCGTCCGGAGTTGGGGTCTGGAGTCGAGTTCTGGGGGAGTCGGGGTCTTGAGGAGTCGGGGCCTGGAGGAGTCGGGGCATGGAGGAGTCGGGGCCTGGAGGAGTCGGGGCCTGGAGGAGTCGGGGCCTGGAGGAGTCGGGGCCTGGAGGAGTCGGGGCCTGGAGGAGTCGGGGTCTGGAGGAGTCGGGTTCTGGGGGAGTCATGGTCTGGAGTCGGGGTCTGGAGTCATGGTCTGGAGTTGGTGTCTGTGTCGGGGTCGGGAGTCGGGTTCTGGAGTCGAAGTATGGATTCGACGTTAGGAGGAATCGGTGTTCTGGTTCGGGGTCTGCATCCGAGTCAGGAGTTGGGGTCTGGAGTCGGAGTCTGGAGTCGGGATCTGGATAAATCGGTGTCAGGTGTCGCGGTCTGGATCTAGGTCAGGGGTCGGGGTCTGGAGGAGCCGGGGTCAGGAGTCGTGGTCTGAAGTCGGGGTCTGGAGCCTGGGTCTGGAGTGGGGATCTGGAGTCAGGGTCTGGAGTCAGGGTCTGGGGTCGGATTCTGTGGGAGTCGGGGTCTGGAGGAGTCCTGGTCTGGAGGAGTCAGGGCCTGGAGGAGTCGGGGCCTGGAGGAGTCGGGGTCTGGAGTAGTCGGGGTCTGGAGGAGTCGGGGTCAGGAGTCAGGAACTGGAGTCGGTGTCTGGAGTCGGGTTCTGGAGTCGGGGTCTGGAGGAATCGGTGTTCTGAGTCGGGGTCAGGAACCGGGTCAGGAGTCGGGGTCTGGTTTCGGGGTCTGTCGTCGGGCTCTGGTGTCCGGGTCTGGTGGAGTCGGGGTTTGGAGGTGTCGGGGTCTGGACTCGCAGTCTGGAAGAGTCAGGGTCTGGTGTCATGGACTGGAGTCGCGATCTGCAGGATTCGGTGTCGGGATTCGTTGTCTTGATCCGGGTCTGGAGTCGGGGTCTGGTTTCGGTTCTGGAGTTGGGGTATGGAGTCTGGGTGTGGAGTCGGGGTGTGGTGGAGTCGGGGTGTGGAGTCGGGGTTTGTAGGAGTCGGGGCCGGGAGTTGGGGACTGCAGTCGGGGTTTGGAGTTGGGGTGTGTGGTCGGGGTGTGGGGTCGGGGTGTGGGGTCGGGGTCTGGAGTCGGGATCTGGAGTCGGGTTCCAGAGGAGTCGGGGTCTGGAGGAGTCGGGGTCTGGAGGAGTCAGGGTCTGGAGGAGTCAGGGTCTGGAGGAGTCAGGGCCTGGAGTTGGGGTCTGGGGATGGGGTCTGGAGTCGGGGTCTGGAAAATCAGTGTTCTGAGTCGGCGTCTGGATCTAGGTCAGGAGTCGGGGTCTGGTTTCGGGGTCTGTCGTCGGGCTCTGGTGTCGGGGTCTGGAGGAGTCGAGGTCTGGTGGTGTCGGGGTCTGGAGGTGTCGTGGTCTGGAGTCAGCGTCTGGACTCGCAGTCTGGAGGAGTCAGGGTCTGGAGTCGGGGTCTGGTGTCGGGGTCTGGAGTCATGATCTGGAGGATTCGGCATCGGGATTCGCTGTCTTGATCAGGTTCTGGAGTCGGGTTCTGGTGTCGGTGTGGAGTCGGGTTATGGAGTCTGGGTGTGGAGTCGGGGTGTGGAGTAGTCGGGTTCTGGGGGAGTCATGGTCTGGAGTCGGGGTCTGGAGTCGTGGTCTGGAGTCGGGTCTGGTTTCGGGGTCTGTCGTCGGGCTCTGGAGTTGGGATCTGTGTCAGGGTCGGGAGTCGGGGTCTGGAGTTGGGTTTTGGAGTCGAACTGTGGATTCGGCGTCAGGAGGAATCGGTGTTCTGATTCAGGGTCTGCATCCGCGTCAGGAGTCGGGGTCTGGATTCGGGGTCTTGTTTTGGGATCTGGACAAATCGGCGTCAGGTGTCGTGGTCTGGATCTAGGTCAGGGGTCGGGGTCTGGAGGTGCCGGGGTCAGGAGTCGGGTTCTGAAGTCAGAGTCTGGAGCCTGGGTCTGGAGTCGGGATCTGGAGTCGGGGTCTGTGTCGGGGTCGGGATTCGGGGTCTGGAGTCCGCGTCTGGAGTCGGGTTCTGGTGTCGAAGTCTGGATTCGGCATCAGGAGGAATCGGTGTTCTGATTCGGGGTCTGCATCCGCGTCAGGAGTCGGGGTCTGGTTTCAGGGTCTGTCGTCGGGCTCTGGAGTCGGGGTCTGGAGGAGTCGGGTTTCTGGAGTTGGGGTCTGGAGGAGTCGGGGTCTGGAGTCGGAGTCTGGAGTCGGGGTCTGGAGTCGGGGTCTGGACCCGGGATCTGGAGTTGGGATCTGGATTCGGGCTCTGTCGTCGGGCTGTGGAGTTGGGGTCTGGAGGGGTCAGGATCTGGAGTCGGGTTCTGGAGTCGGGATCTGGAGAAATCGGTGTCAGGAGTCAGGGTCTGGATTTAGATCAGGAGTCGGGGTCTGGAGGAGCAGGGGTCAGGAGTCAGGGTCTGAAGTCAGGGTCTGGAGCCTGCATCTGCAGTCGGGATCTGGAGTCGGCGTCCGGATTCGGGGTCTAGAGTTGGCTTCTGGGGTATTCGGAGTCTGGAGGAGTCGGGGTCTGGAAGAGTTGGTGCCTGGAGGAATCTGGGCATGGGGGAGTCGGGGCCTGGAGGAGTCGGAGTCTGGAGGAGTCGGGGTCTGGAGGAGTCAGGTTCTGGGGGAGTCCGTGCCTCGAGTCGGGTTCAAGAGTCGACATCTGGAGTCGGCGTCAGGAGCAATCAGTGTTCTGAGTCAGGGTCTGCATCCGCGTCAGGAGTCGGGATCTGGTTTCGGGGTCTGTTGTCGGGCTCTGGAGTCGGGGTCTGGAGGAGTCGGGTTCTGGATTCGGGGTCTGGAGGAGTCGGGGTCTGGAGTTGGAGTCTGGATTCGGGGTCTGGAGTTGGAGTCTGCAGTCGTGGTCTGGCGCCGGAGTCTAGAGTCGGGGTCTGGACTCGGGGTCTGGAGTTGGGATCTGGAGGAATCGGTGTCAGGTGTCGGGGTCTGGATCTAGGTCAGGGGTCGGGGTCTGGAGGAGCCGGGGTCAGGAGTCAGGGTCTGAAGTCGGGATCTGGAGCCTAGGTCTGGAGTCGGGATCTGGAGTCAGCGTCTGGAGTCGGGTTCAGGGGGAGTCGGTGTCTGGAGAAGTCGGGGTCTGTAGGAGTTGGTGCCTGGAGGAGTCGGGGCCTGGAGGAGTCGGGGCCTAGAGGAGTCGGAGTCTGGTGGAGTCGGAGTCTGGAGGAGTCGTGTTCTGGAGGAGTCGGGGTCTGGAGTTGATGTCTGGAGTTGGGGTCTGTGTCGCGGTCGGGAGTCAGGGTCTGGAGTCCGCGTCTCGAGTAGGGTTCTGGAGTCGATGTCTGGAGTCGGCGTCAGGAGGAATCAGTGTTCTGAGTTGGGGTCTGCAGCCGTGTCAGGAGTTGGGGTCTGATTTCGTGGTCTGTCATCGGGCTCTGAAGTAGGGGTCTGGAGGAGTCGGGTTCTGGAGTTGGGGAATGGAGGAGTCGGGGTCTGGAGTCAGAGTCGGAGTCGGGGTCTGTCGTCGGGCTCTGGAGATGGGGTCTGGAGGGGTCGGTGTCTGGATTCGGGGTCTGGACTCGGGGTCTGGAGTCAGGATCTGGAGGAATCGGTGTCAGGTGTCGGGGTCTGGATCTAGGTCAGGGGTCGGGGGCTGGCGGAATCCGGGTCTGCAGTCGGGGTCTGGGGGAGTCGGGGTCTTGAGGAGTCGGGGCCTGGAGGAGTCGGGGCATGGAGGAGTCGGGGCATGGAGGAGTCGGGGCCTGGAGGAGTCAGGGCCTGGAGGAGTTGGGGCCTGGAGGAGTCGGGGTCTGGAGGAGTCGGGTTCTGGGGGAGTCGTGGTCTGGAGTCGGGGTCTGGAGTCATGGTCTGGAGTTGGTGTCTGTGTCGGGGTCGGGAGTCGGGGTCTGGAGTCGGGTTCTGGAGTCGAAGTATGGATTCGACGTTAGGAGGAATCGGTGTTCTGATTCAGGGTCTGCATCCGAGTCAGGAGTCGGGGTCTGGAGTCGGAGTCTGGAGTCGGGATCTGGATAAATCGGTGTCAGGTGTCGCGGTCTGGATCCAGGTCAGGGGTCGGGGTCTGGAGGAGCCGGCGACAGGAGACGTGGTCTGAAGTCGGGGTCTGGAGCCTGGGTCTGGAGTGGGGATCTGGAGTCGGGGTCTGGAGTCAGGGTCTGGGGTCGGATTCTGTGGGAGTCGGGGTCTGGAGGAGTCCTCGTCTGGAGGAGTCAGGGCCTGGAGGAGTCGGGGCCTGGAGGAGTCGGGGTCTGGAGTAGTCGGGGTCTGGAGGAGTCGGGGTCAGGAGTCGGGAACTGGAGTCAGTGTCTGGAGTCGGGTTCTGGAGTCGGGGTCTGGAGGAATCGGTGTTCTGAGTCGGGGTCAGGAACTGGGTCAGGAGTCGGGGTCTGGTTTCGGGGTCTGTCGTCGGGCTCTGGTGTCCGGGTCTGGTGGAGTCGGGGTCTGGATGTGTCGGGGTCTGGACTCGCAGTCTGGAGGAGTCAGGGTCTGGTGTCATGGACTGGAGTCGCGATCTGCAGGATTCGGTGTTGGGATTCGTTGTCTTGATCCGGGTCTGGAGTCGGGGTCTGGTTTCGGTTCTGGAGTTGGGGTATGGAGTCTGGGTGTGGAGTCGGGGTGTGGTGGAGTCGGGGTGTGGAGTCGGGGTCTGTAGGAGTCGGGGCCGGGAGTTGGGGACTGCAGTCGGGGTTTGGGGGAGTTGGGGTGTGTGGTCGGGGTGTGGGGTCGGGGTGTGGGGTCGGGGTCTGGAGTCGGGATCTGGAGTCGGGTTCCAGAGGAGTCAGGGTCTGGAGGTGTCGTGGTCTGGAGTCAGCGTCTGGACTCGCAGTCTGGAGGAGTCAGGGTCTGGAGTCGGGGTCTGGTGTCGGGGTCTGGAGTCATGATCTGGAGGATTCGGCGTCGGGATTCGCTGTCTTGATCAGGGTCTGGAGTCGGGTTCTGGTGTCGGTGTGGAGTCGGGGTATGGAGTCTGGGTGTGGAGTTGGGGTGTGGAGTCGGGGTGTGGAGGAGTCGGGGTGTGGAGTTGGGATCTGGTGGAGTCGGGGTCAGGAGTCGGGGTCTGGAGCCTGGGACTGGAGTCGTGATCTGGGGTCAGCATCCGGAGTTGGGTTCTGGGGGAGTCGGGGTCTGGAGGAGTTGGTGCCTGGAGGAGTCAGGGCCTGGAGGAGTCGGGGCCTGGAGGAGTCGGAGTCTGGAGGAGTCGGGGTCTGGAGGAGTCGGGTTCTGGGGGAGTCGGGGTCTGGAGTCGGGGTCTGGATTCAGGGTCTGGAGTTGGGGTCTGTGTCGCGGTCGGGAGTCAGGGTCTGGAGTCCGCGTCTCGAGTTGGATTCTGGAGTCGATGTCTGGAGTGGGTGAGTTGGGGTCTGGAGGGGTTGGGGTCGTGAGTCGGGGTCTGAAGTCGGGATCTGGAGCCTAGGTCTGCAGTCGGGATCTGGAGTCGGCATCCGGATTCGGGGTCTGGAGTCGGGTTCTGGGGGATTCGGAGTCTGGATGAGTCGGGGTCTGGAGGAGTTGGTGCCTGGAGGAGTCGTGGCCTGGGGGTGTCGGGGCCTGGAGGAGTCAGAGTCTGGAGGAGTCAGGGTCTGGAGGAGTCGGGTTCTGGGGGAGTCGGGGTCTGGAGTCGGGGTCTGGAGTCGGGGTCTGCAGTCGTGGTCTGGAGCCGGGGTTTGGATTCAGGGTCTGTCGTCGGCCTCTGGAGTTGGGGTCTGGAGGGGTCGGGGTCTGGAGTCGGGGTCTGGACTCGGGGTCTGGATTCGGGGTCTGGAGTTGGGGTCTGTGTCGCGGTCGGGAGTCAGGGTCTGGAGTCCGTGTCTCGAGTTGGATTCTGGAGTCGATGTCTGGAGTTGGTGAGTTGGGGTCTGGAGGGGTTGGGGTCTGGAGTCGGGGTCTGGAGTCGGGATCTGGAGAAATCGGTGTCAGGTGTCGGGGTCTGGATCTAGGTCAGGTGTCGGGGTCTGGAGGAGCCGGGGTCAGGAGTCAGGGTCTGAAGTCGGGATCTGGAGCCTGGGTCTGCAGTCGGGATCTGGAGTCGGCATCCGGATTCGGGGTCTGGAGTCGGGTTCTGGGGGATTCGGAGTCTGGATGAGTCGGGGTCTGGAGGAGTTGGTGCCTGGAGGAGTCGGGGCCTGGGGGTGTCGGGGCCTGGAGGAGTCAGAGTCTGGAGGAGTCAGTGTCTGGAGGAGTCGGGTTCTGGGGGAGTCGGGGTCTGGAGTCGGGGTCTGGAGTCGGGGTCTGCAGTCGTGGTCTGGAGCCGGGGTCTGGATTCAGGGTCTGTTGTCGGCCTCTGGAGTTGGGGTCTGGAGGGGTCGGGGTCTGGAGTCGGGGTCTGGACTCGGGGTCTGTCGTCAGGCTCTGGAGTTGGGGTCTGGAGGGGTCGGGGTCTGGAGTCAGGATCTGGAGGAATAGGTGTCAGGTGTCGGGGTCTGGATCTAGGTCAGGGGTCGGGGTCTGGAGGAGCCGTGGTCAGGAGTCGGGGTCTTAAGTCGGGGTCTGGAGCCTGGGTCTGGAGTCGGGATCTGGAGTCAGCGTCTGGAGTCATGTTCTGGGGGAGTCGGGGTCTGGAGAAGTCAGGGTCTGGAGGAGTTGGTGCCTGGAGGAGTCGGTGCCTGGAGGAGTCGGAGTCTGGAGGAGTCGGGGTCTGGAGGAGTCGTGTTCTGGAGGAGTCGGGGTCTGGAGTCGAGGTCTGGAGTCGGGGTCTAGAGTTGGAGTCTGTGTCGTGGTCGGGAGTCAGGGTCTGGAGTCCGCGTCTCGAGTCGGGTTCTGGATTCGACGTCTGGAGACGGCATCAGGAGGAATCGGTGTTCTGAGTCGGGGTCTGCAGCCGCGTCAGGAGTCGGGGTCCGGTTTCGGGGTCTGTCATCAGGATCTGAAGTCGGGTTCTGGAGGAGTCGGGTTCTGGAGTTGGGGTCTGGAGGAGTCAGGGTCTGGAGTCAGAGTAAGGAGTTGGGGTCTGGAATTGGGGTCTGCAGTTGGGGTCTGGAGCCGGGGTCTGGAGTCGGGATCTGCAGTCGGGGTCTGGATTCGGGGTCTGTCGTGGGGCTCTGGAGTTGGGGTCTGGAGGGGTCGGGGTCTGGAGTCGGGGTCTGGACTCGGGGTCTGGAGTCGGGATCTGGAGGTATCGGTGACAGGTGTCGGGGTCTGGATCTAGGTCAGGAGTTGGGCTCTGGAGGTGCCAGGGTCAGGATTCGTGGTCTGAATCGGGGTCTGGAGCCTGTGTCTGGAGTCGGGATGTGGAGTCGGGGTCTGGAGTCAGGATCTGGTGTCGGATTCTGTGGGAGTCGGGGTCTGGAGGAGTCGGGGTCTGGAGGAGTCAGGGCCTGAAGGAGTCGGGGCCTGGAGGAGTCGGGGTCTGGAGGAGTCGGGGTCTGGAGGAGTCGGGGCCTGGAGGAGTCGGGGTCTGGAGTCGGGGTCTGGAGTCAGGGTCTGGAGTCGGGGTCTGGAGGAATCGGTGTTCTGAGTCGGGGTCAGGAACCGGGTCAGGAGTCGGGGTCTGGTTTCGGGGTCTGTCGTCGGGCTCTGGTGTCGGGGTCTGGTGGAGTCAGGGTCTGGAGGTGTCGGGGTCTGGACTCGTAGTCTAGAGGAGTCGTGGACTGAAGTCGGGGTATGGTGTCGTGGACTGGAGTCGCGATCTGCAGGAATCGGTGTCGGGATTCGTTGTCTTGATCCGGGTCTGGAGTCGGGGTCTGGTTTCGGTGTGGAGTTGGGGTATGGAGTCTGGGTGTGGAGTCAGGGTGTGGAGGAGTCGGGGTCTGGAGTCAGGGTCTGTAGGAATCGGGGCCGGGAGTCGGGGACTGCAGTCGGGGTTTGGAGTTGGGGTGTGGGGTCGGTGTGTGGGGTCGGGGTCTGGAGTCAGGATCTGGAGTCGGGTTCCGGAGGAGTCAGGTTCCGGAGGAGTCGGGGTCTGGAGGAGTCGGGGTCTGGAGGAGTCAGGGTCTGGAGGAGTCAGGGTCTGGAGGAGTCAGGGTCTGGCGTTGGGGTCTGGGGATGGGGTCTGGAGTCGGGGTCTGGAGGAATCAGTGTTCTGAGTCAGCGTCTGGATCCGGGTCAGGAGTCGGGCTCTGGTGTCGGGGTCTGGAGGAGTCGAGGTCTGGTGGTGTCGGGGTCTGGAGGTGTCGTGGTCTGGAGTCGGGGTCTGGACTCGCAGTCTGGAGGAGTCAGGGCTGGAGTTGGGGTCTGGTGTCGGTGTCTGGAGTCGCGATCTGGAGGATTCGCTGTCGAGATTCACTGTCTTGATCAGGGTCTGGAGTCGGGTTCTGGTGTCGGTGTGGAGTCGGGGTATGGAGTCTGGGTGTGGAGTCAGGGTGTGGAGGAGTCGGGGTCTGGAGTCAGGGTCTGGAGGAGTGGGCGCCGGGAGTCGGCATCTGGATACGGAGTGTGGAGTCGGGGTCTGGAGGAGTCGGGGTCACGAGTCGGGGTCTGAAATCGGGGTCTGGAGCCTGGGTCTGGAGTCGGGATCTGTAGTCGGCGTCCGGAGTCGGGTTCTGGGGGAGTCGGGGTCTGGAGAAGTCGGGGTCTGGAGGATTTGGTGCATGGAGGAGTCAGGGCCTGGAGGAGTCGGGACCTGGAGGAGTCGGGGCCTGGAGGAGTCAGAGTCTGGAGGAGTCGGGGTCTGGAGGAGTCGGGTTCTGGGGGATTCGGGGTCTGGAGTCGGGGTCTGTGTCGCGGTCGGGAATCAGGGTCTGGAGTCCGCGTCTCGAGTTGGGTTCTGGAGTCGACGTCTGGAGTCGGCATCAGGAGGAATCGGTGTTCTGAGTCAATGTCTCCATCCGCATCAGGAGTCGGGGTCTGGTTTCGGGGTTTGTCGTTGGGCTCTGGAGTCGGGGTCTGGAGGAGTCAGGTTCTGGAGTTGGGGTCTGGAAGAGTCAGGGTCTGGAGTCGGAGTTTGGAGTCAGGGTCTGGAATCGGGGTCTGGAGGCAGGGTCTGGAGGAATCGGTGTCAGTTGTTGGGGTCTGGAGTCGGGGTCTGGAGTCAGGGTCTGGAGTCGGATTCTGTGGGAGTCAGGGCCTGGAGGAGTCGGGGCCTGGAGGAGTCGGGGTCTGGAGGAGTCGGGGTCAGGAGTCGGGAACTGGAGTCGGGGTCTGGAGTCGGGGTCTGGAGCAATCGGTGTTCTGAGTTGGGGTCAGGAACCGGGTCAGGAGTCGGGGTCTGGTGTCTAGGTCTGGATTCGGGGTCTGCAGTTGGGGTCTGTGTCACGGTCGGGAGTCAGGGTCTGGAGTCCGCGTCTCGAATCGGGTTCTGGAGTCGACGTGTGGAGTCGGCGTCAGGAGGACTTGGTGTTCTGAGTCGGGGTCTGCAGCTGCATCAGGAGTCGGGGTCTGGTTTCGGGGTCTGTCATCGGGCTGTGAAGTTGGGGTCTGGAGGAGTCGGGTTCTGGAGTTGGGGTCTGGAGGACTGGGGGTCTGGAGTCAGAGTCTGGAGTCGGGGTCTGGAGTTGGGGTCTGCAGTCGGGGTTGGAGCCGGGGTCTGGAGTCGGGATCTGGAGTCGGGGTCTGTATTCGGGGTCTGTCGTCAGGCTCTGGAGTTGGGGTCTGGAGGGGTCGGGGTCTGGATTCGGGGTCTGGACTCGGGGTATGGAGTCGGGATCTGGAGGAATCGGTGTCAGGTGTCGGGGTCTGGATCTCGGTCAGGTGTCAGGGTTTGGAGGAGTCGGGGTCTGCAGTCGGGGTCTGAAGCCGGGGTCTGGAGACGGGATCTGGAGTTAAGGTCTGGAGTCGGCATCTGGAGTCGATGTCTGGAGTCGGCGTCTGGAGGAATCCGTATGGGAAGTAGGGTCTGGATCCAGGTCAGGCGTCAGGGTCTGTCATTGGGCGCTGGAGTTGGGGTCTGGAGGAGTCGGGGTCTGGAGCCGGCGTCTGGAGTCGGGGTCTGGAGGAATCGGTGTCAGGTGTCGGGGTCTGGATCTAGGTCAGGAGTCGGGGTCTGGAGGAGCTGGGGTCAGGAGTCGTGGTCTGAAGTCGGGGTCTGGAGCCTGGGTCTGGAGTCGGGATCTGGAGTCAGGGTCTGGAGTCAGGGTCTGGGGTCGGAATCTGTGGGAGTCGGGGACTGGAGGAGTCGGGGTCTGGAGGAGTCAGAGCCTGGAGGAGTCAGGGCCTTGAGGAGTCGGGGTCTGGAGGAGCCGGGGTCTGGAGGAGTCAGGGTCTGGAGGAGTCGGGAACTGGAGTCGGGGTCTGGAGTCGGGGTCTGGAGGAATCGGTGTTCTGAGTCGGGGTCAGGAACTGGGTCAGGAGTCGGGGTCTGGTTTCGGGGTCTGTCGTCGGGCTCTGGTGTCGGGGTCTGGTGGAGTCAGGGTCTGGAGGTGTCGGGGTCTGGACTCGCAGTCTGGAGGAGTCAGGGTCTGGTGTCGGGGTCTGGTGTCATGGACTGGAGTCGCGATCTGCAGTAATCGGTGTCGGGATTCGTTGTCTTGATCCGGGTCTGGAGTCGGGGTCTGGTTTCAGTGTGGAGTTGGGGTATGGAGTCTGGGTGTGGAGTCGGGGTGTGGAGGAGTCGGGGTCTGGAGTCGGGGTTTGGAGTTGGGGTGTGGGGTCAGGGTGTGGGGTCGGGGTCTGGAGTCGGGATCTGGAGTCGGGTTCCGGAGGAGTTGGGGTCTGGAGAAGTCGGGGTCTGGAGGAGTAGGGGTCTGGAGGAGTCGTGGTCTGGAGGAGTTAGGGTCTGGAGAAGTCAGGGTCTGGAGTTGGGGTCTGGGGGTGGGGTCTGGAGTCGGGGTCTGGAGGAATAAGTGTTCTGAGTCGGCGTCTGGATCCGGGTCAGGAGTCAGGGTCTGGTTTCGGGGTCTGTCGTCGTGCTCTGGTGTCGGGGTCTGGAGGAGTCGAGGTCTGGTGGTGTCGGGGTCTGGAGGTGTCGTGGTCTGGCGTCGGGGTCTGGCCTCGCATTCTGGAGGAGTCAGGGTCTGGAGTCGGGGTCTGGTGTCGGGGTCTGATGTCGCGATCTGGAGGATTCGGTGTCGGGATTTTCTGTCTTGATCAGGGTCTGGAGTCGGGTTCTGGTGTCAGTGTGGAGTCGGGGTATGGAGTCTGGGTGTGGAGGAGTCGGGGTCTGGAGTCAGGGTCTGGAGGAGTCGGCACCGGGAGTCGGCATCTATGGTCGGGGTGTGGAGTCGGGGTCTGGAGGAGTCGGGGTCAGGAGTCGGGGTCTGAAGTCGGGGTCTGGAGCCTGGGTCTGGAGTTGGGATCTGGAGACGGCGTCCGGAGTCGGGTTCTGGGGGAGTCGGGGTCTGGAGAAGTCGGGCTCTGGAGGAGTTGGTGCCTGGAGGAGTCGGGGCCTGGAGGAGTCGGGGCCTGGAGGAGTCAAAGTCTGGAGGAGTCGGGGTCTGGAGGAGTCGGGTTCTGGGGGAGTCGGGGTCTGGAGTCGGCGTCTGGAGTCGGGGTCTGTGTCGTGGTCAGGAGTCAGGGTCTGCAGTCCGTGTCTCGAGTAGGGTTCTGGAGTCGACATCTGGAGTCTGCGTCAGGAGGAATTGGTGTTCTGAGTCAGGGACTCCAACCGCGTCTGGAGTCGTGGTCTGGTTTCGGGGTCTGTCGTCGGGCTCTGGAGACGGGGTCTGGAGGAGTCAGGTTCTGGAGTTCGGGTCTGGAAGAGTCGGGGTCTGGAGTCGGAGTCTGGAGTCGGGGTCTGGAATCGGGGTCTGGAGGCGGGGTCTGGAGGAATCGGTGTCAGGTGTTGGGGTCTGGATCTAGGTCAGGAGTTGGGGTCTGGAGGAGTCGGGGTCTGCAGTTGGGGTCTGGAACCGGGGTCTGGAGTCGGGGTCTGGAGTCGGCGTCTGGAGGAATCCGTGTGGGAAGTGCGGTCTGGATCCAGGTCCGGCATCGGGGTCTGGATTCGGGGTCTGTCGTCGAGCGCTGGAGTTGGGGTCTGGAGGGGTCGGGGTCTGGAGTCAGGGTCTGGAGTCGGGGCCTGGAGTCGGGATCTGGAGGAATTGGTGTCAGGTGTCGGAGTCTGGATCTAGGTCAGGTGTCGGGGGCTGGATCTAGGTCAGGAGTCGGGGTCTGGAGGAGCCGGGGTCAGTTGTCGGGGTCTGAAGTTGGGATCTGGAGCCTGTGTCTGTAGTCAGGATCTGGATTTGGCGTCTGGAGTCGGGGTCTGGAGTCGGGTTCTGGGGGAGACATGGTCTGGAGGAGTCAGGGTCTGGAGGAGTCGGGGTCTGGAGGAGTCGGGGCCTGGAGGAGTCGGGGTCTGGAGGAGTCGGGGTCTGGAGGAGCCGGGTTCTGGGGGAGTCATGGTCTGGAGTCGGGGGCTAGAGTCGTGGTCTGGAGTCGGAGTCTGGAGTCAGGGTCTGGAGTCGGGGTCTGCAGTCGTGGTCTGGAGCCGGGGTCTGGATTCGGGGTCTGTCGTCGGGCTCTGGAGTTGGGGTCTTGAGGGGTCGGGGTCTGCACTCGGGGTCTGTCGTCGGTCTCTGGAGTTGGGGTCTGGAGGGGTCGGGGTCTGGAGTCGGGGTCTGGAGTCGGGGTCTGGAGTCGGGATCTGGAGGAATCGGTGTCAGGTGTCGGGGTCTGGATTTAGGTCAGGGGTCAGGGTCTGGAGGAGCCGGGGTCAGGAGTCGGGGTCTGAAGTCGGGGTCTGGAGCCTGGGTCTGGAGTCGGGATCTGGAGTCGGCATCCGGAGTCAGGTTCTGGGGGAGTCGGGTTCTGGAGAAGTCAGGGTCTGGAGGAGTTGGTGCCTGGAGGAGTCGGTGTCTGGAGGAGTCGTGTTCTGGAGGAGTCGGGGTCTGTAGTCTAGGTCTGGAGTCGGGGTCTGGAGTTGGGGTCTGGAGTCGGCGTCTGGAGGAATCCGTGTGGAAAGTAGGGTCTGGATCCAGGTCAGGCATCGGGGTCTGTCATCGGGCTCTGGAGTTGGGGTCTGGAGGAGTCGGGGTCTGGAGCCGGTGTCTGGAGTCGGGGTCTGGAGGAATCGGTGTCAGGTGTCGGGGTCTGGATCTAGGTCAGGAGTCGGGGTCTGGGGGAGCCGGGGTCAGGAGTCATGGTCTGAAGTCGGGGTCTGGAGCCTGGGTCTGGAGTCGGGATCTGGAGTCAGGGTCTGGAGTCAGGGTCTGGGGTCGGAATCTGTGGGAGTCGGGGACTGGAGGAGTCGGGGTCTGGAGGAGTCAGAGCCTGGAAGAGTCGGGGCCTTGAGGAGTCGGGGTCTGGAGGAGTCGGGGTCTGGAGGAGTCGGGGTCAGGAGTCGGGAACTGGAGTCGGGGTCTGGAGTCGGGGTCTGGAGGAATCGGTGTTCTGAGTTGGGGTCAGGAACCGGGTCAGGAGTTGGGGTCTGGTTTCGGGGTCTGTCGTCGGGCTCTGGTGTCGGGGTCTGGTGGAGTCGGGGTCTGGAGGTGTCGGGGTCTTGGACTCGCAGTCTGGAGGAGTCAGGGTCTGGTGTCGGGGTCTGGTGTCGTGGACTGGAGTTGCGATCTGCAGGATTCGGTGTCAGGATTCATTGTCTTGATCCGGGTCTGGAGTCGGGGTCTGGTTTCAGTGTGGAGTTGGGGTCTGGAGAGGTCGGGGTCTGGAGTCGGGGTCTGGAGTTGGGGTCTGGAATCGGGATCTGGAGGAATCGGTGTCAGTTGTCAGGGTCTGGATCTAGGTCAGGAGACGGGGTCTGCAGGAGCCGGGTCAGTTGTCAGGGTCTGAAGTCAGGGTCTGGAGCCTGTGTCTGTAGTCGGGATCAGGATTCGGCGTCCGGAGTCGGGGTCTGGAGTCAGGTTCTGGGGGAGTCGGGGTCTGGAGGAGTCGGGGCCTGGAGGAGTCGGGGCCTGGAGGAGTCAGGGCCTGGAGGAGTCTGGGTATGGAGGAGTCGGGTTCTGGGGGAGTCGTGGTCTGGAGTCGGGGTCTGGAGTCGTGGTCTGGAGTCGGGGTCTGGAGTCAGGGTCTGTGTCGGGGTCGGGAGTCGGGGTCTGGTGTCCGCGTCTGGAGTCGGGTTCTGGAGTCGAAGTATGTATTCGGCGTCAGGAGGAATCAGTGTTCTGATTCAGGGTCTGCATCCGCGTCAGGAGTCGTGGTCTGGAGTCAGAGTCTGGAGTAGGGATCTGGAGAAATCGGTGTCAGGTGTGGCAGTCTGGATCTAGGTCAGGGGTCGGGGTCTGGAGGAGCCAGGGTCAGGAGTCCGGGTCTGAAGTCGGGGTCTGGAGCCTGGGTCTGGAGTCGGGATCTGGAGTCGAGGTCTGTGTCGGGGTCGGGATTCGGGGTCGGGAGTCCGCGTCTGGTGCCGGGTTCTGGTGTCGAAGTCTGGATTCGGCGTCAGGAGGAATCGGTGTTCTGATTCGGGGTCTGCATCCGCGTCAGGAGTCGGGGTCTGGTTTCGGGGTCTGTCGTCAGGCTCTGGAGTCGGGGTCTGGAGGAGTCGGGTTCTGGAGTTGGGGTCTGGAGGAGTCGGGGTCTGGAGTCGGAGTCTGGAGCCGGGGTCTGGAGTCGGGGTCTGGATTCGGGCTCTGTCGTCGGGCTGTGGAGTTGGGGTCTGGAGGGGTCGGGGTCTGGAGTCGGGATCTGGAGAAATCGGTGTCAGGTGTCGGGGTCTGGATCTAGGTCAGGGGTCGGGGTCTGGAGGAGCGGGGGTCAGGAGTCGGGGTCTGAAGTCGGGATCTGGAGCCGGCGTCCGGATTCGGGGTCTGGAGTCGGGTTCTGGGGGATTCGGAGTCTGGAGGAGTCGGGGTCTGGCGGAGTTGGTGCCTGGAGGAGTCGGGGCCTGGAGTCGGCGTCTGGAGTCGGGGTCTGGAGTCGGGGTCTGGAGGAATCGGTGTCAGGTGTCGGGCCCTGGATCTAGGTCAGGGATCGGGTTCTGCAGTGTGGAGTCGGGGTGTGGAGTCGGGGTTTGGAGTCGGGATGTGGAGTCGGGGTCTGGAGAAGTCCGGGTCTGGAGTCGGGATCTGCAGACGGGGTCTGGAGTCGGTGTCCATATTCGAGGGCTGGAATCGGGCTCTGGAGTCATGCTGTTGAGTCACGGTGTGGAATCGGGGTCTGGGGTCGGGGTATGGAGCAGTCAGGGTCTGAAGAAGTCGGGGTCGGGAGAAGTCGGGTCGGGAGAAGTCGGGGTCGGGAGAAGTCGGGATCGGGAGAAGTCGGGGTCGGGAGTCGGGGTCTGGAGTCAGGATCTGGAGTCATTGTCTGGAGTTGGGGTCTGGAGTCGAGGTCTGGAGGACTCGGGGCCTGGTGGAGTCAGGGTGTGGAGTCGGGGTTTGGAGTCGGTGTCTGGAGTCGGGGTTTGGAGTGAGGGTCTGGGGGAGTCGCGGTCAGGAGGAGTCGGGGTGTGGAGTCAGGGTGTGGAGTCGGGGTGTGGAGTCAGACAGTGGAGTCAGGGTCATGAGGAGTCAGGGCCTGGAGGTGTCGGGGTATGGAGTCGCGGTGTGGAGTCGGGGTCTGGAGAAGTCAGTGTCTGGAGGAGTCGGGGTCTGGAGGAGTCGGGGTCTGGAGGAGTCGGGGTCTGGAGGAGTTGGGGTCTGGTGGAGTCAGGATGTGGAGCCGGTGTTGAGTCAGGATTTGGAGTCAGCGTCTGGAGGTGTCGGTGTCTGGATGAGTTAGGGTGTGGAGTCGGGGTGTGGTATCGGAGAGTGGACTCGGGGTCTGGAGGAGTCATGGTCTGGAGTCAGGGTCAGGAGTCGGGGTCTGGAGGAGTCGGGGTTTGGAGTCGGTGTCTGGAGGTCTCAGGGTCTGGAGTCGGGGTCTGGAGGAGTCGGGTTCTGGAGGAGATGGTGTCTGGAGGAGTCGGGGACTGGAGAAGTCGGGGTTGGGAGAAGATGGGGTCGGGAGTCGGGGTCTGGCGTCTGGATCTGGAGATCCGGTCAGGACTCGGTGTCTGGAGGAGTTTGGATGTGGAGTCGGTGTGCGGAGTCGGGGTCTGGAGTCAGGGTCTGGAGAAGTTAGGGTAGGGAGAATATGTGGTCGGGAGTCAGGGTCTGGCGTCTGGATCTGGAGACCCGGTCTGGACTTGGGGTCTGGAGGAGTCGAGGTGTGGATCGGAGTGGGGAGTCGGGGTGTGGAGTCAGGGTGTGGAGTCGGGGTGTGGAGTCGGAGTGTGGAGTCAGGGTCTGGAGGAGTCAGGGTCTGGTGGAGTCGGGGTATGGAGTCGGGGTGTGGAGTCGGTGTCTGGAGGAGTCGGGGTCTGGAGGAGTATGGGTATGGAGTCGGGGTGTGGAGTCGGGGTCTGGCGGACTCGGGGTCTGGAGGAGTCAGAGTGTGGAGTTGGGGTCTGGAGTTGGGTTGTTGAGTCAGGGTTTGGAGTCAGGGTCTGCAGGAGTCGGGGTCTGGAGTCCTGGTCTGGAGAAGTCGGGGTCGGGAGAAGTCGGGTTCGGGAGAAGTCGGGGTCGGGAGTCGGGGTCTGGCGTCCGGTTCTGGAAGAGTCGGTGTCTGGAGGAGTCAAGCTCAGGAGCCAAGGTCTGGAGTTGGCATCTGGAGTCGCGGTCTGGAGTCAGGGTCTGGAGGAGTCGGGTCTGGAGTCGGGGTCTGGAGTCGGGGTCGGGAGGAGTCATGGTCGGGAGTCGGGTTCTGGAGGAGTCAGGGTCTGGAGAAGTCGGGAAGTGGAGTCATGGCCTGGTGGAGTCAGTGTGTGGAGTCGGGGTCGGGAGAAGTCGGGGTCGGGAGAAGTTGGGGTCGGGAGTCAGGGTCTGGAGTCGTGGTCTGGAGAAGTCGGGGTCAGAAGAAGTCGGGTTCGGGAGAAGTCGGGGTCGGGAGTCGGGGTCTGGCGTCGGTGTCTGGAGTTGGTGTCTGGAGTCGCGGTCTGGAGTCGGGGTGTGGAGGAGTCGGGTCTGGAGTCGGGGTCTGGAGTCAGGTTCTGGATTCGGGGTCAGGATGAGTCGGGGTAAGGTGTCGTGGTCTGGAGGAGTTGGGGTCTGGAGAAGTCGGGATGTGGAGTCAGGGTCTGGTGGAGTTGGGGTGTGGAGTTGGGGTCTGGAGTCAGGGTCTGGAGAAGACGGGGTTGGGAGAAGATGTGGTCGGGGTCTGGAGTCAGGATCTGGAGTCGTGGTCTGGAGTTGGGGTCTGGAGTCGGGGTCTGGAGTCGTGGTCTGGAGGAGTCGGGGTCTAGCGGAGTCAGGGTGTGGAGTCCAGGTGTGGAGTCAGGGTCTGGAGTCGGGGTTTGGAGTGAGGGTCTGGAGGAGTCGCGGTCAGGTGGAGTTGGGGTGTGGAGTCGAGGTGTGGAGTTGGGGTGTGGAGTCGGAGTGTCGAGTCAGGGTCTGGAGGAGTCAGGGTCTGGAGTCGGTGGCTGGATTCCAGGGCAGCAGTCGGGCCCAGGAGTCAGGCTCTGGAGTCAGGGTGTTGAGTCACGGTGTGGAGTCGGGGTCTGGGGTCGGGGTATGGAGCAGTCATTGTCTGGAGGAGTCGGGGTCAGGAGAAGTCTGGGTTGGGAGAAGTCCAGGTCGGGAGAAGTCGGACTCTTGAGAAGTTGGGGTCGGGAAAAGTCGGGGTCGGGAGTCGGGGTCTGGCGCCTGGATCTGGAGACGTGGTCTGGAGTCGGGGTCTGGAGGACTCGGGGCCTGGAGTCGGGGACTGGAGTCGTGGTCTGGAGAACTCGGGGTCGGGAGAGTCAGTGTTGGGAGTCTGGGTCTGGCGTCCGGATCTGGAAGAGTCGGTGTCTGGAGGAGTCGGGGTCAGGAGTCAAGGTCCGGAGTTGGCGTCTGGAGTCGCGCTCTTGAGTCGGGGTCTGGAGGAGTCGGGTCTGGAGGAGTTGGGGTCTGGAGGAGTTGGGGTCTGGAGAAGTCGGGGTTGGGAGAAGATCGGGTCGGGAGTCGGGGTCTGACGTCTGGATCTGGAGACCCGGTCTGGAGTTGGGACCTGGAGGAGTCGGGGTGTGGACACGGGGTGTGGAGTCGGGTTGTTGAGTCGGGGTGTGGAGTAGTCTGGGAATGTAGTCGGGGTCTGGAGTCGGGGACTGGAGCAATCGTGGATGGGAGTCGGGATCTGGTGTCTGGATCTAGAGACAGGTCCTGGAGTCGGGGAATGGAGTCAGGATCTGGAATTGTGGTCTGGAGTTGGGGTCTGGAGTCGGTGTATGGAGTCCGGGTCTGGAGAGTCTGGGTCTGGTGGAGTCGGGGTGTGGATTCGGGGTCTGGAGTCGGGGTGTTGAGTCGGGTTTTGGAGTGAGGGTCTGGAGGAGTCGCGGTCTGGAGGAGTCGGGGTGTGGAGTTGGGGTGTGGAGTCGAGGTGTGGAGTCGGGGTGTGGAGTCGGGGTGTGGAGTCGGGGTGTGGAGTCGGGGTCTGGAGGAGTCAGGGTCTAGAGTCAGGATCTGCAGACGGGGTCTGGAGTCGGCGTCTGTATTCGAGGGCTGGAGTTGGGCTCTGGAGTCGTGCTGTTGAGTCATGGTGTGGAGTCGGGGTCTGGGGTCGGGGTATGGAGCAGTCGTGGTCTGGAGGAGTCGGGGTCTGAAGAAGTCGGGGTCGGGAGAAGTCGGGGTCGGGTGAAGTCTGGGTCGGGAGAAGTTGGGGTCGAGAGTCGGGGTCTGGAGTCAGGATCTGGAGTCATTGTCTGGAGTTGAGGTCTGGAGTCGGGATCTGGAGTCGGGGTCTGGAGGAGTCGGCGCCTGGTGGAGTCGGGGACTGGAGAAGTCGGGGTTGGGAGAAGATGGGGTCGGGAGTCGGGGTCTGGCGTCTGGATTTGGAGACCCGGTCAGGACTCGGGGTCTGGAGGAGACTGGGTGTGGAGTCGGGGAGTGGAGTCGGGGTCTGGAGTCAGGGTCTGGAGAAGTCGGGGTTGGGAGAAGATGTGGTCGGGAGTCGGGGTCTGGCGTCTGGATCTGGAGACCCGGTCTGGACTTGGGGTCTGGAGGAGTCGAGGTGTGGAGTCGGGGTGTGAGGTCGGGGTGTGGAGTCAGGGCGTGGAGTCGGGGTGTGGAGTCGGAGTGTGGAGTCAGGGTCTGGAGGATTCAGGGTCTGGTGGAGTCGGGGTATGGAGTCGGGGTGTGGAGTCGGGGTCTGGAGGAGTCGGGTCCTGGAGGAGTCTGGGTATGGAGTCGGGGTGTGGAGTCGGGGTCCGGAGGACAGGGTCTGGAGGAGTCGGGGTCTGGAGGAGTCGGGCTCTGAAGGAGTCGGGGTATGGAGTTGTCGGGGTCTGGTGGAGTCGGGGTCTGGAGTCGGGCTCTGGAGTAGTCGGCCTCTGCAGGAGTTGGGATCTGGAGGAATCGGGGTTTGGAGGAATCGGGGTCTGGAGGAGTCGTGGTCTGGTGGAGTCAGGATGTGGAGCCGGTGTCTGGAGTTGGGGTCTTGAGTCAGGATTTGGAGTCAGGGTCTGTAGGTGTTGGTGTCTGAATGAGTTAGGGTGAGGAGTCGGGGTGTGGTGTTGGAGTGTTGAGTCGGGGTCTGGAGAAGTCATGGTCTGGAGTCAGGGTCTGGAGTTGGGGTCTGGAGGAGATGGGGTATGGAGTCAGTGTCTGGAGGTGTCAGGGTGTGGAGTCAGGGTCTGGAGGAGTCAGGGTCTGGAGGAGTCGGGGTCTGGAGGAGTCGAGGACTGGAGAAGTCGGGGTTGGGAGAAGATGGGGTCAGGAGTCGGGGTCAGGCCTCTGGATCTGTAGATCCGGTCTGGACTCGGGGTCTGGAGGAGTCTGGGTGTGGAGTCGGGGTGTGGAGTCGGGGTGTGGAGTCGGGGTGTTGAGTAGTCTGGGAATGGAGTCGGGGTCTGGAGTTGGGGACTGGAGCAGTCGGGGTTGTGAGTCTGGATCTGGTGTCTGGATCTGGAGACGCATCCTGGAGTCGGGGTCTGGAGTCAGGATCTGGAGTAGTGGTCTGGAGTTGGGGTCTGGAGTTGGGGTCTGGAGTCGTGGTCTGAACGAGTCAGGGTCTGGTGGAGTCAGGGTGTGGGGTCGGGGTCTGGAGTCGGGGTTTGGAGTGAGCGTCTGGAGGAGTCGTGGTCAGGAGGAATCGGGGTGTGGAGTCGGGGTGAGGAGTTGGGGTCTGGAGTCGGGATCTGGAGACGGGGTCTGGATTCGGTGGCTGGATTGGGGGGCTGAATTCGGTGCCAGGAGTCGGGCTCTGGAGTCGGGTTGTTCAGTGACGGTGTGGAGTCAGGGTCTGGGGTCGGGGTATGGAGCAGTTGGTGTCTGGAGGAGTCGGGGTCGGGAGAAGTCAGGGTCGGGAGAAGTCGGGGTCGGGAGAAGTCGGGGCCGGGAGAAGTCGGGGTCGGGAGAAGTCGGGGTCGGGAGAAGTCGGTTTTGGGAGAATCCAGGTCGGGAGAAGTCGGGCTCTTCAGAAGTCGGGGTCGGGACAAGTCAGGGTCTGGAGTTGGGTTCTGGAGTCGGGCTCTGGCGGAGTGGGTGTCTGGAGCAGTAGGGGTCTGGAGGAGTCGGGAAGTGGAGTCAGGGTCTGGTGGAGTCAGTGCGTGGAGTCGGGGTCGGGAGAAGTCGGGGTCAGGAGAGGTCGGGGTCGGGAGAAGTCGGGGTCGGGAGTCGGGTTCTGGCGTCCGGATCTGGAGGAGTTTTTGTCTGGAGGAGTCAGTGTCAGGAGTCAGGGTCTGGAGTTGCGGTCTGGAGAAGTCGGGGTCGGTAGAATTCGGTGTTGGGAGAAGTCGGGTTCTGCCGTCCGGATCTGGAGGGGTCGGTGTCTGGAAGAGTCGGGCTCTGGAGTCATGGCCTGGAGCCGGGGTCTGGAGTTGGGGTCTGCAGTCGGGGTCTGAAGGAGTCGGGTTGGGAGTTGGGGTCTGGAGTCGGGTTCTGGAGTCGGGTTCTGGATTCGGGGTGGGGAGTAGTCGGGGTGTGGAGCCGGTGTCTGGAGGAGTTGGGGTCTGGTGGAGTTGGGGTATGGAGGAGTCGGGGTCTGGAGGAGGTGGGGTCTGGAGGAGGTGGGGTTTGGAGGAGTCGGGGTCTGGAGGAGTCGGGGTCTGGAGGAGTCAGTGTATGGAGGAGTGGGGGTCTGGAGGAGTCGGGGTCTGGAGGAGTCGGGGTATGGAGTCGGGGTTTGGAGTTGGGGTCTGGAGGAGTCGGGGTCTGGAGGAGGCGGGGTCTAGAGTCGGGCTCTGGAGGAGTCGGGGTATGGAGGATTCGGGGTATGGAGTAGTCGGGGTCTGGAGGAGTCGGGCTCTGGAGGAGTCGGGGTATGGAGGATTCGGGGTATGGAGTAGTTGGGGTCTGGAGGAGTCGGGGTCCTGAGTCCGACTCTGGAGTAGTCGGAGTCTGCAGGAGTCTGGGTCTGGAGGAATCGGCGTTTGGAGGAATCGAGGTCTGGAGGAGTCGTGGTCTGGTGGAGTCATGGTGTGGAGCCGGTGTCTGGAGTTGGGGTGTTGAGTCAGGATTTGGAGTCAGGATCTGGAGGTGTCGGTGTCTGGATGAGTTAGGGTGTGGAGTCGGGGTGTGGTGTCGTTGTGCGGAGTCAGGGTCTGGAGGAGTCATGGTCTGGAGTCAGGGTCTGGAGTCGGGGCCTGGAGGAGTCGGGGTGTGGTGTTGGAGTGTGGAGTCAGTGTCTGGAGGAGTCGGGGTCTGGAGTCGGGGTCTGGAGTCGGGGTCTGGAGTCGGGGTCTGGGGGAGAGGGGGTCTGGAGTCAGGGTGTGCAGTCGAGGTCTGGAGTCGGGGTCTGGAGTTGGGGTTTGGAGTGAGGGTCTGGAGGAGTCGCGGTCAGGAGGAGTCGGGCTGTGGAGTTGGGGTGTGGAGTCGGGGTGGGAAGTCGGGGTGTGGAGTCGGTGTGTGGAGTCGGGGTCTTGAGGAGTCAGGGTCTGGAGTCGGGATCTGCAGATGGGGTCTGGATTCGGTGGCTGGATTCGAGGGCTGCAGTCGGGGCCAGGAGTCGGGCTCTGGAGTCGGGGTGTTGAGTCACGGTGTGGAGTCGGTGTCTGGGGTCAGGGTATGGAGCAGTTGGTGTCTGGAGGAGTCGGGGTCGTGAGAAGTCGGGGTGGGGGTCAGCAGAAGTCGGGGTCGGGATAAGTATGACTCTTGAGAAGTCGGGGTCGGGAGAAGTCGGGGTCGGGGTCTGGCATCCGGATCTGGAGATGCGGTCTGGAGCAGTCGGGGTCTGGAGTCGGGGTCTGGAGTCATGGTCTGGAGAACTCGGGGTCGGGAGAAGTCGGGGTCGGGAGAGTCGGTGTTGGGAGTCGGGGTCTGGCGTCCGGATCTGGAAGAGTTGGTGTCTGGAGGAGTCGGGCTCAGGAGTCAAGGTCCGGAGTTGGCGTCTGGAGTCGCGCTCTTGAGTCGGGGTCTGGAGGAGTTGGGTCTGGAGGAGTTGGGGTTTGGAGGAGTCGGGGTCTGGAGGAGTCGGGGTCTGGAGAAGTCGGGGTTGGGAGAAGATGGGGTCGGGAGTCGGGGTCTGGCGTCTGGATCTGGAGACCCGGTCTGGAGTCGGGATCTGGAGGATCTGGACACAGGGTGTTGAGTCGGGTTGTTGAGTCGGGGTGTGGAGTAGTCTGGGAATGGAGTCGGGGTCTGGAGTCGGGGACTGGAGCAGTCGTGGTCGGGAGTTGGGATCTGGTGTCTGGATCTGGAGATGGGTCCTGGAGTCGGGAATGGAGTCGTGGTCTGGAGTCGGGGTCTGGAGTTGGGGTCTGGAGTCGGGGTCTGGAGTCAGGGTCTGGAGAGTCGGGGACTGGTGGAGTCGGGATGTGGTTTCGGGGTCTGGAGTCGGGGTGTTGAGTTGGGTTTTGGAGTGAGGGTCTGGAGGAGTCGCTGTCTGGAGCAGTCGGGCTGTGGAGTTGGGGTGTGGAGTCGGGGTCTGGAGTCGGGGTTTGGAGTGAGGGTCTGGAGGAGTCGCGGTGTGGAGTCGGGGTGTGGAGTTGGAGTGTGGAGTCAGGGTCTAGAGGTGTCAGGGTCTGGAGGAGTCGGGGTCTGGAGGAGTCGGGGTCATGAGGAGTCAGGGTCTGGAGGAGTCGGGGCATGGAGTCGGGGTCCAGAGGTGTCGGGGTCTGGAGGAGTCAGGGTCTGGAGGAGTTGGGGTCTGGAGGAGTCGGGGTCAGGAGGAGTCGGGGTCTGGAGGAGTCAGGGTCTGGAGGAGTCGGGGTCTGGAGGAGTCGGGGTCTGGAGTCGGGAATTGGAGGAGTCGGGGTATGGAGGATGCGGGGTATGGAGTAGTCGGGGTCTGGAGGAGTCGGGGTCTGGAGTCGCGCTCTGGAGTAGTCGGGATCTGGAGGATTCGGGGTATGGAGTAGTCGGGGTCTGGAGGAGTCGGGGTCTGGAGTCGGGCTCTGGAGTAGTCGGCGTCTGCAGGAGTTGGGGTCTGGAGGAATCGGGAGTTGGAGGAATCGGGGTCTGGAGGAGTCGGGGTCTGGTGGTGTTAGGATGTGGAGCCGGTGTCTGGAGTTGAAGTGTTGAGTCAGGATTTGGAGTCAGGGTCTGGAGGTGTCGGTGTCTGGATGAGTTAGGGTGTGGAGTTGGGGTGTGGTATCGGAATGCGGAGTCGGGGTCTGGAGGAGTCATGGTCTGGAGTCAGGGTCTGGAGTCGGGATCTGGAGGAGTCGGGGTCTGGAGGAGTCGGGGTTTGGAGTCGGTGTCTGGAGGTGTCAGGGTCTGGAGTCGGCGTCTGGAGGAGTCGGGTTCGCGAGAAGTCGGGGTGGGGAGAAGTCGGGATTGGGCTCGGGAGAAGTCGGGGTCGGGATAAGTTGGACTCTTGAGAAGTCGGGGTCGGGAGAAGTCGGGGTCGGGGTCTGGCATCCGGATCTGGAGACACGGTCTGGAGGAGTCGGGGTCTGGAGTCGGGGTGTTGAGTCGGGTATTGGAGTGAGCGTCTGGAGGAGTCGCTGTCTGGAGCAGTCGGGCTGTGGAGTTGGGGTGTGGAGTCGGGGTCTGGAGTCGGGGTTTGGAGTGAGGGTCTGGAGGAGTCGTGGTCTGGAGGAGTTGGGGTCATGAGGAGTCAGGGTCTGGAGGAGTCGGGGTGTGGAGTCGGGGTCCGGAGGTGTCGGGGTCTGGAGGAGTCAGGGTCTGGAGGAGTTGGGGTCTGGAGGAGTCGGGGTCAGGAGGGGTCGGGGTCTGGAGGAGTTGGGGTCTGTAGGAGTCGGGGTCAGGAGGAGTCGGGGTCTGGAGTCGGGAATTGGAGGAGTCGGGGTATGGAGGATGCGGGGTATGGAGTAGTCGGGGTCTGGAGGAGTCAGGGTCTGGAGTTGCCCTCTGGAGTAGTCGAGGTCTGGAGGATTCAGGGTATGGAGTAGTCGGGGTCTGGAGGAGTCGGGGTCTGGAGTCGGGCTCTGGAGTAGTCGGCGTCTGCAGGAGTTGGGGTCTGGAGGAATCGGGGGTTGGAGGAATCGGGGTCTGGAGGAGTCGGGGTCTGGTGGTGTCAGGATGTGGAGCCAGTATCTGGAGTTGAGGTGTTGAGTCAGGATTTGGAGTCAGGGTCTGGAGGTATCGGTGTCTGGATGAGTTAGGGTGTGGAGTCGGGGTGTGGTATCGGAGTGCGGAGTCGGGGTCTGGAGGAGTCGGGGTCTGGAGTCGGGAATTGGAGGAGTCGGGGTATGGAGGATGCGGGGTATGGAGTAGTCGGGGTCTGGAGGAGTCGGGGTCTGGAGTCGCGCTCTGGAGTAGTCGGGATCTGGAGGATTCGGGGTATGGAGTAGTCGGGGTCTGGAGGAGTCGGGGTCTGGAGTCGGGCTCTGGAGTAGTCGGCGTCTGCAGGAGTTGGGGTCTGGAGGAATCGGGGGTTGGAGGAATCGGGGTCTGGAGGAGTCGGGGTCTGGTGGTGTTAGGATGTGGAGCCGGTGTCTGGAGTTGAAGTGTTGAGTCAGGATTTGGAGTCAGGGTCTGGAGGTGTCGGTGTCTGGATGAGTTAGGGTGTGGAGTTGGGGTGTGGTATCGGAATGCGGAGTCGGGGTCTGGAGGAGTCATGGTCTGGAGTCAGGGTCTGGAGTCGGGATCTGGAGGAGTCGGGGTCTGGAGGAGTCGGGGTTTGGAGTCGGTGTCTGGAGGTGTCAGGGTCTGGAGTCGGCGTCTGGAGGAGTCGGGTTCGCGAGAAGTCGGGGTGGGGAGAAGTCGGGATTGGGCTCGGGAGAAGTCGGGGTCGGGATAAGTTGGACTCTTGAGAAGTCGGGGTCGGGAGAAGTCGGGGTCTGGCATCCGGATCTGGAGACACGGTCTGGAGGAGTCGGGGTCTGGAGTCGGGGTGTTGAGTCGGGTATTGGAGTGAGCGTCTGGAGGAGTCGCTGTCTGGAGCAGTCGGGCTGTGGAGTTGGGGTGTGGAGTCGGGGTCTGGAGTCGGGGTTTGGAGTGAGGGTCTGGAGGAGTCGTGGTCTGGAGGAGTTGGGGTCATGAGGAGTCAGGGTCTGGAGGAGTCGGGGTGTGGAGTCGGGGTCCGGAGGTGTCGGGGTCTGGAAGAGTCAGGGTCTGGAGGAGTTGGGGTCTGGAGGAGTCGGGGTCAGGAGGGGTCGGGGTCTGGAGGAGTTGGGGTCTGTAGGAGTCGGGGTCAGGAGGAGTCGGGGTCTGGAGTCGGGAACTGGAGGAGTCGGGGTATGGAGGATGCAGGGTATGGAGTAGTCGGGGTCTGGAGGAGTCAGGGTCTGGAGTTGCCCTCTGGAGTAGTCGAGGTCTGGAGGATTCGGGGTATGGAGTAGTCGGGGTCTGGAGGAGTCGGGGTCTGGAGTCGGGCTCTGGAGTAGTCGGCGTCTGCAGGAGTTGGGGTCTGGAGGAATCGGGGGTTGGAGGAATCGGGGTCTGGAGGAGTCGGGGTCTGGTGGTGTCAGGATGTGGAGCCAGTGTCTGGAGTTGAGGTGTTGAGTCAGGATTTGGAGTCAGGGTCTGGAGGTATCGGTGTCTGGATGAGTTAGGGTGTGGAGTCGGGGTGTGGTATCGGAGTGCGGAGTCGGGGTCTGGAGTCGGGATCTGGAGGAGTCGGGGTCTGGAGGAGTCGGGGTTTGGAGTCGGTCTCTGGAGGTGTCAGGGTCTGGAGTCGGGGTCTGGAGGAGTCGGGGTCGGGAGAAGTCGGGGTGGGGAGAAGTCGGGATTGGGGTCGGGAGAAGTCGGGATCGGGATAAGTTGGACTCTTGAGAAGTCGGGGTCGGGGTCTGGCATCCGGATCTGGAGACGCGGTCTGGAGGAGTCGGGGACTGGAGTCGGGGTCTGGAGTCGTGGTCTGGAGAACTCGGGGTCGGGAGAAGTCGGGGTCGGGAGAGTCGGTGTTGGGAGTCGGGCTCTGGCGTCCGGATCTGGAAGAGTTGGTGTCTGGAGGAGTCGGGCTCAGGAGTCAAGGTCCGGAGTTGGAGTCTGGAGTCGCGCTCTTGAGTTGGGGTCTGGAGGAGTTGGGTCTGGAGGAGTTCGGGTCTGGAGGAGTCGGGGTCTGGAGGAGTCGGCGTCTGCAGGAGTTGGGGTCTGGAGGAATCGGGGGTTGGAGGAATCGGGGTCTGGAGGTGTCGGGGTCTGGTGGTGTCAGGATGTGGAGCCAGTGTCTGGAGTTGGGGTGTTGAGTCAGGATTTGGAGTCAGGGTCTGGAGGTGTCGGTGTCTGGATGAGTTAGGGTGTGGAGTCGGGGTGTGGTATCGGAGTGCGGAGTCGGGGTCTGGAGGAGTCATGGTCTGGAGTCAGGGTCTGGAGTCGGGGTCTGGAGGAGTCGGGGTCTGGAGGAGTCAGGGTTTGCAGTCGGTGTCTGGAGGTGTCAGGGTCTGGAGTCAGGGTCTGGAGGAGTCGGGGTCTGGAGGAGTCGGGGTCTGGAGGAGTCGGGGACTGGAGAAGGCGGGGTTGGGAGAAGATGGGGTCGGGAGTCGGGGTCTGGCGTCTGGATCTGGAGACCCGATCATGACTCGGGGTCTGGAGAAGTCGGGGTGTGGAGAAGATGTGGTTGGGAGTCGGGGTCTGGAGTCTGGATCTGGAGACCCGGTCTGGACTCGGGGTCTGGAGGAGTCGGGGACTGGAGAAGTCAGGGTTGGGAGAAGATGGGGTCAGGAGTCGGGGTCTGCCGTCTGGATCTGGAGACCCGGTCATGACTCGCGGTCTGGAGGAGTCAGGGTGTGGAGTCGGCGTGTGGAGTTGGGATCTGGAGTCAGGGTCTGGAGAAGTCGGGGTTGGGAGAAGATGTGGTTGGGAGTCGGGGTCTGGAGTCTGGATCTGGAACACGGTCTGGACTCGGGGTCTGGAGGAGTCGGGGTGTGGAGTCGGGGTGTGGAGTCGGGGTGTGGAGTCGCGGTCTGGAGTCGCGGTGTGGAGTCGGGGTCTGGAGGAGTCAGTGTGTGGAGTAGTCTGGGAATGGAGTCGGGGTCAGGAGTTGTGGACTGGAGCAGTCAGGGTTGGGAGTCTGGATCTGGTGTCTGGATCTGGAGACGCGTCCTGGAGTCGGGGTCTGGAGTCAGGATCTGGAGTCGTGGACTGGAGTCGGTGTCTGGAGTCGTGGTCTGGAGGAGTCAGGGTCTGGTGGTGTCAGGGTGTGGAGTTGGGGTATGGAGTCGGGGTCTGGAGTCGGGGTTTGGAGTGAGGGTCTGGAGGAGTCGCGGTCAGGAGGAGTCGAGGTGTGAAGTCGGGGTGTGGAGTTGGGGTCTGGAGTTGGGGCCTGGAGTCAGGATCTGGAGACGGGGTCTGGATTCGGTGGCTGGATTGGGGGGCTGAAGTCCGTGCCAGGAGTCGGGCTCTGGAGTCGGGTTGTTCAGTCACGGTGTGGAGTCGGGGTCTGGGGTCGGGGTATGGAGCAGTCGGTGTCTGGAGAAGTCGGGGTCGTGAGAAGTCGGGGTCGGGAGATGTCGGGGTTGGGAGAAGATGGGGTTGGGGGTCGGGATCTGGCGTCTGGATCTGGAGACCCGGTCTGGAGTTGGGGTCTGGAGTCGGGGTCTGGAGTCATGGTCTGGAGGAGTCCGGGTCTGGTGGAGTCAGGGTGTGGAGTCGGGGTCTGGAGTCGGGATCTGGAGTCGGGGTTTGGAGTGAGGGTCTGGAGGAGTCGCGATCAGGAGTCGGGATCTGCAGACGGTGTTTGGAGTCGGTGGCTGGATTCGAGGGCTGAAGTCAGGGTCAGGAGTCGGGCTCTGGAGTTGGGGTGTTGAGTCACGGTGTGCAGTCGGGGTCTTGAGTCGGGGTATGGAGCAGTCGGTGTCTGGAGGAGTTGGGGTCTGGAGGAATCGGGGGTTGGAGGAATCGGGGTCTGGAGGAGTCGGGGTCTGGTGGTGTCAGGATGTGGAGCCAGTATCTGGAGTTGAGGTGTTGAGTCAGGATTTGGAGTCAGGGTCTGGAGGTATCGGTGTCTGGATGAGTTAGGGTGTGGAGTCGGGGTGTGGTATCGGAGTGCGGAGTCGGGGTCTGGAGGAGTCGGGGTCTGGAGTCGGGAATTGGAGGAGTCGGGGTATGGAGGATGCGGGGTATGGAGTAGTCGGGGTCTGGAGGAGTCGGGGTCTGGAGTCGCGCTCTGGAGTAGTCGGGATCTGGAGGATTCGGGGTATGGAGTAGTCGGGGTCTGGAGGAGTCGGGGTCTGGAGTCGGGCTCTGGAGTAGTCGGCGTCTGCAGGAGTTGGGGTCTGGAGGAATCGGGGGTTGGAGGAATCGGGGTCTGGAGGAGTCGGGGTCTGGTGGTGTTAGGATGTGGAGCCGGTGTCTGGAGTTGAAGTGTTGAGTCAGGATTTGGAGTCAGGGTCTGGAGGTGTCGGTGTCTGGATGAGTTAGGGTGTGGAGTTGGGGTGTGGTATCGGAATGCGGAGTCGGGGTCTGGAGGAGTCATGGTCTGGAGTCAGGGTCTGGAGTCGGGATCTGGAGGAGTCGGGGTCTGGAGGAGTCGGGGTTTGGAGTCGGTGTCTGGAGGTGTCAGGGTCTGGAGTCGGCGTCTGGAGGAGTCGGGTTCGCGAGAAGTCGGGGTGGGGAGAAGTCGGGATTGGGCTCGGGAGAAGTCGGGGTCGGGATAAGTTGGACTCTTGAGAAGTCGGGGTCGGGAGAAGTCGGGGTCGGGGTCTGGCATCCGGATCTGGAGACACGGTCTGGAGGAGTCGGGGTCTGGAGTCGGGGTGTTGAGTCGGGTATTGGAGTGAGCGTCTGGAGGAGTCGCTGTCTGGAGCAGTTGGGCTGTGGAGTTGGGGTGTGGAGTCGGGGTCTGGAGTCGGGGTTTGGAGTGAGGGTCTGGAGGAGTCGTGGTCTGGAGGAGTTGGGGTCATGAGGAGTCAGGGTCTGGAGGAGTCGGGGTGTGGAGTCGGGGTCCGGAGGTGTCGGGGTCTGGAAGAGTCAGGGTCTGGAGGAGTTGGGGTCTGGAGGAGTCGGGGTCAGGAGGGGTCGGGGTCTGGAGGAGTTGGGGTCTGTAGGAGTCGGGGTCAGGAGGAGTCGGGGTCTGGAGTCGGGAACTGGAGGAGTCGGGGTATGGAGGATGCAGGGTATGGAGTAGTCGGGGTCTGGAGGAGTCAGGGTCTGGAGTTGCCCTCTGGAGTAGTCGAGGTCTGGAGGATTCGGGGTATGGAGTAGTCGGGGTCTGGAGGAGTCGGGGTCTGGAGTCGGGCTCTGGAGTAGTCGGCGTCTGCAGGAGTTGGGGTCTGGAGGAATCGGGGGTTGGAGGAATCGGGGTCTGGAGGAGTCGGGGTCTGGTGGTGTCAGGATGTGGAGCCAGTGTCTGGAGTTGAGGTGTTGAGTCAGGATTTGGAGTCAGGGTCTGGAGGTATCGGTGTCTGGATGAGTTAGGGTGTGGAGTCGGGGTGTGGTATCGGAGTGCGGAGTCGGGGTCTGGAGTCGGGATCTGGAGGAGTCGGGGTCTGGAGGAGTCGGGGTTTGGAGTCGGTCTCTGGAGGTGTCAGGGTCTGGAGTCGGGGTCTGGAGGAGTCGGGGTCGGGAGAAGTCGGGGTGGGGAGAAGTCGGGATTGGGGTCGGGAGAAGTCGGGATCGGGATAAGTTGGACTCTTGAGAAGTCGGGGTCGGGGTCTGGCATCCGGATCTGGAGACGCGGTCTGGAGGAGTCGGGGACTGGAGTCGGGGTCTGGAGTCGTGGTCTGGAGAACTCGGGGTCGGGAGAAGTCGGGGTCGGGAGAGTCGGTGTTGGGAGTCGGGCTCTGGCGTCCGGATCTGGAAGAGTTGGTGTCTGGAGGAGTCGGGCTCAGGAGTCAAGGTCCGGAGTTGGAGTCTGGAGTCGCGCTCTTGAGTTGGGGTCTGGAGGAGTTGGGTCTGGAGGAGTTCGGGTCTGGAGGAGTCGGGGTCTGGAGGAGTCGGCGTCTGCAGGAGTTGGGGTCTGGAGGAATCGGGGGTTGGAGGAATCGGGGTCTGGAGGTGTCGGGGTCTGGTGGTGTCAGGATGTGGAGCCAGTGTCTGGAGTTGGGGTGTTGAGTCAGGATTTGGAGTCAGGGTCTGGAGGTGTCGGTGTCTGGATGAGTTAGGGTGTGGAGTCGGGGTGTGGTATCGGAGTGCGGAGTCGGGGTCTGGAGGAGTCATGGTCTGGAGTCAGGGTCTGGAGTCGGGGTCTGGAGGAGTCGGGGTCTGGAGGAGTCAGGGTTTGCAGTCGGTGTCTGGAGGTGTCAGGGTCTGGAGTCAGGGTCTGGAGGAGTCGGGGTCTGGAGGAGTCGGGGTCTGGAGGAGTCGGGGACTGGAGAAGGCGGGGTTGGGAGAAGATGGGGTCGGGAGTCGGGGTCTGGCGTCTGGATCTGGAGACCCGGTCATGACTCGGGGTCTGGAGAAGTCGGGGTGTGGAGAAGATGTGGTTGGGAGTCGGGGTCTGGAGTCTGGATCTGGAGACCCGATCTGGACTCGGGGTCTGGAGGAGTCGGGGACTGGAGAAGTCAGGGTTGGGAGAAGATGGGGTCGGGAGTCGGGGTCTGCCGTCTGGATCTGGAGACCCGGTCATGACTCGCGGTCTGGAGGAGTCAGGGTGTGGAGTCGGGGTGTGGAGTTGGGATCTGGAGTCAGGGTCTGGAGAAGTCGGGGTTGGGAGAAGATGTGGTTGGGAGTCGGGGTCTGGAGTCTGGATCTGGAACACGGTCTGGACTCGGGGTCTGGAGGAGTCGGGGTGTGGAGTCGGGGTGTGGAGTCGGGGTGTGGAGTCGCGGTCTGGAGTCGCGGTGTGGAGTCGGGGTCTGGAGGAGTCAGTGTGTGGAGTAGTCTGGGAATGGAGTCGGGGTCAGGAGTTGTGGACTGGAGCAGTCAGGGTTGGGAGTCTGGATCTGGTGTCTGGATCTGGAGACGCGTCCTGGAGTCGGGGTCTGGAGTCAGGATCTGGAGTCGTGGACTGGAGTCGGTGTCTGGAGTCGTGGTCTGGAGGAGTCAGGGTCTGGTGGTGTCAGGGTGTGGAGTTGGGGTATGGAGTCGGGGTCTGGAGTCGGGGTTTGGAGTGAGGGTCTGGAGGAGTCGCGGTCAGGAGGAGTCGAGGTGTGAAGTCGGGGTGTGGAGTTGGGGTCTGGAGTTGGGGCCTGGAGTCAGGATCTGGAGACGGGGTCTGGATTCGGTGGCTGGATTGGGGGGCTGAAGTCCGTGCCAGGAGTCGGGCTCTGGAGTCGGGTTGTTCAGTCACGGTGTGGAGTCGGGGTCTGGGGTCGGGGTATGGAGCAGTCGGTGTCTGGAGAAGTCGGGGTCGTGAGAAGTCGGGGTCGGGAGATGTCGGGGTTGGGAGAAGATGGGGTTGGGGGTCGGGATCTGGCGTCTGGATCTGGAGACCCGGTCTGGAGTTGGGGTCTGGAGTCGGGGTCTGGAGTCATGGTCTGGAGGAGTCCGGGTCTGGTGGAGTCAGGGTGTGGAGTCGGGGTCTGGAGTCGGGATCTGGAGTCGGGGTTTGGAGTGAGGGTCTGGAGGAGTCGCGATCAGGAGTCGGGATCTGCAGACGGTGTTTGGAGTCGGTGGCTGGATTCGAGGGCTGAAGTCAGGGTCAGGAGTCGGGCTCTGGAGTTGGGGTGTTGAGTCACGGTGTGCAGTCGGGGTCTTGAGTCGGGGTATGGAGCAGTCGGTGTCTGGAGGAGTTGGGGTCTGGAGAAGTCGGGGTTGGGAGAAGTCTTGGTCGGAGAAGTCGGCGTCGGGTGAAGTCCGAGTCGGAAGAAGTCCGGGTCAGGAGAAGTACGGCTCGGGAGAAGTTTGGGTCGGTCGAAGGCGGGCTCTTGAGAAGTCGGGGTCGGGAGAAGTCGAGGTCGGGAGTCAGGGTCTGGCGTCCGGATCTGGAGACGTGGTCTGGAATCGGGGTCTGGAGTTGGGATCTGGTGTCGGGCTCTGGAGGAGTCGGGGTCTGGAGGAGTCGGGGTCTGGAGTCGGGGTCTGGACTCGTGGTCTGGAGAACTCGGGGTCAGGAGAAGTTGGGGTCGGGAGAAGTCGAGGTTGGGAGTCGGGGTCTGGCGTCCGGATCTGGAAGAGTCGGTGTCTGGAGGTGTCGGGGTCAGGAGTCAAGGTCTGGAGTTGGCGTCTGGAGTCACGGTCTGGAGTCGGGGTCGGGAGTCGGGGTCGTGAGTCGGGGTCGTGAGTGGGGGTCTGGAGGTGTCAGGGTCTGGAGAAATTGGGAAGTGGAGTCAGGGTCTGGTGGAGTCAGTGTGTGGAGTCGGGGTCGGGTGGAGTCGGGGTCGGGAGTCGGGTTCTGGCATCCGGATCTGGAGGAGTCGGTGCCTGAAGGAGTCGGGGTCAGGAGTCAGGGTCTGAAGTTCCGGTCTGGAGAAGTTGGGGTCGGTAGAATTCGGTGTTGGGAGAAGTCGGGGTCGGGAGTCGGGTTCTGGCATCCGGATCTGGAGGAGTCGGTGTCTGGAGGAGTCGGGGTCTGGAGTCGGGGTCTGGAGTCGGGGTCTGGAGTCGGGGTCTGGAGGAGTCAGGTTTGGATTCGGGGTCTGGAGTCAGGTTCTGGAGTCGGGTTCTGGATTCGAGGTCGGGAGTCGGTGTCTGGAGGAGTCGGGGTCTGGAGGAGTCGGGGTCTGGAGGAGTCGGGGTATGGAGTCGGGGTATGGAGGAGTCGGGGTCTGGAGGAGTCGGGTTCTGGAGGAGCCAGGGTCTGGAGTCGGGCTCTGGAAGAGTCGGGGTATGGAGAATGCGGGGTATGGAGTAGTCGGGGTCTGGAGGAGTCGGGGTCTGGAGTTGGGCTCTGGAGGAGTCGGGGTATGGAGGATTCGGTGTATGGAGTAGTCGGGGTCTGGAGGAGTCGGGGTCTGGAGTCGGGCTCTGGAGTAGTCGGCATCTGCAGGAGTTGGGTTCTGGAGGAATAGGAGTTTGGAGGAATCGGGGTCTGGAGGAGTCGGTGTCTGGTGGAGTCAAGATGTGGAGCCGGTGTCTGGAGATGGGGTGTTGAGTCAGGATTTGGAGTCAGGGTCTGGAGGTGTCGGTGCCTGGATGAGTTAGGGTGTGGAGTCAGGGTGTGGTGTCAGAGTGTGGAGTCGGGGTCTGGAGGAGTCATGGTCTGGAGTCAGGGTCTGGAGTCAGGGTCTGAAGGAGTCAGGGTTGGGAGAAGATGTGGTCGGGAGTCGGGATCTGCAGACGGGGTCTGGAGTCGGTGTCTGTTTTCGAGGGCTGGAGTCGGGCTCTGGAGTCGTGGTGTTGAGTCACAGTGTGGAGTCGGGGTCTGGGGTCGGGGTATGGAGCAGTCGCTGTCTGGAGGAGTCGGGGTCTGAAGAAGTAGGCGTCGGGAGAGGTCGGGATCGGGAGAAGTCGGGGTCGGGAGAAGTCGGGGTCGCGAGAGTCAGGGTTGGTTGTCGGGGTCTGGCGTCCGGATCTGGAAGAGTCGGTGTCTGGAGGAGTCGGGGTCTTGAGGAGTCGTGGTCTGGAGGAGTGGGGGTCTGGAGAAGTCGGGGTTGAGAGGAGATGGGGTCGGGTGTCGGGGTTTGGCGTCTGGATCTGGAGACTCGGTCTGGAGTCGGGATCTGGAGGAGTCGGGGTGTGGACTCGGGGTGTGGAGTCGGGTTGTTGAGTCGGGGTGTGGAGTAGTCTGGGAATGGAGTAGGGGTCTGGAGTTGGGGCCTGGAGCAGTCGGGGTTGGGAGTCTGGATCTGGTGTCTGGATCTGGATCTGGAGACGGGTCCTGGAGTTGGGGTCTGGAGTCGGGGTCTGGAGTCGTGGTCTGGAGGAGTCGGGGTCTGGTGGAGTCAGGGTGTGGATTCGGGTCTGGAGTCGGGGTCTGGAGTTGGGTTTTGGAGTGAGGGTCTGGAGGAGTCGCGGTCAGGAGGAGTCGGGGTGTGGAGTCGGGGTGTGGAGTCGGGGTGTGGAGTCAGGGTCTGGAGTTGGGGTTTGGAGTCGGGTTCTGGAGGAGTCAGGGTATGGAGGATTCGGGGCATGGAGTAGTCGGGGTCTGGAGGAGTCGGGGTCTGGAGGAGGCGGGGACTGGAGAAGTCGGGGATGGGAGAAGGTGGGGTCGGGAGTCGGGGTCTGGCGTCTGGATCTGGAGACCCGGTCTGGACTCGGGGTTTGGAGTTGGGGTGTGGAGTTGGGGTGTGGAGTCGGGGTGCTGAGTCGGGGTGTGGAGTAGTCTGGGAATGGAGTCGAGGTCGGGAGTTGGGGACTAGAGCAGTCGGGGTTGGGATTCTGGATCTGGTGTCTGGATCTGGAGACGGGTCCTGGAGTCGGGGTGTCGTGGTCTGGAGTTGGGGTCTGAAGTCGGTGTCTGGAGTCGTGGTTTGGAGGAGTCGGGGTCTGGTGGAGTCAGGGTGTGGAGTCGGGGTCTCGAGTCGGGTTCTGGAGTCGGGGTATGGAGTGAGGGTCCGGAGGAGTCGCGGTCAGGAGGAGTCGGGGTGTGGATTCGGAGTGTGGAGTCAGGGTCTGGAGTTGGGGTCTGGAGCCGGGACCTGGAGTCGGGGTCTGGATTCATTGGCTGGATTGGGGGGCTGAAGTCGGTGCCAGGAGTCGGGCTCTGGAGTCGGGGTGTTCAGTCACGGTGTGGAGTCGGGGTCGGGAGAAGTTGGGGTCGGGAGATGTCGGTGCTGGGAGAAGATGGGGTCGGGAGTCGGGGTCTGGCGTCTGGATGCGGAGACCTGGTCTGGAGTCGCGATCTGGAGGAGTAGGCGTGTGGAGTCGCGGTGTGGAGTCGGGTTGTTGAGTCAGGGTGTGGAGTAGTCTGGGAATGGAGTCGGGGACTGGAGCAGTCGGGGTTGGGAGTTGGGATCTGGTGTCTGGATCTGGAGATGGGTCCTGGAGTCGGGGAATGGAGTCAGGATCTGGAGTTGTGGTCTGGAGTCGGGGTCTGGAGTCGGTGTCAGGAATCGGGGTCTGGAGGAGTCGGGGTCTGGTGGAGTCGGGTTCTGGAGTTGGGGCATTGAGTGAGGGTCTGGAGGAGTTGTGGTCTGGAGGAGTCGGGGTGTGGAGTCAGGGTGTGGAGTCGGGATGGGAAGTCGGGGTGTGCAGTCGTGTGCTGAGTCGGGGTTTGGAGCGAGGGTCTGGATGAGTCTCGGTCTAGAGGTGTCGGGGTGTGGAGTTGTGGTGTGGATTTGGGATCTGGAGTCAGGGTCTGGAGAAGTCGGGGTTGGGAGAAGATGTAGTCGGGAGTCGGGGTCTGGAGGAGTCAGGGTCTGGAGTCGGGATCTGCAGACAGGGTCTGGAGTCGGCGTCTGTATTCGAGGGCTGGAGTCGGGCTCTGGAGTCGTGGTGTTGAATCACGGTGTGGAGTCGGGGTCTGGGGTCGGGGTATGGAGCAGTCGCTGTCTGGAGGAGTTGGGGTCAGGAGAAGTCGGGGTCGGGAGAAGTCGGGGTCGGGAGAAGTCGGGATCGGGAGAAGTCGAGGTCTGGAGAGTCAGGATTGGGAGTCGGGGTCTGGCGTCCGTATCTGGAAGAGTCGGTGTCTGGAGGAGTCGGGGTCTGGAGGAGTCGGGGTCTGAAGGAGTCGGGGTCTGGAGGAGTTGGGGTCTGGAGAAGTCGGGGTTGGGAGGAGATGGGGTCGGGAGTCGGGGTCTGGCGTCTGGATCAGGAGACCCGGTCTGGAGTCGGGATCTGGAGGAGTCGGGGTGTGGACTCGGGGTGTGGAGTCGGGTTGTTGAGTTGGGGTGTTGAGTAGTCTGGGAATGGAGTCGGGGTCTGGTGTCGGGGACTGGAGCAGTCGTGGTTGGGAGTCGGGATCTGGTGTCTGGATCTGGAGACGGGTCCTGGAGTCGGGGAATGGAGTCAGGATCTGGAGTCGTGGTCTGGAGTCGGGGTCTGGAGTCGGTGTCTGGAGTCGGGGTCTGGAGGATTCGAGGTCTGGTGGAGTCGGGGTGTTGAGTCGGTGTCTGGAGTTGGGGTGTTGAGTCGGGTTTTGGAGTGAGGGTCTGGAGGATTCGCGCTCTGGAGAAGTCGGGGTGTGGAGTCATGGTGTGAAGTCGGGGTCTGCAGGAGTCAGGGTCTGGAGTCGGGATCTGCAGACGGGGTCTGCAGTCCGCGTCTGTATTCGAGGGCTGGAGTCGGACTCTGGAGTCGTGGTGTTTAGTCACGGAGTGGTGTCGGGGTCTGGGGTCGGGGTATGGAGCAGTCGCTGTCTGGTCGGGGTCTGAAGATGTCGGGGTCGGGAGAAGTCGGGGTCGGGAGAAGTCGGGGTCGGGAGAAGTCGGGATCGGGAGAAGTCGGTATCGGGAGAAGTCGGGGTCAGGAGTCGGGGTCTGGAGTCAGGATCAGGAGTCGTGGTCTGGAGTTGGCGTCTGGAGTCGTGGCCTGGAGGAGTCGGGGTCTGGTGGAGTCAGGGTGTGGAGTCGGGTTCTGGAGTCGGGTTCTGGATTCGGGGTGGGGAGTAGTCGGGGTGTGGAGTCGGTGTCTGGAGGTGTTGGGGTCTGGTGGAGTCGGGGTATGGAGGAGTTGGGGTCTGGAGGAGGCAGGGTCTGGAGGAGGCAGGGTCTGGAGGAGTCGGGGTCTGGAGGAGTCGGGGTCTGGAGGAGTCGGGGTCTGGAGGAGTCGGGGTCTGGAGGAGGCGGGGTCTAGAGTCGGGCTCTGGAGGAGTCGGGGTATGGAGGATTCGGGGTATGGAGTAGTTGGGGTCTGGAGGAGTCGGGCTCTGGAATCGGGCTCTGGAGGAGTCGGGGTATGGAGGATTCGGGGTATGGAGTAGTTGGGGTCTGGAGGAGTCGGGGTCTTGAGTCGGACTCTGGAGTAGTCGGAGTCTGCAGGAGTCTGGGTCTGGAGGAATCGGCGTTTGGAGGAATCGGGGTTTGGAGGAGTCATGGTCTGGTGGAGTCATGGTGTGGAGCCGGTGTCTGGAGTTGGGGTGTTGAGTCAGGATTTGGAGTCAGGGTCTGGAGGTGTCGGTGTCTGGATGAGTTAGGGTGTGGAGTCGGGGTGTGGTGTCGGAGTGTGGAGTCAGTGTCTGGAGGAGTCATGATCTGGAGTCAGGGTCTGGAGTCGGGGTCTGGAGGAGTCGAGGTGTGGTGTCGGAGTGTGGAGTCGGGGTCTGGAGTCGGGGTCTGGGGGAGTGGGGGTCTGGAGTCAGGGTGTGCAGTCGAGATCTGGAGTCGGGGTCTGGAGTAGGGGTTTGGAGTGAGGGTCTGGAGGAGTCGCGGTCAGGAGGAGTCGGGCTGTGGAATTGGGGTGTGGAGTCGGGGTGGGAAGTCGGGGTGTGGAGTCGGTGTGTGGAGTCGGGGTCTTGAGGAGTCAGGGTCTGGAGTCGGGATCTGCAGATGGGGTCTGGAGTCGGTGGCTGGATTCGAGGGCTGCAGTCAGGGCCAGGAGTCGGGCTCTGGAGTCGGGGTGTTGAGTCACGGTGTGGAGTCGGTCTCAGGGGTCGGGGTATGGAGCAGTCGGTGTCTGGAGGAGTTGGGGTCTGGAGAAGTCGGGGTCGGCAGAAGTCGGGGTCGGGAGAAGATGGGGCCGGGAGTCGGGGTCTGGCATCTGGATCTGGAGACCGGGTGTGGAGTCAGGATCTGGAGGATCTGGACAGGGGGTGTTGAGTTGGGTTGTTGAGTCGGGGTGTGGAGTAGTCTGGGAATGGAGTCGGAGTCTGGAGTCGGGGACTGGAGCAGTCATGGTTGGGAGTTCGGATCTGGTGTCTGGATCTGGAGACGGGTCCTGGAGTCGGGGAATGGAGTCAGGATCTGGAGTCGTGGTCTGGAGTCGGGGTCTGGAGTCGGTGTCTGCAGTCGGGGTCTGGAGAGTCGGGGACTGGTGGAGTCGGGGTATCGTTTCGGGGTCTGAAGTCGGGGTGTTGAGTCGAGTTTTGGAGTGAGGGTCTGGAGGAGTCGCTGTCTGGAGCAGTCGGGCTGTGGAGTTGGGGTGTGGAGTCAGGGTCTGGAGGTGTCAGGGTCTGGAGGAGTCGGGGTATGGAGTCGGGGTCTGGAGGAGTCGGGGTCATGAGGAGTCAGGGTCTGGAGGAGTCGGGGTGTGGAGTCGGGGTCCGGAGTCGTGGTCTGAAGTACTCGGGGTCGGGAGAAGTCGGGGTCGGGAGAGTCGGTGTTGGGAGTCGGGGTCTGGCGTCCGGATCTGGAAGAGTTGGTGTCTGGAGGAATCAGGCTCAGGAGTCAAGGTCCGGAGTTGGCGTCTGGAGTAGCGCTCTTGAGTCGGGGTCTGGAGGATTTGGGTCTGAAGGAGTTGGGGTCTGGAGGAGTCGGGGTCTGGAGGAGTCGGAGTCTGGAGTCATGGTCTGGAGAACTCGGGGTCGGGAGAAGTCGGGGTCGGGAGAGTCGGTGTTGGGAGTCGGGGTCTGGCGTCCTGATCTGGAGGAGTTGGTGTCTGGAGGAGTCGGGCTCAGGAGTCAAGGTCCGGAGTTGGCGTCTGGAGTCGCGCTCTTGAGTCGGGGTCTGGAGGAGTCGGGTCTGGAGAAGTTGGGGTCTGGAGGAGTCGGGGTCTGGAGCAGTCGGATTCTGGAGTCGGGCTCTGGAGTAGTCGGCGTCTGCAGGAGTTGGGGTCTGGAGGAATCGGGGGTTGGAGGAATCGGGGTATGGATGTGTGGGGGTCTGGTGGTGTCAGGATGTGGAGCCAGTGTCTGGAGTTGGGGTGTTGAGTCAGGATTTGGAGTCAGGGTCTGGAGGTGTCGGTGTCTGGATGAGTTAGGGTGTGGAGTCGGGGTGTGGTATCGGAGTGCGGAGTCGGGATCTGGAGGAGTCATGGTCTGGAGTCAGGGTCTGGAGTTGGGGTCTGGAGGAGTCAGGGTCTGGAGGAGTCGGGGTTTGCAGTCGGTGTCTGGAGGTGTCAGGGTCTGGAGTCGGGGTCTGCAGGAGTCGGGGTCTGGAGGAGTCGGGGTCTGGAGGAGTCGGGGTCTGGAGGAGTCGGATTCTGGAGTCGGGCTCTGGAGTAGTCGGCGTCTGCAGGAGTTGGGGTCTGGAGGAATCGGGGGTTGGAGGAATCGGGGTATGGATGTGTGGGGGTCTGGTGGTGTCAGGATGTGGAGCCAGTGTCTGGAGTTGGGGTGTTGAGTCAGGATTTGGAGTCAGGGTCTGGAGGTGTCGGTGTCTGGATGAGTTAGGGTGTGGAGTCGGGGTGTGGTATCGGAGTGCGGAGTCGGGATCTGGAGGAGTCATGGTCTGGAGTCTGGGTCTGGAGTCGGGGTCTGGAGGAGTCGGGGTCTGGAGGAGTCGGGGTTTGCAGTCAGTGTCTGGAGGTGTCAGGGTCTGGAGTCGGGGTCTGCAGGAGTCGGGGTCTGGAGGAGTCGGGGTCTGGAGGAGTCGGGGACTGGATAAGTCGGGGTTGGGAGAAGATGGGGTCAGGAGTCGGGGTCTGGCGTCTGGATCTGGAGACCCGGTCATGACTCGGGGTCTGGAGAAGTCGGGGTGTGGAGTCGGGGTGTGGAGTTGGGATCTGGAGTCAGGGTCTGGAGAATTCGGGGTTGGGAGAAGATGTGGTTGGGAGTCGGGGTTTGGAGTCTGGATCTGGAGACCCGGTCTGGACTCGGGGTCTGGAGGAGTTGGGGTGTGGAGTCGGGTTGTGGAGTCGCGGTGTGGAGTCGGGGTCTGGAGGAGTCAGTGTGTGGAGTAGTCTGGGAATGGAATCGGGGTCTGGAGTTGTGGACTGGAGCAATCGGGGTTGGGAGTCTGGATCTGGTGTCTGGATCTGGAGACGCGTCCTGGAGTCGGGGTCTGGAGTCAGGATCTGGAGTCGTGGTCTGGAGTCGGTGTCTGGAGTCGTTGTCTGGAGGAGTCAGAGTCTGGTGGTGTCAGGGTGTGGAGTTGGGGTATGGAGTCGGGGTCTGGAGTCGGGGTTTGGAGTGAGGGTCTGGAGGAGTCGCGGTCAGGAGGAGTCGAGGTGTGGAGTCGGGGTGTGGGGTTGAGGTCTGGAGTTGGTGTCTGGAGTTGGGATCTGGAGACGGGGTATGGATTCGGTGGCTGGGTTGGGGGGCTGAAGTCCGTGCCAGGAGTCGGGCTCTGGAGTCGGGTTGTTCAGTCACGGTGTGGAGTCGGGGTCTGGTGTCGGGGTATGGAGCAGTCGGTGTCTGGAGAAGTCGGGGTCGGGAGAAGTCGGGGTCGGGAGATGTCGGGGTCGGGAGAAGATGGGGTCGGGCATCGGGGTCTGGCATCTGGATCTGGAGACCAGGTCTGGAGTTGGGGTCTGGAGTCGGGGTCTGGAGTCATGGTCTGGAGAAGTCTGGGTCTGGTGGAGTCAGGGTGTGGAGTCGGAGTGTGGAGTCAGCGTCTGGAGGAGTCAGGGTCTGGAGTCGGGGTCTGGAGTCAGGGTCTGCAGCCGGGATCTGCAGACGGTGTTTGGAGTCGGTGGCTGGATTCGAGGGCTGAAGTCAGGGTCAGGAGTCGGGCTCTGGAGTTGGGGTGTTGAGTCATGGTGCGGAGTCGGGGTCTTGGGTCGTGGTATGGAGCAGTCGGTGTCTGGAGGAGTTGGGGTCGGGAGAAGTCGGGGTTGGGAGAAGTCGTGGTCGGAGAAGTTGGGGTCGGGAGAAGTCGGGGTCGGGAGAAGTCGTGTGAAGTCGGGGTCGGGAGAAGTCCGAGTCGGAAGAAGTCCAGGTCGGGAGAAGTCCGGCTCGGTAAAAGTTTGGGTCGGTCGAAGGCGGGCTCTTGAGAAGTCGGGGTCGGGAGTAGTCGGGGTCGGGAGTCAGGGTCTGGCGTCCGGATCTGGAGACGCGGTCTGGAATCGGGGTCTGGAGTTGGGATTTGGAGTCGGGCTCTGGCGGAGTCGGGTTCTGGAGGAGTCGGGGTCTGGAGTTGGGGTCTGGACTCGTGGTCTGGAGAACTCGGGGTCGGGAGAAGTTGGGGTCGGGAGTCGGGTTCTGGTGTCCGGATCTGGAAGAGTCGGTGTCTGGAGGTGTCGGGGTCAGGAGTCAAGGTCTGGAGTTGGCCTCTGGAGTCACGGTCTGGAGTCGGGGTCGGGAGTCGGGGTCGTGAGTCGGGGTCTGGAGGTGTCAGGGTCTGGAGAAATCGGGAAGTGGAGTCAGGGTCTGGTGGAGTCAGTGTGTGGAGTCGGGGTCGGGAGAAGTCGGGGTCGGGAGAAGTCGTGGTCGGGAGTCGGGTTCTGGCATCCGGATCTGGAGGAGTCGGTGTCTGAAGGAGTCGGGGTCAGGAGTCAGGATCTGAAGTTGCGGTCTGGAGAAGTCGGGGTCGGTAGAATTCGGTGTTGGGAGAAGTCGGGGTCGGGAGTCGGGTTCTGGCATCCGGATCTGGAGGAGTCGGTGTCTGGAGGAGTCGGGGTCTGGAGTCACGGTCTGGAGTCGGGGTCTGGAGTCGGGGTCTGGAGTCAGGGTCTGGAGGAGTTGGGTTTGGAGTCGGGGTCTGGAGTCAGGTTCTGGAGTCGGGTTCTGATTCGAGGTCAGGAGTCGGTGTCTGGAGGAGTCGGGGTCTGGAGGAGTCGGGGTATGGAGGAGTCGGGGTCTGGAGGAGTCGGGGTCTGGAGGAGTCGGGGTATGGAGTCGGGGTCTGGAGGAGTCGGGGTCTGGAGGAGTCGGGGTCTGGAGGAGTCTGGTTCTGGAGGAGCCAGGGTCTGGAGTCGGGCCCTGGAAGAGTCGGGGTATGGAGGAGTCGGGGTATGGAGTAGTCGGGGTCTGGAGGAGTCGGGGTCTGGAGCCGGGCTCTGGAGGAGTCAGTGTATGGAGGATTCAGTGTATGGAGTAGTCGGGGTCTGGAGGAGTCGGGGTCTGGAGTCGGGCTCTGGAGTAGTCGGCGTCTGCAGGAGTTGGGTTCTGGAGGAATAGGAGTTTGGAGGAATTGGGGTGTGGAGGAGTCGGGGTCTGGTGGAGTCAAGATGTGGAGCCGCTGTCTGGAGATGGGGTGTTGAGTCAGGATTTGGAGTCAGGGTCTGGAGGTGTCGGTGTCTGGATGAGTTAGGGTGTGGAGTCGGGGTGTGGTGTCGGAGTGTGGAGTCGGGGTCTGGAGGAGTCATGGTCTGGAGTCAGGGTCTGGAGTTGGGGTCTGGAGGAGTCAGGGTTTGGAGTCGGTGTCTGGAGGTGTCAGGGTCTGGAGTCGGGGTCTGAAGGAGTCGGGGTCTGGAGGAATCGGGGTCTGGAGGAGTCGGGTACTGGAGAAGTCGGGGATGGGAGAATATGGGGTCGGATGTTGGGGTCTGGCGTCTGGATCTGGATACCCAGTCTGGACTCGGGGTCTGGAGGAGACAGGGTGCGGAGTCGGGGTGTGGAGTCATGGTCTGGAGTCAGGGTCTGGAGAAGGCGGTGTTGGGAGAAGATGTGGTCGGGAGTCGGGGTCTGACGTCTGGATCTGGTGACCCGGTCTGGACTCGGGGTCTGGAGGAGTCGGGGTGTGTAGTCGGGGTGTGGAGTCGTGGTCTGGAGTCAGGGTCTGGAGAAGGCGGGGTTGGGCGAAGATGTGGTCGGGAGTTGGGGTCTGGCGTCTGGATCTGGAGACCTGGTCTGGACTCGGGGTCTGGAAGAGTCGGGGTGTGGAGTCGGGGTGTGGAATCGGGGTGTTGAGTCGGGGTGTGGAGTAGTCTGGGAATGGAGTCAGGGTCTGGAGTTGGGGACTGGAGCAGTCGGGGTTGGGAGTCTGGATCTGGTGTCTGGATCTGGAGAAGGGTCCTGGAGTCGGGTTCTGGAGTCAGGATCTGGAGTCGTGGTCTGGAGTCGGGGTCTGGAGTCGTGGTCTGGAGGAGTCGGGGTCTGGTGGAGTCAGGGTGCGGAGTCGGGTATGGAGTCGGGGTCTGGAGTCGGGGTTTGGAGTGAGGGTCTGGAGGAGTCGCGGTCAGGAGGAGTGGTGGAGTGGAGTCGGGGTGTGGATTCGGGGTGTGGAGTCGGAGTGTGGAGTCAGGGTCTGGAGTTGGGGTCTGGAGTCGGGTTCTGTAGGAGTCAGGGAATGGAGGATTTGGGGCATGGAGTAGTCGGGGTCTGGAGGAGTCGGTGTGTTGAGGAGGCGGGGACTTGAGAAGTCGGGGATGGGAGAAGATGGGGTCGAGAGTCGGGGTCTGGCGTCTGGATCTGGAGACCCGGTCTGGACTCGGGTCTGGAGGAGTCAGGGTGTGGAGTCGGGGTGTGGAGTCGGGGTGTGGAGTAGTCTGGGAATGGAGTCGGGGTCGGGAGTTGGGGACTGGAGCAGTCGGGGTTGGGAGTCTGGATCTGGTGTCTGGATCTGGAGACGGGTTCTGGAGTCGGGGTCTGGAGTCAGGATCTGGAGTCGTTGTCTGGAGTCGGGGTCTGGAGTCGGGGTCTGGAGTCGTGGTCTGGAGGAGTCGGGGTCTGGTGGAGTCAGGGTGTGGAGTCGGGGTCTCGAGTCGGGGTCTGGAGTCGGGGTATGGAGTGTGGGTCTGGAGGAGTCGCGGTCAGGAGGAGTCGGGGTGTGGAGTCGGAGTGTGGAGTCAGGGTCTGGAGTTGGGGTCTGGAGCCGGGATCTGGAGACGGGGTCTGGATTCGGTGGCTGGATTGGGGGGCTGAAGTTGGTGCCAGGAGTCGGGCTCTGGAGTCGGAGTGTTCAGTCGCGGTGTGGAGTCGGGGTCGGGAGAAGTCGGGGTCGGGAGATGTCGGTGTTGGGAGATGATGGGGTCGGGAGTCGGGGTCTGGCATCTGCATCTGGAGACCCGGTCTGGAGTCGGGATCTGGAGGAGTAGGGGTGTGGAGTCGGGGTGTGGAGTCGGGTTGTTGAGTCGGGGTGTGGAGTAGTCTGGGAATGGAGTCGGGATCTGGAGACGGGGACTGGAGCAGTCGGGGTTGGGAGTCGGGATCTGGTGTCTGGATCTGGAGATGGGTCCTGGAGTCGGGGAATGGAGTCAGGATCTGGAGTTGTGGTCTGGGGTCGGGGTCTGGAGTCGGTGTCAGGAATCGGGGTCTGGAGGAGTCGGGGTCTGGTGGAGTCGGGGTGTGGAGTCGGGGTCTGGAGTCGAGGTGTTGAGTGAGGGTCTGGAGGAGTCGTGATCTGGAGGAGTCGGGGTGTGCAGTTGGGGTGTTGAGTCGGGGTTTGGAGCGAGGGTCTCGATGAGTTGCGGTCTAGAGGTGTCGGGGTGCGGAGTTGGGGTGTGGATTCGGGGTCTGGAGTTAGGGTCTGGAGAAGTCGGGGTTGGGAGAAGATGTGGTCAGGAGTCGGGGTCTGCAGACGGGGTCTGGAGTCGGCGTCTGTTTTCGAGGGCTGGAGTCGGGCTCTGGAGTCGTGGTGTTGAGTCACGGTGTGGAGTCGGGGTCTGGGGTCGGGGTATGGAGCAGTCGCTGTCTGGAGGAGTCGGGGTCTGAAGAAGTCGGCGTCGGGAGAGGTCGGGATCGGGAGAAGTCGGGGTCGGGAGAAGTCGGGGTCGCGAGAGTCAGGGTTGGTAGTCGGGGTCTGGCGTCCGGATCTGGAAGAGTCGGTGTCTGGAGGAGTCGGGGTCTTGAGGAGTCGGGGTCTGGAGGAGTGGGGGTCTGGAGAAGTCGGGGTTGGGAGGAGATGGGGTCGGGAGTCGGGGTCTGGCGTCTGGATCTGGAGATTCGGTCTGGATTCGGGCTCTGGAGGAGTCGGGGTGTGGACTCGGGGTGTGGAGTCGGGTTGTTGAGTCGGGGTGTGGAGTAGTCTGGGAATGGAGTAGGGGTCTGGAGTTGGGGCCTGGAGCAGTCGGGGTTGGGAGTCTGGATCTGGTGTCTGGATCTGGATCTGGAGACGGGTCCTGGAGTTGGGGTCTGGAGTCGGGGTCTGGAGTTGTGGTCTGGTGGAGTCGGGGTCTGGTGGAGTCGGGGTGTGGAGTCGGGTCTGGAGTCGGGGTCTGGAGTCGGGTTTTGGAGTGAGGGTCTGGAGGAGTCGCGGTCAGGAGGAGTCGGGGTGTGGAGTCGGGGTGTGGAGTCGGGTTGTGGAGTCGGAGTGTGGAGTCAGGGTCTGGAGTTGGGGTCTGGAGTCGGGTTCTGGAGGAGTCGGGGTCTGGAGGAGTCGGGGACTGGAGAAGTCGGGGACGGGAGAAGGTGGGGTCGGGAGTCGGGGTCTGGCGTCTGGATCTGGAGACCCTGTCTGGACTCGGGGTCTGGAGGACTCAGGGTGTGGAGTCGTGGTCTGGAGTTGTGGTCTGGAGTCAGGGTCTGGAGAAGGCGGGGTTGGGAGAAGATGTGGTCGGGAGTCAGGGTCTGGCGTCTGGATCTGGAGACCCGGTCTGGACTCGGGGTTTGGAGTCGGAGTGTGGAGTTGGGGTGTGGAGTCGGGGTGTGGAGTCGGGGTGCTGAGTCGGGGTGTGGAGTAGTCTGGGAATGGAGTCGAGGTCGGGAGTTGTGGACTGGAGCAGTCGGGGTTGGGAGTCTGGATCTGGTGTCTGGATCTGGAGACGGGTCCTGGAGTCGGGGTCTGGAGTCAGGATCTTGAGTCGTGGTCTGGAGTTGGGGTCTGAAGTCGTGGTCTGGAGTCGTGGTCTGGAGGAGTCGGGGTCTGGTGGAGTCAGGGTGTGGAGTCGGGGTCTGGAGTCGGGGTCTGGAGTCGGCGTATGGAGTGAGGGTCTGGAGGAGTCGCGGTCAGGAGGAGTTGGGGTGTGGAGTCGGAGTGTGGAGTCAGGGTCTGGAGTTGGGGTCTGGAGCCGGGATCTGGAGCCGGGATCTGGAGACGGGGTCTGGATTCAGTGGCTGGATTGGGAGGTTGAAGTCGGTGCCAGGAGTCGGGCTCTGGACTCGGGGCCGGGAGAAGTCAGGGTCGGGAGATGTCGGTGCTGGGAGAAGATGGGGTCGGGAGTCGGGGTCTGGCGTCTGGATCTGGAGACCTGGTCTGGAGTTGGGATCTGGAGGAGTAGGGGTGTGGAGTCGGGGTGTGGAGTCGGGTTGTTGAGTCGGGGTGTGGAGTAGTCTGGGAATGGAGTCGGGGACTGGAGCAGTCTGGGTTGGGAGCTGGGATCTGGTGTCTGGATCTGGAGATGGGTCCTGGAGTCGGGGAATGGAGTCAGGATCTGGAGTTGTGATCTGGAGTCGGGGTCTGGAGTCGGTGTCAGGAATCGGGGTCTGGAGGAGTCGGTATCTGGTGGAGTCCGGGTGTGGAGTTGGGGTCTGGAGTCGGGGTGTTGAGTGAGGGTCTGGAGGAGTTGTGATCTGGAGGAGTCGGGGCGTGGAGTCGGGATTTGGAGTTGGGGTGGGAAGTCGGGGGGTGCAGTCGGGGTGTTGAGTCGAGGTTTGGAGCAAGGGTCTGGATGAGTCGTGGTCTAGAGGTGTCGGGGTGTGGAGTTGGGGTGTGGATTCGGGGTCTGGAATCAGGGTCTGGAGAAGTCGGGGTTGGGAGAAGATGTGGTCGGGAGTCGGGTTCTGGAGGAGTCTGGGTCTGGAGTCGGGATCTGCAGACGGGGTCTGGATTCGGCGTCTGTATTCGAGGGCTGGAGTCGGGCTCTGGAGTCGTGGTGTTGAGTCATGGTGTGGAGTCGGGGTCTGGGGTCGGGGTATGGAGCAGTCGCTATCTGGAGGAGTCGGGGTCTGAAGAAGTCGGGGTCGGGAGAAGTCGGGGTCGGGAGAAGTCGGGGTCGGGAGAAGTCGAGGTCGGGAGAAGTCGGGGTCGGGACAATTCAGGATCGGGATTCGGGGTCTGGCGTCCGGATCTGGAGACGCGGTCTGGAGTCAGGGTCAGGATCCGTGGTCTGGAGTCGGGCTCTGGAGGAGTTGGGATCTGGAGGAGTTGGGATCTGGAGGAGTCGGTGTCTGAAGGAGTCGGGGTCAGGAGTCAGGGTCTGAAGTCGCGGTCTGGAGAAGTCGGGGTCGGTAGAATTCGGTGCTGGGAGATGTCGGGGTTGGGAGTCGGGTTCTGGCATCCGGATCTGGAGGAGTCGGTGTCTGGAGGAGTCGGGGTCTGGAGTCACAGTCCGGAGTCGGGGTCTGGAGTCGTGCTCTGGAGGAGTCGGGTTTGGAGTTGGGGTCTGGAGTCAGGTTCTGGAGTCGGGTTCTGGTTTCGGGGTCGGGAGTCGGTGTCTGGAGGAGTCGGGGTCTGGAGGAGTCGGGGTCTGGAGGAGTCGGGGTCTGGAGGAGTCGGGGTCTGGAGGAGTCGGGGTCTGGAGTAGTCGGGTTCTGGAGGAGCCAGGGTCTGGAGTCGGGCTCTGGAAGAGTCGGGTTCTGGAGGAGTCGGGGTCTGGAGGAGTCGGGGTCTGGAGGATGCGGGGTATGGAGTAGTCGGGGTCTGGAGGAGTCGGGGTCTGGAGTCGGGCTCTGGAGGAGTCGGGGTATGGAGGATTCGGTGTATGGAGTAGTCGGGGTCTGGAGGAGTCGGGGTCTGGAGTAGGGCTCTGGAGTAGACGGTGTCTGCAGGAGTTGGGTTCTGGAGGAATAGGGGTTGGAGGAATCGGGGTCTGGAGGAGTCGGGGTCTGGTGGAGTCAAGATGTGGAGCTGGTGTCTGGAGTTGGGGTGTTGAGTCAGGATTTGGAGTCAGGGTCTGGAGGTGTCTGTGTCTGGAGGAGTCAGGGTGTGGAGTCGGGGTGTGGTGTCGGAGTGTGGAGTCGGGGTCTGGAGGAGTCATGGTCGGGAGTCAGGGTCTGGAGGAGTCGGGGTCTGGAGGAGTCATGGTCGGGAGTCGGTGTCTGGAGGTGTCAGGGTCTGGAGTCGGGGTCTGCAGGAGTTGGGGTATGGAGGAGTCGGGGTCTGGAGGAGTCGGGGATGGGAGAAGATGGGGTCGGGAGTCGGGGTCTGGCGTCTGGATCTTGAGACCCATTCTGGACTCGGGTCTGGAGGAGTCAGGGTGTGGAGTCGGGGTGTGGAGTCATGGTCTGGAGTCAGGGTCTGGAGAAGGCGGGGTTGGGAGAAGATGTGGTCGGGAGTCGGGGTATTGCAACTGGATCTGGAGACCCGGTCTGCACTCAGGGTCTGGAGGAGTCGGGGTTTGTAGTCGGGGTGTTGAGTCGGGGTGTGGAGTAGTCTGGGAATGGAGTCGGGGTCTGGAGTTGGGGACTGGAGCAGTCGGGGTTGGGAGTCTGGATCTGGTGTCTGGATCTGGAGACGGGTCCTGGAGTCGGGGTCTGGAGTCAGGATCTGGAGGAGTCGGGGTCTGGTGGAGTCAGGGTGTGGAGTCGGGGTCTGGAGTCGGGGTGTGGAGTCGGGGTGTGGAGTCGGAGTGTGCAGTCCGGGTCTGGAGTTGGGGTCTGGAGTTGGGTTCTGGAGGAGTCAGCATATGGAGGATTCGGTGCATGGAGTAGTCGGGGTCTGGAGGAGTCAGGGTCTGGAGGAAGCGGGGACTGGAGAAGTCGGGGATGGGAGAAGATGGGGTCGGGAGTCGGTGTCTGGCGTCTGGATCTGGAGACCCGGTCTGGACTCGGGGTCTGGAGGACTCAGGGTGTGGAGTCGGGGTGTGGACTCATGGTCTGGAGTCAGGGTCTGGAGAAGGCGGAGTTGGGAGAGGAGGTGGTCGGGAGTCGGGTTCTGGCATCTGGATCTGGAGACCCGGTCTGGACTCGGGGTCTGGAGGAGTCGGGGTGTGTAGTCGGGGTGTGTAGTCGGGGTGTGTAGTCGGGGTGTTGAGTCGGGATGTGGAGTAGTCTGGGAATGGAGTCGGGGTCGGGAGTTGGGGCCTGGAGCAGTCGGGTTTGGGAGTCTGGATCTGGTATCTGGATCTGGAGACGGGTCCTGGAGTCGGGGTCTGGAGTCAGGATCTGGAGTCATGGTCTGGAGTTTGGGTCTGGAGTTGGGGTCTGGAGTCGTGGTCTGGAGGAGTCGGGGTCTGGTGGAGTCAGGGTGTGGAGTCAGGGTCTGGAGTAGGGGTCTGGAGTCGGGGTTTGGAGTGAGGGTCTGGAGGAGTCGGGGTGTTGAGTCGGAGTGTGCAGTCAGGGTCTGGAGTTGGGGTCTGGAGTCGGGATCTGCAGACGGGGTCTGGATTCGGTGGCTGGATTGGGGGGCTGAAGTTGGTGCCAGGAGTCGGGCTCTGGAGTCGGGGTGTTCAGTCACGGTGTGGAGTCGGGGTCTGGGGTGGGGGTATGGAGCAGTCGGTGTCTGGAGAAGTCGGGGTCGGGAGATGTCGGGGTCGGGAGATGTCGGGGTTGGGAGAAGATGGGGTCGGGAGTCGGGGTGTGGCGTCTGGATCTGGAGACCCGGTCTGGAGTCGGGATCTGGAGGAGTAGGGGTGTGGAGTCGGGGTGTGGAGTCGGGTTGTTGAGTCGGGGTGTGGAGTAGTCTGGGAATGGAGTCCGGGTCTGGCGTCGAGGACTGGAGCAGTCGGGGTTGGGAGTCAGGATCTGGTGTCCAGATCTGGAGATGGGTCCTGGTGTCGGGGAATGGAGTCAGGATCTGGAGTTGTGGTCTGAAGTCGGGGTCTGGAGTTGGTGTCAGGAATCGGGGTCTGGAGGAGTCGGGGTCTGGTGGAGTCGGGGTGTGGAGTTGGAGTCTGGAGTCGGGGTGTTGAGTGAGGGTCTGGAGGAGTCGTGATCTGGAGGAGTCGGGGTGTGGAGTCGGGGTGTGGAGTCAGGGTGGGAAGTTGGGGTGTGCAGTCGGGGTGTTGAGTCGAGGTTTGGAGTGAGGGTCTGGATGAGTCGTGGTCTAGAGGTGTCGGGGTGTGGAGTTGGGGTGTGGATTCGGGGTCTGGAGTCAGGGTCTGGAGAAGTCGGGGTTGGGAGAAGATGTGGTCAGGAGTCGGGCTCTGGAGTCGTGGTGTTGAGTCACGGTGTGGAGTCGGGGTCTGGGGTCGGGGTATGGAGCAGTCGCTATCTGGAGGAGTCGGGGTCTGGAGAAGTCGGGGTCGGGAGAAGTCGGGGTCAGGAGAAGTCGGGGTCGGGAGAAGTTGGGGTCGGGAGAAGTCGGGATCGGGAGAATTCAGGGTCGGGAGTCGGGGTCTGGCGTCTGGATCTGGAGATGCGGTCTGGAGTCGGGGTCAGGATCCATGGTCTGGAGTCGGGGTCTGGAGGTGTCGGGGTCTGGAGGAGTCGGGGTCTGGAGTCGTGGTCTGGAGGAGTCGGGGTCTGGAGAAGTCGGGAAGTGGAGTCAGGGTGTGGTGGAGTCGGGTGTGGAGTCAGTGTCTGGAGTCGGGATTTGGAGTCAGGGTTTGGAGTGAGGGTCTGGAGGAGTCGCGGTCTGGAGGTGTCGGGGTGTGGAGTCGGGGCGTGGAGTCGGAGTGTGGAGTCGTGGTCTGGACGAGTCAGGGTCTGGAGTCAGGGTCTGGAGTCGGGTTCTGGAGTCGGGGTCGGGAGGAGTCGGGTTCGGGAGTCGGTGTTTGGAGACTGGGTCTGGAGTCGGGTTCTGGATTCGAGGGCTGGATTTGGGGGCTGGAGTCGGGGGCTGGAGCCGCGGGCTGGAGTAGTCGAGGTCTGGAGGAGTCGAGTTCGTGTGATGTCGGGGTCGGGAGAAGTCGGTGTCGGGAGAAGTCAGGGTTGGGAGATGGGGTATGCCCTCCGGATCTGGAGACGCGGTCTGGAGTCGGGGTCTGTAGTCGGGGTCTGGAGTCGGGGTCTTGAGAAGTCAGGGTCTGGAGTCGGGCTCTGGAGGAGTCGGAGTCTGGTGGAGTTGGGGTCTGGAGGAGTCGGGGTTTGGAGTCAGTGTCTGGAGGAGTCGGGGCCTGGAGGAGTCAGGGTCTGGAGGAGTCGGGGACTGGGGAAGTCGGGGTTGGGAGATGATGGGGTCGGGAGTGGGATCTGGCATCTGGATCTGGATACCTGGCCTGGAGTCGGGGTCTGGAGGAGTCTGGGTGTGGATTCGGGGTGTGGAGTAGTCTGGGAATGGAGTTGGGGTCAGGAGTCGGGGACTGGAGCAGTCAGTGTTGGGAGTCGGGATCTGGTGTCTGGATCTGGAGTCGTTGTCTGGAGTCGGGGTCAGGAGTCGGAGTCTGGAGGAGTCGGGGTCTGGAGGAATCGGGGTCTGGAGGAGGCGGTGTCTGGAGGAGTCGGGGTGGGGAGTCAGTGTCTGGAGTTCGGGCGTTGAGTTGGGATTTGGAGTCAGGGTCTGGAGATGTTGCGGTCTGGAGGAGTCAGGGTGTGGAGTCGGGGTGTGGACTCGGAGTGTGGAGTCGGGGTCTGGAGGACTCAGGCTCTGGAGTCAGAATCTGGAGTCGGGATCTGGAGGAGTCGGGGTCTGGAGGAGTCAGAGTGTGGAGTTGTGGTCTGGAGTTGTGTTGTTGAGTCAGGGTTTGTAGTCAGGGTCTGGAGGAGTCGGGGTCTGGTGTCAGGGTCTGGAGTCATGGTCTGGCGAAGTCAGGGTCAGGAGAAGTTGGGTTCGGGAGAAGTCGGGGTCGGGAGTCGGGGTCTGGCGTCGGTGGCTGGAGTTGGCGTTTGGAGTCGTGGTCTGGATTTGGGGTCTGGAGTCAGGGTGTGGAGTCGTGGTCTGGAGGAGTCGGGGTCTGGTGGAGTCAGGGTGTGGAGTCGGGGTCTGGAGTCGGGGTTTGGAGTGAGGGTCTGGAGGAGTCGCGGTCAGGAGGAGTCGGGGTGTGGAGCCAGTGTGTGGAGTCAGGGTGTGGCGTCGGAGTGTGGAGTCAGGGTCTGTAGGAGTCAGGGTCTGGAGGAGTCGGGGTATGGAGTTGGGGTGTGGAGTCGGGGCCTGGAGGTGTCGGGGTCTGGAGGAGTCGGGGTCTGGAGGAGTCGGGGTCTGGAGGAGTCAGGGTCTGGAAGATGCGGGGTATGGAGTAGTCGGGGTCTGGAGTCGGGCTCTGGAGGTGTCGGGGTATGGAGGATTTGGGGTATGGAGTAGTCGGGGTCTGGAGGAATTGGGGTCTGGAGGAATCGGGGTTTGGAGGAATCGGGGTCTGGAGGAATCGAGGTCTGGTGGAGTCAGGATGTGGAGCCGGTATCTGGAGTAGGGGTGTTGAGTCAGGATTTGGAGTCAGGGTCTGAAGGTGTCGGTGTCTGGATGAGTTAGGGTGTGGAATCAGGGTGTGGTGTCGGAGCGTGGAGTCTAGGGTCTGGAGGTGTCTTGGTCTGGAGTCAGGGCCTGGAGGAGTCGGGGTGTGGATTCGGTGTGTGGAGTCGGGGTGTGGAGTAGTCTGGGAATGGAGTCGGGGTCTGGAGTTGGGGACTGGAGCAGTCGGGGTTGGGAGTCTGGAACTGGTGTCTGGATCTGGAGATGTGTTCTGGAGTCAGGATCTGGAGTTCTGGTCTGGAATTGGGATGTGGAGTCGGGGTCTGGAGTCGTGGTCTGGAGGAGTCGGGGTCTGGTGGAGTCAGGGTGTGGAGTCGGGGTGTGGAGTCGGGGTCTGGAGTCGGGGTTTGGAGTGAGGGTCTGGAGGAGTCACGGTCAGGAGGAGTCGGGGTGTGGAGACGGATTGTGTAGTCCGGGTGTGGATTCGGAGTGTGGAGTCAGGGTCTGGAGTTGGGGTCTGGAGTTGGGATCTGGAGATGGGGTCTGGATTTGGTGGCTGGATTGGGGGGGCTGAAGTTGGTGCCAGGAGTCGGGCTCTGGAGTCAGGGTGTTCTGTCACAGTGTGGAGTCGGGTTCTGGGGTCGGGGTATGGACCAGTCCGTGTCTGGAGGAGTTGGGGTCGGGAGAAGTCGGGGTCGGGAGATGTCGGGGTTGGGAGAAGTCGGGTTTGGGAGAAGATGGGGTCGGTAGTCGGATCGGGCGTCTGGATCTGGAGACCCGGTCTGGAGTCAGGATCTGGGGGAGTCGGGGTGTGGAGTCGGGGTGTGGAGTCGGGTTGTTGAGTCGGGGTGTGGAGTAGTCTGGGAATGGAGTCGGAGTCTGGAGTCGGGGACTGGAGTTGGGATCTGGTGTCTGGATCTGGAGACGGGTCCTGGAGTCGGGGAATGGAGTCAGGATCTGGAGTTGTGATCTGGAGTCGGGGTCTGGAGTCGGTGTCTGGAATCGGGGTCTGGAGGAGTCGTGGTCTGGAGGAGTCGGGGTGTGGAGTCGGGGTGGGAAGTCGGGGTGTGGAGTCAGGGCCTGGAGGAGTCAGGGTCTGGAGTCGGGATCTGCAGACGGGGTCTGGAGTCGGCGTCTGTATTCGAGGGCTGGAGTCGGGCTCTGGAGTCGTGGTGTTGAGTCACGGTGTGGAGTCGGGGTCTGGGGTCGGGGTATGGAGCAGTCGCTGACTGGAGGAGTCGGGGTCTGAAGAAGTCGGGATCGGGAGAAGTCAGGGTCAGGAGAATTCGGGGTCGGGAGTCGGGGTCTGGCGTCCGGATCTGTAGACGCAGTCTGGAGTCGGGGTCAGGAGTCAGGGTCTGGAGTCGGGGTCGGGAGGAGTCGGGTTTGGGAGTTGGGGTCTGGAGACTGGGTCTGGAGTCGGGTTTTGGATTTGAGGGCTGGATTCGGGGGCTGGAGTCATGGGCTGGAGTCGGGGGCTGGAGGAGTCAGGGTCTGGAGGAGTCGAGGTCGGGAGATGTTGGGGTCGAGAGAAGTCGAGGTCGGGAGAAGTCGGGGTTGGGAGATGGGGTATGGCCTCCAGATCTGGAGACGCGGTCTGGATTCGGGGTCTGTAGTTGAGGTCCGGAGGAGTCGAAGTCTGGAGGATTCAGGGTCTGAAGTCGGGGTCTGGAGAATTCAGGGTCTGGAGTTGGGCTCTGGAGGAGTCGGAGTCTGGAGGAGCTGGGGTCTGGAGGAGTCGGGGTCTGGAGGAGTCGGGGTCTGGAGGAGTCGGGGTCTGGAGGAGTCGGGGTCTGCAGTCGTGGTCTGGAGGAGTCGGGGTCTGGAGAAGTCGGGAAGTGGAATCAGGGTCTGGAGAAGTCTGGGTGTGGAGTTGGTGTCTGGAGTCGGGGTCTGGAGTCAGGGTTTGGAGTGAGGGTCTGTAGGATTCACGGTCTGGAGGTGTCGGGGTGTGGAGTCGGGGTGTAGTCGGAGTGTGGCGTCGGAGTGTGGAGTCGGGGTCTGGAGGAGTCAGGGTCTGGAGTTGGGTTCCGGAGTCGGGGTCGGGAGGAAAAGGGTTCGGGATTCGGGGTCTGGAGATTGGGTCTGAGGTCGGGTTCTGGATTCGAGGGCTGGATTCGGGGACTGGAGTCGGGTGCTGGAGTCGGGGGCTGGAGCCATGGGCTGGGGGAGTCGGGGTCTGGGGGAGTCGGGGTCGGGAGATGTCGGGGTCGGGAGAAGTCGTGGTCGGGAGAAGTCCGGGTCAGGAGAAGTCGGGGTCAGGAGAAGTCAGGGTCGTGAGATGGGGTATGGCCTCTGGATCTGGAGACGCGGTCTGGAGTCGGGGTCTGTAGTCGGGGTCTGGAGGAGTTGAAGTCTGGAGGAGTCGGGGTCTGGAGTCAAGGTCTGGAGAAGTCAGGGTCTGGAGTTGGGCTCTGGAGGAGTCGAAGTCTGGAGGAGTTGGGGTCTGGAGGAGTCGGGGTTTGGAGTCGCTGTCTGGAGGAGTCGGGGCCTGGAGGAGTCGGAGTCTGGAGGAGTCGGGGACTGGAGAAGACGGGGTTGGGAGATGATGGGGTCGGGAGTGGGATCTGGCATCTGGATCTGGAGACCCGGCCTGGAGTCGGGGTCTGGAAGAGTCGGGGTGTGGAGTCGGGGTGTGGAGTCAGGGTGTTGAGTCGGGGTGTGGAGTAGCCTGGGAATGGCGTCTGGGTCTGGAGTCGGGGACTGTAGCAGTCAGTGTTGGGAGTCGGGATCTGGTGTCTGGATATGGAGACGGTGTCTGGAGTCGGGGTCTGGAGTCAGGATCTGGAGTCGTTGTCTGGAGTCGGGGTCAGGAGTTGGAATCTGGAGGAGTCGGGGTCTGGAGGAATCGGGGTGGGGAGTCGGTGTCTGGAGTTGGGGCATTGAGTTGGGGTTTGGAGTCAGGGTCTGGAGATGTCGCGGTCTGGAGGAGTCAGGTTGTGGAGTCGGGGTGTGGACTCGGAGTGTGGAGTCGGGGTCTGCAGGAGTCAGGCTCTGGAGTCGGGATCTGGAGTCGTGGTCTGGAAGAGTCGGGGTCTGGAGGACTCAGAGTGTGGAGTCGGGGTCTGGAGTTGGGTTGTTGAGTCAGGGTTTGGAGTCAGGGTCTGGAGGTGTCGGGGTCTGGAGTCAGGGTCTGGAGTCGGGATCTGCAGACGGTGTCTGGAGTCGGTGGCTGGATTCGAGGGCGGCAGTTGGGGCCAGGAGTCGGGCTCTGGAGTCGGGGTGGAGTCGGGGTCTGGGGTCGGGGTATGGAGCAGTCGTGGTTGGGAGTCGGGATCTGGTGTCTGGATCTGGAGACGGGTCCTGAAGTCGGGGAATGGAGTCAGGATCTGGAGTCGTGGTCTGGAGTCGGGGTCTGGAGAGTCGGGGTCTGGTGGAGTCGGGGTGTGGAGTTGGGGTGTGGAGTCGGGGTGTGGAGTCGGGCTCTGGAGTCGGGGTGTGGAGTCACGGTGTGGAGTCAGGGTCTGAGGTTGGGGTATGGAGCAGTCGCTGTCTGGAGGAGTTGGGGTCTGAAGAAGTCGGGGTCGGGAGAAGTTGGGGTCGGGAGAAGTCGGGGTTGGGAGATTCGGGATCGGGAGAAGTCGGGGTCGGGAGATTCGGGATCGGGAGAAGTCGGGGTCGGGAGTCGGGGTCTGGAGTCATTGTCTGGAGTTGGGGTCTGGAGTCGGGGTCTGGAGTCGGGGTCTGGAGGATTCGGGGCCTGGTGGAGTCAGGGTGTGGAGTCGGGGTCTGGAGTCGGTGTCTGGAGTCGGTGTTTGGAGTGAGGGTCTGGAGGAGTCGCGGTCAGGAGGAGTCGGGGTGTGGAGTCAGCGTGTGGAGTCGGGGTGTGGAGTCGGAGTGTGGAGTCAGGGTCATGAGGAGTCAGGGTCTGGAGGAGTCGGGGTATGGAGTCGGGGTGTGGTGTCGGGGTCTGGAGGAGTTGGGGTCTGGAGGAGTCGGGGTCTGGAGGAGTCGGGGTATGGAGTCGGGGTGTGGAGTCGGGGTCTGGAGGAGTCAGTGTCTGGAGGAGTCGGGGTCTGGAGGAGTCAGGGTCTGGAGGAGTCGGGGACTGGTGGAGTCAGGATGTGGACCCGGTGTCTGGAGTTGGGGTGTTGAGTCAGGATTTGGAGTCAGTGTCTGGAGGTGTCGGTGTCTGGATGAGTTAGGGTGTGGAGTTGGGGTGTGGTGTCGGAGAGTGGAGTCGGGGTCTGGATGAGTCATGGTCCGGAGTCAGGGTCAGGAGTCGGGGTCTGGAGGAGTCGGGGTTTGGAGTCTGTGTCTGGAGGTGTCAGGGTCTGGAGTCGGGGTCTGGAGGAGTCGGGGACTGGAGAAGTCGGGGTTGGGAGAAGATGGGGTCGGGGGTCGAGGTCTGGCCTCTGGATCTGGAGACCCGGTCTGGACTCGGGGTCTGGAGGAGTCGAGGTGTGGAGTCGGGGTGTGGAGTCGGGGTGCGGAGTAATCTGCGAATGGAGTCGGGGTCTGGAGTTGGGGACTGGAGCAGTCGGGGTTGGGAGTCTGGATCTGGTGTCTGGATCTGGAGACCGGTCCTGGAGTCGGGGTCTGGAGTCAGGATATGGAGTCGTGGTCTGGAGTTGGGGTCTGGAGTCGGGGTCTGGTGTCATGGTCTGGAGGAGTCGGGGTCTGGTGGAGTCAGGGTGTGGAGTCGGGGTCTGGAGTCGGGGTCTGGAGTTGGGGTTTGGAGTGAGGGTCGGGAGGAGTCGCGGTCAGGAGGAGTCAAGGTGTGGAGTCAGGGGGTGGAGCCAGGGTGTGGAGTCGGAGTGTGGAGTCAGGGTCTGGAGGAGTCAGGGTCTTTTGGAGTCGGGGTATGGAGTCGGGGTGTGGAGTCGGGGTCTGGAGGAGTCGGGGTCTGGAGGAGTCTGGGTATGGAGTCGGGGTGTGGAGTCGGGGTCTGGAGGAGTCGGGGTCTAGAGGAGTTGGGGTCTGGAGGAGTCAGGGTCTGGAGTCGGGCTCTGGAGGATGCGGGGTATGGAGTTGTCGGGGTCTGGAGGCGTCGGGGTCTGGAGTCGGGCTCTGGAGTAGTCGGCGTCTGCAGGAGTTGGGGTCTGGAGGAATCGGGGTTTGGAGGAATCGGGGTCTGGAGGAGTCGGGGTCTGGAGGAGTCGGGGTCTGGTGGTGTCAGGATGTGGAGCCGGTGTCTGGCGTTGGGGTGTTGAGTCAGGATTTGGAGTCAGGGTCAGGAGGTGTCGGTGTCTGAATGAGTTAGGGTGTGGAGTCGGGGTGTGGTGTCAGCGTCTGGAGAAGTCGGGGTTCGGAGAAGATGCGGTCGGGAGTCGGGGTCTGGAGTCTGGATCTGGAGACCTGGTCTGGACTCGATGTCGAGGAGTCGGGGTGTGGAGTCGGGATGTGGAGTCGGGGTGTGGAGTCGGGGTGTTGAGTCGGGGTGTGGAGTAGTCTGGGAATGGAGTCGGGGTCTGGAGTTGGGGACTGGAGCAGTCGGGGTTGTGAGTCTGGATCTGGTGTCTGGATCTGGAGACGGGTCCTGGAGTCGGGGTCTGGAGTCAGGATCTGGAGTCGTGGTCTGGAGTTGAGGTCTGGAGTTGGGGTCTGGAGTCGTGGTCTGGAGGAGTCGGGGTCTGGTGGAGTCGGGGTGTGGAGTCGGGGTCTGGAGTCGCGGTCTGGAGTCGGAGTTTTGAGTGAGGGTCTGGAGGAGTCGTGGTCAGGAGGAGTCGGGGTGTGGAGTCGGGGTGTGGAGTCGGAGTGTGGAGTCAGGGTCTGGAGTTGGGGTCTGGAGTCGGGATCTGGAGATGGGGTCTGTATTCGGTGGCTGAAGTCGGTGCCAGGAGTCGGGCTCTGGAGTCGGGATGTTCAGTCACGGTGTTGAGGCGTGGTCTGGGGTCGGGGTATGGAGCAGTCGGTTTCTGGAGGAGTTGGGGTCTTGAGAAGTTGGGGTCGGGGGAAGTCAGGGTCGGGAGAAGTCGGGGTCGGGAGAAGTCCGGGTCGGGAGAAGTCCGGGTCGGGAGAAGTCGGTCTCTTGAGAAGTCGGGTTCTGGAGGAGTCGGGGTCTGGAGGAGTCGGAGTCTGAGGTGTCGGGGTCTGGAGTCGTGGTCTGGAGAACTCGGGGTCGGGAGAAGTCGGGGTCGGGAGAAGTTGGGGTCGGGAGAAGTCGGGGTTGGGTGTCAGGGTCTGGCGTCCGGATCTGGAAGAGTCGCTGTCTGGAGGAGTCGATCTCAGGGGTCAAGGTCTGGAGTTGGCGTCTGGAGTCGCGGTCTGGAGTCGGGGTCTGGAGGAGTCGGGGTCGGGAGTCGGGTTCTGAAGGAGTCAGGGTCTGGAGAAGTCGGGAAGTGGAGTCAGGGTCTGGTGGAGTCAGTGTGTGTAGTCGGGGTCGGGAGAAGTCGGGGTCGGGAGTGGGGTTCTGGCTCCGGATCTGGAGGGGTCGGTGTCTGGAGGAGTCGGAGTCTGGAGTCACGGTCTGGTGTCGGGGTCTGGAGTCACGGTCTGGTGTCGGGGTCTGGAGGAATCGGGGTGTGGAGTCGGGGTGTGGAGTCGGTGTGTGGAGTCGGGGTGTTGAGTCGGTGTGTGGAGTAGTCTGGGAATGGAGTCGGGGTCGGGAGTTGGGGACTGGAGCAGTCGGGGTTATGAGTCTGGATCTGGTGTCTGGATCTGGAGACGGGTCCTGGAGACGGGGTCTGGAGTCAGGATCTGGAGTCGTGGTCTGGAGTTGGGGTCTGGAGTCGGGGTCTGGAGTCGTGGTCTGGAGGAGTCGGGGTCAGGTGGAGTCAGGGTGTGGAGTCGGGGTCTGGAGTTGGGGTCTGGAGTCGGAGTGTGGAGTCAGGGTCTGGAGTTGGGGTCTGGAGTCAGGATCTGGAGACGGGGTCTGTATTCGGTGGCTGAAGTCGGTGCCAGGAGTCGGGCTCTGGAGTCGGGATGTTCAGTCACGGTGTTGAGGCGTGGTCTGGGGTCGGGGTATGGAGCAGTCGGTGTCTGGAGGAGTTGGGGTCCTGAGAAGTTGGGGTCAGGAGAAGTCAGGGTCGGGAGAAGTCAGGGTCAGGAGAAGTTCGGGTCAGGAGAAGTCCGGGTCGGGAGAAGTCCGGGTCGGGAGAAGTCGGGCTCTTGAGAAGTCGGGTTCCGGAGATGTCGGGGTCTGGAGTCAGGGTCTGGAGTCAGGTTCTGGAGGAGTCGGGGTCTGGAGGAGTCGGAGTCTGGAGGAGTCGGGGTCTGGAGTCGGGGTCTGGAGACGGGGTCTGGAGATGGGGTCTGGATTCAGTGGCTGAATCGGTGCCAGGAGTCAGGCTCTGGAGTCGGGATGTTCATGTCACGGTGTTGAGTCGGGGTCTGGGGTCGGGGTATGGAGCAGTCGGTGTCTGGAGGAGTCGGGGTCTTGAGAAGTCGGGGTCGGGTGAAGTCAGGGTCGGGAGAAGTCCCGGTCGGTAGAAGTCGGGGTCGGGAGAAGTCAGGGTCGGGAGAAGTCTGGGTCGGGAGAAGTCCGGGTCGGGAGATGTCCGGGTCGGGAGAAGTCCGGGTCGGGAGAAGTCGGGCTCTTGAGAAGTCGGGTACGGGAGATGTCGGTGTCTGGAGTCGGGGTCTGGAGTCGGGGTCTGTAGTCGGGTTCTGGAGGAGTCGGGCTCTGGAGGAGTCAGGGTCTGGAGGAGTCGGGGTCTGGAGGAGTCGGGGTCTGGAGTCGTGGTCTGGAGAACTCGGGGTCGGGAGAAGTCGGGGTTGAGAGTCAGGGTCTGGCGTCCGGATCTGGAAGAGTCATTGTCTGGAGGAGTCGAGCTCAGGAGTCAAGGTCTGGAGTTGGAGTCTGGAGTCGCGGTCTGGAGTCAGGGTCTGGAGTCGGGGTCTGGAGTCGGGGTCGGGCGGAGTCGGGTTCTGGAGGAGTCAGGGTCGGGAGAAGTCGGGAAGTGCAGGGTCTGGTGGAGTCAGTGTGTGTAGTCGGGGTCAGTCGAATTTGGTGTTGGGAGAATTTGGGGTTGGGAGTCGGGTTCTGGCGTCCGGATCTGGAGGGGTCGGTGTCTGGAGGAGTTGGTGTCTGGAGTCACGGTCTGGAGTCGGGGTCTGGAGTCGGGGTCTGGAGTCGGGGTCTGGAGGAGTCGGGAAGGGAGTCGGGGTCTGGAGTCGGCTTCTGGAGTCGGCTTCTGGATTCGGGGTAGGGAGGAGTCGGGGTCGGGAGTCGGTGTCTGGAGGAGTCGGGGTCTGGATGAGTCGGGGTCTGGAGGAGTAGGGGTCTGGAGGAGTCGGGGTATGGAGGAGTCGGGGTATGGAGGAGTCGGGGTATGGAGGAGTCGGGGAATGGAGTCGGGGCGTGGAGTCTCAGTCTGGAGGAGTCGGGTTCTGGAGGAGTCGGGGTCTGGAGGAGTCATTGTGTGGAGTCGGGGTCGGGAGAAGTCGGGGTCGGGAGAAGTTGGGGTCGGGAGTCAGGGTCTGGAGTTGCAGTCTGCAGAAGTCGGGGTCGGTAGAATTCGGTGTTGGGAGAAGTCGGGGTCAGGAGTCAGGTTCTGGCATCTGGATCTGGAGGGGTCGGTGTCTGGGGGAGTCGGGGTCTGGAGTCACGGTCTGGAGTCGGGGTCTGGAGTCGGGGTTGGGAGAAGTCGGGGTCTGGAGGAGTCGACGTCGGGAGTCGGGTTCTGGCATCCGGATCTGGAGGAGTCGGAGTCTGGAGGAGTCAGGGTCGGTAGAATTCGGTGTTGGGAGAAGTCGGGAACGGGAGTCGGGTTCTGGCGTCCGGATCTGGAAGGGTCGGTGTCTGGAGGAGTCGGGGTCTGGAGTCACGGTCTGGAGTCGGGGTCTGGATTCGGGGTCTGGAGCCGGGGTCTGGATTCGGGGTAGGGAGGAGTCTGGGTCGGGAGTCGGGAGTCGGTGTCTGGAGGAGTTGGGGTCTGGATGAGTCGGGGTCTGGAGGAGTTGGGATCTGGAGGAGTCGGGGTATGGTGGAGTCGGGGTCTGGAGGAGTCGGGGTCTGGAGGAGTCAGGGTCTGGAGGAGTCGGGGTCTGGAGGAGTCGGTGTCTGGAGGAGGCGGGGTCTGGAGGAGGCGGTGTCTGGAGTCGGGGTCTGGGGGAGTGGGGGTATGGAGGATTCTGGGTATGGAGTAGTCGGGGTCTGGAGGAGTCGGACTCTGGAGTCGGGCTCTGAAGGAGTCGTGGTATGCAGGATTCGGGGTATGCAGTAGTCGGGGTCTGGAGGAGTCGCGGTCTAGGGGTGTCGGGGTGTGGAGTCGGGGTGTGGATTCGGGGTCTGGAGTCAGGGTCTGGAGAAGTCGGGGTTGGGAGAAGATGTGGTCAGGAGTCGGGGTCTGGCATCTGGATCTGGAGACCCGGTCTGAACTCGGGGTCTGGAGGAGTTGGGGTGTGGAGTCGGGGTGTGGAGTCGGGGTGTTGAGTGGGGGTGTTGAGTCGGGGTGTGGAGTAGTCTTGGAATGGAGTCGGGGTCTGGAGTTGGGGACTGGTGCAGTCAGGGTTGGGAGTCTGGATCTGGTGTCTGGATCTGGAGACAGGTCCTGGATTTGGGGTCTGGAGTCAGGATCTGGAGTCGTGGTCTGGAGTTGGGGTCTGGAGTCGTGATCTGGAGGAGTCGGGGTCTGGTGGAGTCAGGGTGTAGAGTCGAGGTCTGGCATCGGGTTCTGGAGTCGGGATTTGGAGTGAGGTTCTGGAGGAGTCGCGGTAAGGAGGAGTTGGGGTGTTGAGTCGTGGTGTGGAGTCGGGGTGTGGAGTCGGAGTGTCGAGTCAGGGTCTGGAGGAGTCAGCGTTTGGAGTCGGGGTCTCGAGTCGGAATCTGCAGACGGGGTCTGGAGTTGGTGGCTGGATTCGAGGGCTGCAGTCGGGGCCAGGAGTCGGGATCTGGAGAGGGTGTCTGGATTTGGTGGCTGGATTGGGGGGCTGAAGTCGGTGCCAGGAGTCGGGCTCTGGAGTCCGGTTGTTCAGTCACGGTGTGGAGTCGGGGTCTGGGGTCGGGGTATGGAGCAGTCGGTGTCTGGCGGAGTCGGGGTCGGGAGAAGTCGGGGTCGGGAGAAATCGGGGTCGGGAGAAATCGTGGTCGGAAGAAGTCGGGGTCGGGAGAAGTCTGGGTCGGGAGAAGTCCGGGTTCGGGAGAAGTCCGGGTCGGGAGAAGTCCGGGTCGGGAGAAGTCGTGCTCTTGAGAAGTCGGGGTCGGGAGAAGTCCGGGTCTGGATTCGGGGTGTGGAGGTGGGCTCTGGAGGAGTCGGGGTCTGGAGGAGTGGCTCTGGAGTAGTTGGAGTCTGCAGGAGTCTGGGTCTGGAGGAATCGGCGTTTGGAGGAATCGGGGTCTGGAGGAGTCGTGGTCTGATGGAGTCAGGGTGTGGAGCCGGTGTCTGGAGTTGGGGTGTTGAGTCAGGATTTGGAGTCAGGGTCTGGAGTTGTCGGTGTCTGGATGAGTTAGGGTGTGCTGTCGGGGTGTGATGTCGGAGTGCGGAGTCAGTGTCTGGAGGTGTCATGGTCTGGAGTCAGCGTCTGGAGTCGGGGTCTGGAGGAGTCAGGGTGTGGAATCGGGGTGTGGAGTCGGGGTGTGGAGTAGTCTGGGAATGGAATCTGGAGTCGGGGTCTGGAGTTGGGGTCTGGAGTCGGGGTCTGGATTCGGGGTCTGGAGTCGGGGTCTGGAGTCCGCGTCCGGAGTCGGCGTCTGGAGTCGAAGTCTGGAGTCGGCGCCTGGAGGAATCGGTGTTCTGAGTCGGGGTCTGTATCCAGGTCAGGAGTCGGGGTCTGTGTCAGGCTCTGAAGCCGGGGTCTGGAGGAGTCGGGGTGTGGTGTCGGCGTCTGGAGTCGCGATCTGGAGGATTCGGTGTCGGGATTCGATGGCTTGATCCGGGTCTGGAGTCAGGGTCTGGTTTCGGTGTGGAGTCGGGGTATGGAGTCTGGGCGTGAATGCGGGGTGTGGGGGAGTCGGGGTCTGGAGTCGGGGTCTGGAGTTCGGGTGTGGGGTCGGGGTCTGGAGTTGGGATCTAGAGTTGGTTTCAGGAGGAGTCGGGGTCTGGAGGAGTCGGGGTCTGGAGGAGTCGGGGTCTGGAGCAGTCGGTGTCTGGAGGAGTCGGGGTCGGGAGATGTCCGGGTCGGGAGAAGTCCGGTTCGGGAGAAGTCCGGGTCGGGAGAAGTCGGGCTCTTGAGAAGTCGGGGTCGGGAAAAGTCGGGGTCTGGAGTCGGGCTCTGGAGTCGGGCTCTGGAGGAGTCGGGGTCTGGAGGTGTCGGGGTCTGGAGGAGTAGGGAAGTGGAGTCAGGGTCTGGTGGAGTGAGTGTCTGGAGTCGGGGTTGGGAGAAGCCGGGGTCGGGAGAAGTCGGGGTCAGGAGAAGTCGGGGTCGGGAAAAGTCGGGGTCGGGAGTCGGGTTCTGGCGTCCGGATCTGGAGGAGTCGGTGACTGGAGGAGTCAGGGACTGGAGTCAGGGTCTGGAGTCGTGGTCTGGAGAAGTCGGGGTTGGTAGAATTCGGTGTTGGGAGAAGTCAGGGTAGGGAGTCGGGTTCTGGTGTCCGGATCTGGAGGGGTCAGTGTCTGGAGGAGTTGGGGTCTGGAGTCACGGCCTGGAGTCGGGGTCTGAAGTTGGGGTCTGGAGTGGGGGTCTGAAGGAGTCGGGTTGGGAGTCGAGGTCTGGAGTCGGGTTCTGGAGTCGGGTTCTGGATTCGGGGTCGGGAGTAGTCGGGATCGGGAGTCGGTGTCTGGAGGAGTCGGGGTCTGGAGGAGTCGGGGTCTGAAGGAGTCGGGGTATGGAGTCGGGGTGTGGAGTCACGGTCTGGAGGAGTCGGGGTCTGGAGGAGGCGGGGTCTGGAGGAGGCGGGGTCTGGAGGAGGCGAAGTCTGGAGTCGGGCTCTGGAGGAGTTGGGTATAGATGATTCGGGGTATGGGGTAGTCGGGGTCTGGAGGAGTCAGGGTCTGGAGTCAGGCTCTGCAGTAGTCGGAGTCTGCAGGAGTCTGGGTCTGGAGGAATCGGCGTTTGGAGGAATCGGGGTCTGGAGGAGTCGTGGTCTGATGGAGTCAGGGTGTGGAGCCGGTTTCTGGAGTTGGTGTGTTGAGTCAGGATTTGGAGTCAGGGTCTGGAGGTGTCGGTGTCTGAATGAGTTAGGGTGTGGTGTAGGGGTGTGATGTCGGAGTGTGGAGTCAGTGTCTGGAGGAGTCATGGTCTGGAGTCAGGGTCTGGAGTCGGGGTCTGGAGGAGTCGGGGTGTGGAATCGGGGTGTGGAGTCGGGGTGTGGAGTAGTCTGGGAATGGAATCTGGAGTCGGGGTCTGGAGTCGTGGTCTGGAGTCGGGGTCTTGAGTTGGTGTCTGGAGTCTGTGTCTGTGTCGGGGTCTGGAGTTGGGGTCTGGAGTCCGTGTCCGGAGTCGGGGTCTGGAGTCGAAGTCTGGAGTCGGTGCCTGGAGGAATCGGTGTTCTGAGTCGGGGTCTGCATCCGGGTCAGGAGTCGGGGTCTGTCGTCGGGCTCTGGAGTCGGGGTCTGGAGGAGTCGGGTTCCGGAGCCGGGGTCTGGAGGAGTCGGGGTCTGGTGTCGGCGTCTGGAGTCGGTGTCTGGAGTTGGCGTCTGGAGTAGTCAGGGTCTGGAGTCGTGGTCTGGTGTCTGGGTTTGGAGTCGCGATCTGGAGGATTCGGTGTCGGGATTCGCTGGCTTGATCCGGGTCTGGAGTCGGGGTCTGGAGGCGGGGCCTGGAGTCGGGGCCTGGAGTCGGGGTCTGGAGGAGTCTGGATCTGGAGTCGGTGTCTGGAGATGGGGTCTGGAGTCGGGGACTGGAGTTGGGGTCTGGAGTCGGGATCTGGAGAAATCGATGTTCTGAGTCGGGATCTGGATCCGGGTCAGGAATCTGGGTCTGGTTTCGGGTTCTGTCGTTGGGCTCTGGTGTTGGGGTCTGGAGGAGGGGTCTGGAGGATTCAGGGTCTGAAGGAGTCGTGGTCTGGAGGTGTCGGGGACTGGAGTCGGGGTCTGGACTCGCGGTCTGGCGGAATCGGTGTCGGGAGTCGGGGTCTGGAGGATTCGGGGTCTGGAGTCGGGAACTGGAGTCTGGATGTGGAGACGGTGTCTGGAGTCAGGGTCTGGAGATGGAGTCTGGAGGAGTCGGGGTCTGGAGGGGTCAGGGTCTGGAGGAGTCGGGGTCTGGAGGTGTCGGGATCTGGAGGAGTCCGGGTCTGGAGTCGGGGTCTGGAGGTGTCGGGGCCTGGAGTTGGGGCCTGCTGTCGGGGCCTGGAGTCGGGGTCTGGAGTCGGGGTCTGGAGTCGGGGTCTGGAGTCGGGGTCTGGAGGAATCGGTGTCGGGAGTCGGGGTCTGGAGTCGGGGTATGACGCATGGTTGTGGAGTTGGGGTGTGGAGGAGTCGGGGTCTGGAGTCAGGGTCTGGAGGAGTCGGGGCCGGGTGTCGGGGTCTGGAGTCGGGGTGTGGAGTCGGGGTGTGGAGTCGGGGTCTGGAGGAGTCAGGGTCTGGAGGAGTCGGGGCCTGGAGGAGTCGGGGCCTGGAGGAGTCGGGGTCTGAAAGAATTGGGGTCTGGAAGAGTCGGGGTCTGGAGTTGGGGTCTGGCGACGGGGTCTGGAGGAATCGGTGTGGGAAGTCGAGGTCTGGATCCATGTCAGGAGTCGGGGTCTGGTTTCGGGGTCTGTTGTCGGGCTCTGGAGATGGGGTCTGGAGGAGTCGGGGTCTGGAGTCAGGGTCTGGAGGAATCAGGGTCTGGAGGAGTCAGAGTCTGGAGTCGGGGTCTGGAGGAGTCGGTGTCTGGAGGAGTCAGGGTCTGGAGGTGTCAGGGTCTGGAGTCGAGGTCTGTGGTCGGGATCTGGGGTCGGGGTCTGGAGGAGTCGGGGTCTGGAGTCGGGGTCTGGAGTCGGGGTCTGGAGACGGGGTCTGGAGGACTCAGGGTCTGGAGGAGTCAGGGTCTGCAGGAGTCAGGGTCTGGAGGAATCAGGGTGTGGAGGAGTCAGGGTCTGGAGTCGGGGTCAGGGTCTGAGGTCGGGGTCTGGGGTCTGGAGTCGGGAACTGGAGTCGGGGACTAGAGGAATCGGTGTTCTGAGTCGGGGTCTGGATCCAGGTCAGGAGTCGGGATCTGGTTTCGGGGTCTGTCGTCGGGCTCTGGTGTCGGGGTCTGGAGGAGTCATGGTCTGGAGGTGTCAGGGTCTGGAGTCGGGGCCTGGAGGAATCGGTGTCAGGTGTCGGGGTCTGGATCTAGGTCAGGAGTCAGGGTCTGGAGGAGCCGGGGTCTGGAGTCGGGGTCTGGAGTCCGGGTCTGGAGTCGGGGTGTGGAGGAGTCGGGGTCTGGTGGAGTCGGGGTCTGGAGGAATCGGGGTCTGGAGTCGCTATCTGGAGTCGTTGTCTGGAGTCGGGGTCTGGAGTCGGGGTCTGGAGTTGGGGTCTGGAGTCGGGGTCTGGAGTCGGCGTCTAGAGTCGGGGTTTGAAGTCGTTGTCTGGAGGAATCGGTGTTGGGAGTCGGGGTCTGCAGTCGGGGTCTGGAGTTCGGGTGTGGGGTCGGGGTCTGGAGTCGGGATCTGGAGTCGGGTTCAGGAGGAGTCGGGGCCTGGAGGAGTCGGGGTCTGGTTTCGGTGTGGAGTCGGGGTATGGAGTCTGGGCATGAAGTCGGGGTGTGGAGGAGTCAGGGTGTGGAGTCGGGGTCTGGAGGTGACGGGGCCAGGAGGAGTCGGGGTCTGCAGTCGGGGTCTGAAGTTCGGGTGTGGGGTCGCGGTCTGGAGTTGGGATCTGGAGTTGGGTTCAGGAGGAGTCGGGGTCTGGAGGAGTCGGGGTCTGGAGGAGTCAGGGTCTGGAGTTGGGGTCTGGGGTTGGGGTCTGGAGTCGGGGTCTGGAGGAATTGGTGTGGGAAGTCAGGGTCAGGATCCGGGTCAGGTGCCAGGGTCTGCTTTCGGGGTCGGTCGTTGGGCTCTGGGAGGAGTCAGGGTCTTGAGTCAGGGTCTGGAGTCGGGATCTGGAGGAATCGGTGTCGGGAGTTGGGGTCTGGATCTGGGTCTGGAGTCGGGGTCTGGCGGAGTCGGGGTCTGGAGTCGGGGTCTGGACTCGGGGTCTGGAGTCGGGGTCTGGAGTCGGGGTCTGGAGTCGGGGTCTGGAGTCGGGGTCTGGAGTCGGGGTCTGGAGTCGGCGTCTAGAGTCGGGGTTTGAAGTCGTTGTCTGGAGGAATCGGTGTTGGGAGTCGGGGTCTGGATCCGGGTCTGTGGTCGGGGTCTGGTTTCGGTGTGGAGTCGGGGTATGGAGTCGGGGTCTGCAGTCGTGTTCTGAAGCCGGCTTCTGGAGTCGGGGTCTGGAGTCGAAGTCTGGAGTCGGCGTCTGGAGTCGATGTCTGGAGTCGGTTTCTGCAGGAATCCTTGTGGGAAGTAGGGTCTGGATCCAGGTCAGGATTCGGGGGCTGGTTTCGGGGTCTGTCGTCAGGCCCTGAAGTTGGGGTCTGGAGGTGTCGGCGTCTGGAGGAATCGGTGTCAGGTCTCGGGGTCTGGATCTAGGTCAGTAGTTGGGGTCTGGAGGAGTGGGGTCAGGAGTCGGGGTCTGAAGTCGGGGTCTGGAGCCTGGGTCAGGAGTCGGGATCTGGAGTCGGAGTCTGGAGTTGGGGTCTGGAGTGGGGTTCTTGGGGAGTCGGGGTCTGGAGGAGTCGCGGTCTGGAGGAGTCGGTGTGTGGTGGAGTCGGGGTCTGGAGGAGTTGGGGTCTGGAGGAATCGGTGTCGGAAGTCGGGGTCTGGAGTCGGGGTATGACGCCTGGGTGTGGAGTTGGGGTGTGGAGCAGTCGGGGTCTGGAGTCAGGGTCTGGAGGAGTCGGAGCCGGGTGTCGGGGTCTGGAGTCGGGGTGTGGAGTCGGGGTGTGGAGTCGGGGTGTGGAGTTGGGGTGTGGAGGAGTCGGGGTCCGGAGGAGTAGGTGTCTGGAGGAGTTGGGGTTTGGAGGAGTCTGGGTCTGGAGGAGTCGGGGTCTGGAGGAGTCGGGATCCGGAGGAGTGGGAGTCTGGAAGATTCGGGGTCTGGAAGATTCGGGGTCTGGACTCGGGGTCTGGCATCGGGGTCTGGAGGAATCGGTGTGGGAAGTCGGGTCTGGATCCACGTCAGGAGCCAGGGTCTGGTTTCGGGGTCTGTGGTCGGGCTCTGGAGTTGGGGTCTGGAGGAGTCGGGGTCTGGAGGAATCAGGGTCTGGAGGAGTCAGAGTCTGGAGTTGGGGTCTGGAGGAGTCGGGGTCTGGAGTCAGATTCTGGAGGAATCAGGGTCTGGAGGAGTCAGAGTCTAGAGTCGGGGTCTGGAGGAGTGGGGTCTGGAGTCAGGGTCTGTGGTCGTGGTCTGGGGTCGGGGTCTGGAGGAGTCGGGGTCTGGAGTCGGGTCCTGGAGTCGGGATCTGGAGTCCGGGACTGGAGTCCAGGTCTGGAGTCAGGGTCTGGAGTCGGGGTCTGGAGACAGTGTCTGGAGGACTCAGGGTCTGGAGGAGTCAGGGTCTGGAGGAGTCAGGGTCTGGAGGAATCAGGGTCTGGAGTTGGAGACTGGAGTCTGGATCTGGAGACCCTGTCTGGAGTCAGGGTCTGTAGACGGGGTATGGAGTTGGGGTCTGGAGGAGTCGGGGTCTGGGGGAGTCGGTGTCTGGAGGAGTCAGGGTCTGGAGGTGTCGGGATCTGGAGGAGTCGGGGTCTGGAGGAGTCGGGGTCTGGAGTCGGGGTCTGGAGTCGGGGTTTTGGAGTTGGGGTCTGGAGTCGGGGTCTGGAGGTGTCAGGGCTTGGAGTCTGGGCCTGTAGTCGGGGCCTGCAGTCGGGGCCTGGAGTCGGGGTCTGGAGTCGGGGGCTGGAGTCGGGGTGTGGAGGAATTGGTGTCAGGAGTCGGGGTCTGGAGCCAGGGTGTGGAGTCGGGGTATGACGCCTGGGTGTCGAGTTGGGGTGCGGAGGAGTCGGGGTCTGGAGCCAGGGTCTGGAGGAGTCAGCGCCAGGAGGAGTCGGGGTCTGCAGTCGGGGTCTGGAGTTCGGGTGTGGGGTCGGGGTCTGGAGTCGGGATCTGGAGTCGGGTTCAGGAGGAGTCGGGGTCTGGAGGAGTCGGGGTCTGGTTTCGGTGTGGAGTCGGGGTATGGAGTCTGGGCGTGAAGTCGGGGTGTGGAGGAGTCAGGGTCTGGAGTTGGGGTCTGGAGGTGAAGGGGCCGGGAGGAGTCGGGGTCTGCAGTCGGGGTCTGAAGTTCGGGTGTGGTGTCACGGTCTGGAGTCGGGATCTGGAGTTGGGTTCAGGAGGAGTCGGGGTCTGGAGGAGTTGGGGTCTGGAGGAGTCGGGGTCTGGAGGAGTCAGGGTCTGGAGTTAGGGTCTGGGGTTGGGGTCTGGAGTCGGGGTCTGGAGGAATTGGTGTGGGATGTCAGGGTCAGGATCCGGGTCAGGAGTCAGGGTCTGCTTTCGGGGTCTGTTGTCGGGCTCTGGGAGGAGACAGGGTCCTGAGTCGGGGTCTGGAGTCGGGATCTGGAGGAATCGGTGTCGGGAGTTGGGGTCTGGATCTGGGTATGGAGCCGGGGTCTGGCGGAGTCGGGGTCTGGAGTCAGGGTCTGGAGGAGTCTGGATCTGGAGTCGGGGTCTGGAGTTGAGGTCTGGAGTTGGGGACTTCAGTCGGGGTCTGGATTCGGGCTCTGGAGAAATCAGTGTTCTGCGTAGGGATCTGGATCCGGGTCAGGAATCTGGGTCTGGTTTCAGGGTCTGTCGTCGGGCTCTGGTGTCGGGGTCTGGAGGATTCAGGGTCTGAAGGAGTCGTGGTCTGGAGGTGTTGGGGACTGGAGTCGGGGTCTAGACTCGCGATCTGGCGGAATCGGTGTCGGGAGTCGGAGTCTGGAGGATTCGGGGTCTGGAGTCGGGTCTGGAGGAGTTGGGATCAGGAGTCGGGGACTGGAGTCTGGATGTGGAGACAGTGTCTGGAGTTAGGGTCTGGAGATGGGGTCTAGAGGAGTCGGGGTCTGGAGGTGTTGGGGCCTGGAGTTGGGGCCTGTAGTTGGGGTCTGGAGTCGGGGCCTGCTGTTGGGGCCTGGAGTCCGGGTCTGGATTCGGGGTCTGGAGTCAGGGTCTGGAGGAATCGGTGTCGGGAGTCGGGGTCTGGAGTCGGGGTATGACGCATGGGTCTGGAGTTGGGGTGTGGAGGAGTCGGGGTCTGGAGTCAGGGTCTGGAGGAGTCGGGGCCGGGTGTCAGGGTCTGGAGTCGGGGTGTGGAGTCAGGGTCTGGAGGAGTCGGGGTGTGGAGGAGTCAGGGTCTGGAGGAGTCGGGGTCTGGAGGAGTTGGGGTCTGGAGGAGTCGGGGTCTGGAGGAGTCGGGGCCTGGAGGAGTCGGGGTCTGGAGGAGTCGGGGTCTGGAGGAGTCGGGGTCAGGAGGAGTCGGAGTCTGAAAGAATTGGGGTCTGGAAGAGTCGGGGTCTGGTTTGGGGTCTGGCGTCGGGGTCTGGAGGAATCGGTGTGGGAAGTTGAGGTCTGGATCCACGTCAGGAGTCGGGGTCTGGTTTCGGGGTCTGGAGGAATTGGTGTGGGAAGTCGGGTCTGGTTCCAGGTCAAGAGTCGGGGTCTGGTTTCGGGGTCTGGAGGAATCGGTGTGGGAAGTCGGGACTGGATCCAAGTCAAGAGTCGGGGTCTGGTTTCAGGGTCTGTCGTCGGGCTCTGGAGTTGGGGTCTGGAGCAGTCGGGGTCTGGAGTCAGGGTCTGGAGTCGGGGTCTGGAGTTGGGGTCTGGAGGTGTCGGGGCCTTGAGTCGGAGCCTGTAGTCGGGGCCTACAGTCGGGGCCTGCAGTCGGGGCCTGCAGTTGGGGCCTGGTGTCGGGGTCTGGAGTCGGGGTCTGGAGTCGGGGTCTGGAGGAGTCGGGGTCAGGAGTCGGGATCTGGAGTCGGGGTCTGGAGGAATCGGTGTTGGGAGTCGGTGTTTGGATCCGGGTCTGGAGTTGGGGTCTGGAGGAATCGGTGTCAGGAGTCGGGGTCTGGAGTCGGGGTATGACGCATGGGCGTGGAGTTGGGGTGTGGGGGAGTCGGGGTCTGGAGTCAGGGTCTGGAGGAGTCGGTGCCGGGAGTCGGGGTCTGAAGTCGGGGTGTGGAGTAGTGGTCTGGAGTCGGGGTTTGGAGGAGTCGGGGTTTGGAGGAGTCGGGGTTTGGAGGAGTCGGTGTCTGGAGGAGTTGGGGTCTGGAGTAGTCGGGGTCTGGAGGAGTCGGGGTCAGGAGTTGGGAACTGGAGTCGGGGTCTGGAGGAATTGGTGTTCTGAGTAGGGGTCTGGATCCGTGTCAGGAGTCGGGGTCTGGTTTCGGGGTCTGTCGTCGGGCTCTGGTGACGGGGTCTGGAGGAGTCGGGGTCTGGAGGTGTCGTGGTCTGGAGGTGTCGTGGTCTGGAGTCGGGGTCTGGGCTCGCGGTCTGGAGGAGCCAGGGTCTGGAGTCGGGGTCTGGTGTCGGGGTGTAGAGTCACGATCTGGTGGATTCGGTATTGCGATTCGTTGTCTTGATCCTGGTCTGGAGACGGGGTCTGGTTTTGGTGTGGAGTCGGGGTATCGAGTCTGGGGGTGGAGTCGGGGTGTGGAGGAGTCGGGGTCTGGAGTTGGGGTCTGGAGGAGTCGGGGCCGGGAGTCGGAGTCTGCCGTCGGGGTCTGGAGTCGGGGTGTGGGGTCGGGGTCTGGAGTTGGGATCTGGAGTCGGTTTCTGGAGGAGACGGGGTCTGGAGGAGTCGGGGTCTGGAGGAGTCGGGGTCTGGAGGAGTCGGGGTCTGGAGGAGTCGGGGTCTGGAGGAGTCGGGGTCTGGAGTTGTGGTCTGGGGTTGGGGTCTGGAGTCAGGGTGTGGAGGAATTGGTGTGGGAAGTCAGGGTCAGGATCCGGGTCAGGAGTCGGGGTCTGCATTCGGGGTCTGTCGTCGGGCTCTGGAGTTGGGGTCTGGAGGAGTCGGGGTCAGGAGTCGGGATCTGGAGTCGGGGTCTGGATCTGGGTCTGGAGTCAGAGTCTGGCGGAGTCGGGGTCTGGTGTCGTGGTCTGGAGTCGGGGTCTGGAATCGGGGTCTGGAGGCGGGGCCTGGAGTCGGGGCCTGCAGTCGGGGTCTAGAGGAGTCTGCATCGGGAGTCGGGGTCTGGAGACGGGGTCTGGAGTCGGGGTCTGGAGAAATCAGCGTTCTGAGTCGGGATCTGGATCCGGGTTAGGAATCAGGGTCTGGTTTCGAGGTCTGTCGTCGGGCTCTGGTGTCGGGCTCTGGTGGCGGGGTCTGGAGGATTCAGGTTCTGAAGGAGTCGTGGTCTGGAGGAGTCGTGGTCTGGAGGTGTCGGGGTCTGGAGGCGCGATCTGGCGGAATCGGTGTCGGGAGTGAGGATCTGGAGGATTCGGGGTCTGGAGTCAGGTCTGGAGGAGTCGGGCTCAGGAGTCGGGGACTGGAGTCTGGATTGGTGACGGTGTCTGGAGTCAGGGTCTGTAGTCGGGGTCTGGAGTTGGAGTCTGGAGCAGTCGGGGTCTGGAGGAGTCGGGGTCTGGAGGAGTCGGGGTCTGGAGTCGGGGTCTAGAGTCGGGGTCTGGAGGTGTCGGGGCCTGGAGTCGGGGGCTGGAGTCGGGGTCTGAAGTCAGGGTCTGGAGTCGGGGTCTGGAGGAATCGGAGTCGGGAGTCGGGGTCTGGAGTCGGGGTGTGGAGTCGAGGTGTGGAGTCGGGATCTGGAGGGGTCGGGGTCTGGAGGAGTAGGTGTCTGGAGGAGTCGGGCTCTGGAGTAGTCGGGGTCTGGAGGAGTCGGGGTCTGAAGTCGGGGTCTCGTTTTGGGGTCTGGAGGAATCGGTGTGGGAAGTCGGGTCTGGATCCAGGTCAGGAGTCGGGGTCTGGTTTCGGGGTCTGGAGGAATCAGTGTGGGATGTCGGGTCTGGATCCAGGTCAGGAGTCGGGGTCTGCTTTCGGGGTCTGTCGTCGGGCTCTGGAGTTGGGGTCTGGAGGAGTCGGGGTCTGGAGTCAGGGGCTGGAGTCAGGGTCTGGAGTCGGGGTCTGGAGTTGGGGTGTGGAGGAATTGGTGTCAGGAGTCGGGGTATGACGCCTGGGGGTGGAGTTGGGGTGTGGAGGAGTCGGGGTCTGGAGTCAGGGTCTGGAGGAGTTGGCGCCGGGAGTAGGGGTCTGGAGCCGGGTGTGGAGTCGGGGTGTGGAGTCGGGATCTGCAGGAGTCGGGGTCTGGAGGAGTCGGGGTCTGGAGGAGTAGGTGTCTGGAGGAGTCAGGCTCTAGAGTAGTCGGGGTCTGGAGGAGTCGGGGTTAGGAGGAGTCGGGGTCTGGAGGAGTCGGGGTCTGGTTTGGGGTCTGGAGGAATCGGTGTGGGAAGTCGGGTCTGGATCCAGGTCAGGAGTCGGGGTCTGGTTTCAGGGTCTGTCGTCGGGCTCTGGAGTTGGGGTCTGGAGCAGTCGGGGTCTGGAGTCAGGGTCTGGAGTCGGGGCCTGCAGTCGGGGCCTGCAGTCGGGGCCTGGAGTCGGGGTCTGGAGTCGGGGTCTGGAGTCGGGGTCTGGAGAAATCAGTGTCGGGAGTCGGTGTTTGTACCCGGGTCTGGAGTCGGGGTCTGGAGGAGTCGGGGTCTGGAGTCCGGGTCTGGAGTCGGCGTCTGGAGTCGGGGTCTGGAGACGGGGTCTGGAGACGGGGTCTGGAGGACTCAGGGTCTGGAGGACTCAGGGTCTGGAGTCGGGTTTGGGGTCTGAGGTCGGGGTCTGGGATCGGGGTCTGGTGGAGTCGGGGTCTGGAGTCGGGGTCTGGTTTCGGCATCTGGAGGAATCGGTGTGGGAAGTCGGGTCTGGATCCAGGTCAGGAGTCGGGGTCTGGTTTCGGGGTCTGTCGTCGGGCTCTGGAGTTGGGGTCTGGAGGAGTTGGGGTCTGGAGTCAGGGTCTGGAGTCGGGGTCTGGAGTCGGGGTCTGGATGTGTTGGGGCCTTGAGTCGGAGCCTGGTGTCGGGGCTTTGAGTCGGAGCCTGTAGTCGGGGCCTGCAGTCGGGGCCTGCAGTCTGGGCCTGGAGTCGGGGTCTGGAGTCGGGGTCTGGAGTCGGGGTCTGGAGGAATCGGGGTCTGGAGGAGTAGGTGTCTGGAGGAGTAGGTGTCTGGAGGAGTTGGGCTCTGGAGTAGTCGGGGTCTGGAGGAGTCGGGGTCAGGAGGAGTCGGGGTCTGGAGGAGTCGGTGTCTGGAGGAGTCGGGGTCTGGTGGAGTCGGGGTCTGAAGTCGGGGTCTCGTTTTGGGGTCTGGAGGAATCGGTGTGGGAATTCGGGTCTGGATCCATGTCAGGAGTCGGGGTTTGGTTTCGGGGTCTGGAGGAATCGGTGTGGGAAGTTGGGTCTGGATCCAGGTCAGGAGTCGGGGTCTGCTTTCGGGGTCTGTCATCGGGCTCTGGAGTTGGGGTCTGGAGGAGTCGGGGTCTGGAGTCAGGGGCTGGAGTCAGGGTCTGGAGTCGGGGTCTGGAGTCGGGATCTGGAGGAATTGGTGTCAGGAGTCGGGGTATGACGCCTGGGTGTGGAGTTGGGGTGTGGAGGAGTCGGGGTCTGGAGTCAGGGTCTGGAGGAGTTGGCGCCGGGAGTAGGGGTCTGGAGTCGGGGTGTGGAGTCGGGGTCTATATGGGGTCTGGAGGAATCGGTGTGGGAAGTCGGGTCTGGATCCAGGTCAGGAGTCGGGGTCTGGTTTCGGTGTCTGTCGTCGGGCTCTGGAGTTGGGGTCTGGAGCAGTCGGGGTCTGGAGTCAGGGGCTGGAGTCAGGGTCTGGAGTCGGGGTCTGGAGTCGGGATCTGGAGGAATTGGTGTCAGGAGTCGGGGTATGACGCCTGGGTGTGGAGTTGGGGTGTGGAGGAGTCGGGGTCTGGAGTCAGGGTCTGGAGGAGTTGGCGCCGGGAGTAGGGGTCTGGAGTCGGGGTGTGGAGTCGGGGTCTATATGGGGTCTGGAGGAATCGGTGTGGGAAGTCGGGTCTGGATCCAGGTCAGGAGTCGGGGTCTGGTTTCGGTGTCTGTCGTCGGGCTCTGGAGTTGGGGTCTGGAGCAGTCGGGGTCTGGAGTCAGGGTCTGGAGTCGGGGTCTTGAGTCGGGGTCTGGAGGTGTCGGGGCCTTGAGTCAGAGCCTGTAGTCGGGGCCTGCAGTCGGGGCCTGCAGTTGGGGCCTGGAGTCGGGGTCTGGAGTCGGGATCTGGAGTCGGGGTCTGGAGGAATCAGTGTCGGGAGTCAGTGTTTGTATCCTGGTCTGGAGTCGGGGTCTGGAGGAATCGGTGTCAGGAGTCAGGGTCTGGAGTCGGGGTATGACGCCCGTGTGTGGAGTTGGGGTGTCGAGGAGTCAGGGTCTGGAGTCAGGGTCCAGAGTAGTCCGTGCCGGGAGTCGGGGTCTGGAGTCGGGGTGTGGAGTCGGGATCTGGAGGAGTCGGGGTCTGAAGGAGTAGGTGTCTGGAGGAGTTGGGCTCTGGAGTAGTCGGGGTCTGGAGGAGTCAGGGTCAGGAGGAGTCGGGGTCTGGAGGAGTCGGGGTCTGGAGGAGTTGGGGTCTGGAGGAGTCGGGGTCTGGAGTCGGGGTCTGGAGGAATCGGGCTCTGGAGTAGTCGGGGTCTGGAGGAGTCAGGGTCAGGAGGAGTCGGGGTCTGGAGGAGTCGGGGTCAGGAGGAGTCGGAGTCTGGAGGAGTCGGGGTCAGGAGGAGTCGGGGTCTGGAGGAGTCGGTGTCTGGAGGAGTCGGGGTCTGGTGGAGTCGGGGTCTGAAGTCGGGGTCTCGTTTTGGGGTCTGGAGGAATCGGTGTGGGAATTCGGGTCTGGATCCATGTCAGGAGTCGGGGTTTGGTTTCGGGGTCTGGAGGAATCGGTGTGGGAAGTTGGGTCTGGATCCAGGTCAGGAGTCGGGGTCTGCTTTCGGGGTCTGTCGTCGGGCTCTGGAGTTGGGGTCTGGAGGAGTCGGGGTCTGGAGTCAGGGGCTGGAGTCAGGGTCTGGAGTCGGGGTCTGGAGTCGGGGTCTGGAGGAATTGGTGTCAGGAGTCGGGGTATGACGCCTGGGTGTGGAGTTGGGGTGTGGAGGAGTCGGGGTCTGGAGTCAGGGTCTGGAGGAGTTGGCGCCGGGAGTAGGGGTCTGGAGTCGGGGTGTGGAGTCGGGGTCTATATGGGGTCTGGAGGAATCGGTGTGGGAAGTCGGGTCTGGATCCAGGTCAGGAGTCGGGGTCTGGTTTCGGTGTCTGTCGTCGGGCTCTGGAGTTGGGGTCTGGAGCAGTCGGGGTCTGGAGTCAGGGTCTGGAGTCGGGGTCTTGAGTCGGGGTCTGGAGGTGTCGGGGCCTTGAGTCAGAGCCTGTAGTCGGGGCCTGCAGTCGGGGCCTGCAGTTGGGGCCTGGAGTCGGGGTCTGGAGTCGGGATCTGGAGTCGGGGTCTGGAGGAATCAGTGTCGGGAGTCAGTGTTTGTATCCTGGTCTGGAGTCGGGGTCTGGAGGAATCGGTGTCAGGAGTCAGGGTCTGGAGTCGGGGTATGACGCCCGTGTGTGGAGTTGGGGTGTCGAGGAGTCAGGGTCTGGAGTCAGGGTCCAGAGTAGTCCGTGCCGGGAGTCGGGGTCTGGAGTCGGGGTGTGGAGTCGGGATCTGGAGGAGTCGGGGTCTGAAGGAGTAGGTGTCTGGAGGAGTCGGGCTCTGGAGTAGTCGGGGTCTGGAGGAGTCAGGGTCAGGAGGAGTCGGGGTCTGGAGGAGTCGGGGTCTGGAGGAGTTGGGGTCTGGAGGAGTCGGGGTCTGGAGTCGGGGTCTGGAGGAATCGGGCTCTGGAGTAGTCGGGGTCTGGAGGAGTCAGGGTCAGGAGGAGTCGGGGTCTGGAGGAGTCGGGGTCAGGAGGAGTCGGAGTCTGGAGGAGTCGGGGTCTGGAGGAGTCGGGGTCTGGAGGAGTTGGGGTCTGGAGGAGTCGGGGTCTGGAGTCGGGGTCTGGAGGAATCGGTGTGGGAAGTCGGTGTCTGGATCCAGGTCAGGAGTCGGGGTCTGGAGTCGGGGTCTGGAGGAATCGGTGTGGGAAGTCGGTGTCTGGATCCAGGTCAGGAGTCGGGGTCTGGAGTCGGGGTCTGGAGGAATCGGTGTGGGAAGTCGGTGTCTGGATCCAGGTCAGAAGTCAGTGTCCGGTTTCGGGGTCTGTCATCGGGCTCTGGAGTAGGGGTCTGGAGGAGTTGGTTTCTGGAGTCAGGGTCGGGAGTCGGGATCTGGAGTCGGGGTCTGGAGGAATCGGCGTCAGGTGTCGGGGTCTGGATCTAGGTCAGGAGGTGGAGTCTGGAGAAGCCGGGGTCTGTTGTCGGGGTCTGCAGTCGGGGTCTGGAGCTGGGGTCTGGAGTCAGGGTCTGGAGTCGGGGTCTGGAGTCGGGGTGTGGAGTCGGGGTGTGGAGTCGGGGTCTGGAGTCGGAGTTTGGAGGAGTCGGTGTCTGGAGGAGTTGGGGTCTGGAGGAGTCGGGGTCTGGAGGAGTCGGGGTCTGGAGGAGTCGGGGCCTGGAGGAGTCGGGGTCTGGAGGAGTCGGGGTCCGGAGGAGTCGGGGTCTGGAAGATTTGGGGTCTGGAAGAGTCGGGGTCTGGAGTCGGGGTCTGGCGTCGGGGTCTGGAGGAATCGGTGTGGGAAGTCGGGTCTGGATCCAGGTCAGGAGCCAGGGTCTGGTTTCGGGGTCTGTCGTCGGGATCTGGAGTTGGGGTCTGGAGGAGTCGGGGTCTGGAGTCAGGGTCTGGAGGAATCAGGGTCTGGAGGGGTCAGAGTCTGGAGTCGTGGTCTGGAGGAGTCGGGGTCTGGAGGAGTCAGGGTCTGGAGGTGTCAGGGTCTGGAGTCGGTGTCTGTGGTCGGGGTCTGGGGTCGGGGTCTGGAGGAGTCGTGGTCTGGAGTCCGGGTCTGGAGTCGGGGTCTGGAGACGGGGTCTGGAGGACTCAGGGTCTGGAGGACTCAGGGTCTGCAGGAGTCAGGGTCTGGAGTCAGGTTTGGGGTCTGGGATCAGGGTCTGGTGGAGTCGGGGTCTGGAGTCGGGGTCTGGTTTCGGGGTTTGGAGGAATCGGTGTGGGAAGTCGGGTCTGGATCCAGGTCAGGAGTCGGGGTCTGGTTTCGGGGTCTGGAAGAATCGGTGTGGGAAGTCGGGTCTGGATCCAGGTCAGGAGTCGGGGTCTGGTTTTGGGGTCTGTCGTCGGGCTCTGGAGTTGGGGTCTGGAGGAGTTGGGGTCTGGAGTCAGGGTCTGGAGTCGGGGTCTGGAGTCGGGGTCTGGATGTGTTGGGGCCTTGAGTCGGAGCCTGGTGTCGGGGCCTTGAGTCGGAGCCTGTAGTCGGGGCCTGCAGTCGGGGCCTGCAGTCTGGGCCTGGAGTCGGGGTCTGGAGTCGGGGTCTGGAGTCGGGGTCTGGAGGAATTGGTGTCGGGAGTCGGGGTCTGGAGTCAGGGTGTGGAGTCGAGGTGTGGAGTCGGGATCTGGAGGAGTCGGGGTCTGGAGGAGTAGGTGTCTGGAGGAGTCGGGCTCTGGAGTAGTTGGGGTCTGGAGGAGTCGGGGTCAGGAGGAGTCGGGGTCTGGAGGAGTCGGGGTCTGGAGGAGTCGAGGTCTGGTGGAGTCGGGGTCTGAAGTCGGAGTCTCGTTTCGGGGTCTGGAGGAATCGGTGTGGGAATTTGGGTCTGGATCCAGGTCAGGAGTCGGGGTTTGGTTTCGGGGTCTGGAGGAATCGGTGTGGGATGTCGGGTCTGGATCCAGGTCAGGAGTCGGGGTCTGCTTTCGGGGTCTGTCGTCGGGCTCTGGAGTTGGGGTCTGGAGGAGTCGGGGTCTGGAGTCAGGGGCTGGAGTCAGGGTCTGGAGTCGGGGTCTGGAGTCGGGGTGTGGAGGAATTGGTGTCAGGAGTCGGGGTATGACGCCTGGGGGTGGAGTTGGGGTGTGGAGGAGTCGGGGTCTGGAGTCAGGGTCTGGAGGAGTTGGCGCCGGGAGTAGGGGTCTGGAGTCGGGGTGTGGAGTCGGGTTGTGGAGTCGGGATCTGCAGGAGTCGGGGTCTGGAGGAGTAGGTGTCTGGAGGAGTCAGGCTCTAGAGTAGTCGGGGTCTGGAGGAGTCGGGGTTAGGAGGAGTCGGGGTCTGGAGGAGTCGGGGTTAGGAGGAGTCGGGGTCTGGAGGAGTCGGGGTCTGGAGTCGGGGTCTGGTTTCGGGGTCTGGAGGAATCGGTGTGGGAAGTCGGGTCTGGATCCAGGTCAGGAGTCGGGGTCTGGTTTCGGGGTCTGGAAGAATCGGTGTGGGAAGTCGGGTCTGGATCCAGGTCAGGAGTCGGGGTCTGGTTTTGGGGTCTGTCGTCGGGCTCTGGAGTTGGGGTCTGGAGGAGTTGGGGTCTGGAGTCAGGGTCTGGAGTCGGGGTCTGGAGTCGGGGTCTGGATGTGTCGGGGCCTTGAGTCGGAGCCTGGTGTCGGGGCCTTGAGTCGGAGCCTGTAGTCGGGGCCTGCAGTCGGGGCCTGCAGTCTGGGCCTGGAGTCGGGGTCTGGAGTCGGGGTCTGGAGTTGGGGTCTGGAGGAATCGGTGTCGGGAGTCGGGGTCTGGAGTCAGGGTGTGGAGTTGAGGTGTGGAGTCGGGCTCTGGAGTAGTCGGGGTCAGGAGGAGTCGGAGTCTGGAGGAGTCGGGGTCAGGAGGAGTCGGGGTCTGGAGGAGTCGGTGTCTGGAGGAGTCGGGGTCTGGTGGAGTCGGGGTCTGAAGTCGGGGTCTCGTTTTGGGGTCTGGAGGAATCGGTGTGGGAATTCGGGTCTGGATCCATGTCAGGAGTCGGGGTTTGGTTTCGGGGTCTGGAGGAATCGGTGTGGGAAGTTGGGTCTGGATCCAGGTCAGGAGTCGGGGTCTGCTTTCGGGGTCTGTCGTCGGGCTCTGGAGTTGGGGTCTGGAGGAGTCGGGGTCTGGAGTCAGGGGCTGGAGTCAGGGTCTGGAGTCGGGGTCTGGAGTCGGGGTCTGGAGGAATTGGTGTCAGGAGTCGGGGTATGACGCCTGGGTGTGGAGTTGGGGTGTGGAGGAGTCGGGGTCTGGAGTCAGGGTCTGGAGGAGTTGGCGCCGGGAGTAGGGGTCTGGAGTCGGGGTGTGGAGTCGGGGTCTATATGGGGTCTGGAGGAATCGGTGTGGGAAGTCGGGTCTGGATCCAGGTCAGGAGTCGGGGTCTGGTTTCGGTGTCTGTCGTCGGGCTCTGGAGTTGGGGTCTGGAGCAGTCGGGGTCTGGAGTCAGGGTCTGGAGTCGGGGTCTTGAGTCGGGGTCTGGAGGTGTCGGGGCCTTGAGTCAGAGCCTGTAGTCGGGGCCTGCAGTCGGGGCCTGCAGTTGGGGCCTGGAGTCGGGGTCTGGAGTCGGGATCTGGAGTCGGGGTCTGGAGGAATCAGTGTCGGGAGTCAGTGTTTGTATCCTGGTCTGGAGTCGGGGTCTGGAGGAATCGGTGTCAGGAGTCAGGGTCTGGAGTCGGGGTATGACGCCCGTGTGTGGAGTTGGGGTGTCGAGGAGTCAGGGTCTGGAGTCAGGGTCCAGAGTAGTCCGTGCCGGGAGTCGGGGTCTGGAGTCGGGGTGTGGAGTCGGGATCTGGAGGAGTCGGGGTCTGAAGGAGTAGGTGTCTGGAGGAGTCGGGCTCTGGAGTAGTCGGGGTCTGGAGGAGTCAGGGTCAGGAGGAGTCGGGGTCTGGAGGAGTCGGGGTCTGGAGGAGTTGGGGTCTGGAGGAGTCGGGGTCTGGAGTCGGGGTCTGGAGGAATCGGGCTCTGGAGTAGTCGGGGTCTGGAGGAGTCAGGGTCAGGAGGAGTCGGGGTCTGGAGGAGTCGGGGTCAGGAGGAGTCGGAGTCTGGAGGAGTCGGGGTCTGGAGGAGTCGGGGTCTGGAGGAGTTGGGGTCTGGAGGAGTCGGGGTCTGGAGTCGGGGTCTGGAGGAATCGGTGTGGGAAGTCGGTGTCTGGATCCAGGTCAGGAGTCGGGGTCTGGAGTCGGGGTCTGGAGGAATCGGTGTGGGAAGTCGGTGTCTGGATCCAGGTCAGGAGTCGGGGTCTGGAGTCGGGGTCTGGAGGAATCGGTGTGGGAAGTCGGTGTCTGGATCCAGGTCAGAAGTCAGTGTCCGGTTTCGGGGTCTGTCATCGGGCTCTGGAGTAGGGGTCTGGAGGAGTTGGTTTCTGGAGTCAGGGTCGGGAGTCGGGATCTGGAGTCGGGGTCTGGAGGAATCGGCGTCAGGTGTCGGGGTCTGGATCTAGGTCAGGAGGTGGAGTCTGGAGAAGCCGGGGTCTGTTGTCGGGGTCTGCAGTCGGGGTCTGGAGCTGGGGTCTGGAGTCAGGGTCTGGAGTCGGGGTCTGGAGTCGGGGTGTGGAGTCGGGGTGTGGAGTCGGGGTCTGGAGTCGGAGTTTGGAGGAGTCGGTGTCTGGAGGAGTTGGGGTCTGGAGGAGTCGGGGTCTGGAGGAGTCGGGGTCTGGAGGAGTCGGGGCCTGGAGGAGTCGGGGTCTGGAGGAGTCGGGGTCCGGAGGAGTCGGGGTCTGGAAGATTTGGGGTCTGGAAGAGTCGGGGTCTGGAGTCGGGGTCTGGCGTCGGGGTCTGGAGGAATCGGTGTGGGAAGTCGGGTCTGGATCCAGGTCAGGAGCCAGGGTCTGGTTTCGGGGTCTGTCGTCGGGATCTGGAGTTGGGGTCTGGAGGAGTCGGGGTCTGGAGTCAGGGTCTGGAGGAATCAGGGTCTGGAGGGGTCAGAGTCTGGAGTCGTGGTCTGGAGGAGTCGGGGTCTGGAGGAGTCAGGGTCTGGAGGTGTCAGGGTCTGGAGTCGGTGTCTGTGGTCGGGGTCTGGGGTCGGGGTCTGGAGGAGTCGTGGTCTGGAGTCCGGGTCTGGAGTCGGGGTCTGGAGACGGGGTCTGGAGGACTCAGGGTCTGGAGGACTCAGGGTCTGCAGGAGTCAGGGTCTGGAGTCAGGTTTGGGGTCTGGGATCAGGGTCTGGTGGAGTCGGGGTCTGGAGTCGGGGTCTGGTTTCGGGGTTTGGAGGAATCGGTGTGGGAAGTCGGGTCTGGATCCAGGTCAGGAGTCGGGGTCTGGTTTCGGGGTCTGGAAGAATCGGTGTGGGAAGTCGGGTCTGGATCCAGGTCAGGAGTCGGGGTCTGGTTTTGGGGTCTGTCGTCGGGCTCTGGAGTTGGGGTCTGGAGGAGTTGGGGTCTGGAGTCAGGGTCTGGAGTCGGGGTCTGGAGTCGGGGTCTGGATGTGTTGGGGCCTTGAGTCGGAGCCTGGTGTCGGGGCCTTGAGTCGGAGCCTGTAGTCGGGGCCTGCAGTCGGGGCCTGCAGTCTGGGCCTGGAGTCGGGGTCTGGAGTCGGGGTCTGGAGTCGGGGTCTGGAGGAATTGGTGTCGGGAGTCGGGGTCTGGAGTCAGGGTGTGGAGTCGAGGTGTGGAGTCGGGATCTGGAGGAGTCGGGGTCTGGAGGAGTAGGTGTCTGGAGGAGTCGGGCTCTGGAGTAGTTGGGGTCTGGAGGAGTCGGGGTCAGGAGGAGTCGGGGTCTGGAGGAGTCGGGGTCTGGAGGAGTCGAGGTCTGGTGGAGTCGGGGTCTGAAGTCGGAGTCTCGTTTCGGGGTCTGGAGGAATCGGTGTGGGAATTTGGGTCTGGATCCAGGTCAGGAGTCGGGGTTTGGTTTCGGGGTCTGGAGGAATCGGTGTGGGATGTCGGGTCTGGATCCAGGTCAGGAGTCGGGGTCTGCTTTCGGGGTCTGTCGTCGGGCTCTGGAGTTGGGGTCTGGAGGAGTCGGGGTCTGGAGTCAGGGGCTGGAGTCAGGGTCTGGAGTCGGGGTCTGGAGTCGGGGTGTGGAGGAATTGGTGTCAGGAGTCGGGGTATGACGCCTGGGGGTGGAGTTGGGGTGTGGAGGAGTCGGGGTCTGGAGTCAGGGTCTGGAGGAGTTGGCGCCGGGAGTAGGGGTCTGGAGTCGGGGTGTGGAGTCGGGTTGTGGAGTCGGGATCTGCAGGAGTCGGGGTCTGGAGGAGTAGGTGTCTGGAGGAGTCAGGCTCTAGAGTAGTCGGGGTCTGGAGGAGTCGGGGTTAGGAGGAGTCGGGGTCTGGAGGAGTCGGGGTTAGGAGGAGTCGGGGTCTGGAGGAGTCGGGGTCTGGAGTCGGGGTCTGGTTTCGGGGTCTGGAGGAATCGGTGTGGGAAGTCGGGTCTGGATCCAGGTCAGGAGTCGGGGTCTGGTTTCGGGGTCTGGAAGAATCGGTGTGGGAAGTCGGGTCTGGATCCAGGTCAGGAGTCGGGGTCTGGTTTTGGGGTCTGTCGTCGGGCTCTGGAGTTGGGGTCTGGAGGAGTTGGGGTCTGGAGTCAGGGTCTGGAGTCGGGGTCTGGAGTCGGGGTCTGGATGTGTCGGGGCCTTGAGTCGGAGCCTGGTGTCGGGGCCTTGAGTCGGAGCCTGTAGTCGGGGCCTGCAGTCGGGGCCTGCAGTCTGGGCCTGGAGTCGGGGTCTGGAGTCGGGGTCTGGAGTTGGGGTCTGGAGGAATCGGTGTCGGGAGTCGGGGTCTGGAGTCAGGGTGTGGAGTTGAGGTGTGGAGTCGGGATCTGGAGGAGTCGGGGTCTGGAGGAGTAGGTGTCTGGAGGAGTCGGGCTCTGGAGTAGTCGGGGTCTGGAGGAGTCGGGGTCAGGAGGAGTCGGGGTCTGGAGGAGTCGGGGTCTGGAGGAGTCGAGGTCTGGTGGAGTCGGGGTCTGAAGTCGGAGTCTCATTTCGGGGTCTGGAGGAATCGGTGTGGGAATTTGAGTCTGGATCCAGGTCAGAAGTCGGGGTTTGGTTTCGGGGTCTGGAGGAATCGGTGTGGGATGTCGGGTCTGGATCCAGGTCAGGAGTCAGGGTCTGCTTTCGGGGTCTGTCGTCGGGCTCTGGAGTTGGGGTCTGGAGGAGTCGGGGTCTGGAGTCAGGGGCTGGAGTCAGGGTCTGGAGTCGGGGTCTGGAGTCGGGGTGTGGAGGAATTGGTGTCAGGAGTCGGGGTATGACGCCTGGGTGTGGAGTTGGGGTGTGGAGGAGTCGGGGTCTGGAGTCAGGGTCTGGAGGAGTTGGCGCCGGGAGTAGGGTTCTGGAGTCGGGGTGTGGAGTCGGGGTGTGGAGTCGGGATCTGCAGGAGTCGGGGTCTGGAGGAGTAGGTGTCTGGAGGAGTCAGGCTCTAGAGTAGTCGGGGTCTGGAGGAGTCGGGGTTAGGAGGAGTCGGGGTCTGGAGGAGTCGGGGTCTGGAGGAGTCGGGGTTAGGAGGAGTCGGGGTCTGGAGGAGTCGGGGTCTGGAGTCGGGGTGTGGTTTGGGGTCTGGAGGAATCGGTGTGGGAAGTCGGGTCTGGATCCAGGTCAGGAGTCGGGGTCTGGTTTCGGGGTCTGGAGGAATCGGTGTGGGAAGTCGGGTCTGGATCCAGGTCAGGAGTCGGGGTCTGGTTTCGGGGTCTGTCGTCGGGCTCTGGAGTTGGGGTCTGGAGCAGTCGGGGTCTGGAGTCAGGGTCTGGAGTCGGGGTCTGGAGTCGGGGTCTGGAGGTGTCGGGGCCTTGAGTCAGAGCCTGTAGTCGGGGCCTGCAGTCGGGGCATGCAGTCGGGGCCTGGAGTCGGGGTCTGGAGTCGGGGTCTGGAGTCGGGGTGTGGAGTCGGGGTCTGGAGTCGGGGTTTGGAGGAGTCGGGGTCTGGAGGAGTCGGGGTCTGGAGTCAGGGTCTGGAGGAATCAGGGTCTGGAGGAGTCAGAGTCTGGAGTCGGGGTCTGGAGGAGTCGGGGTCTGGAGTCGGGGTCTGTGGTCGGGGTCTGGGGTCGCGGTCTGGAGGAGTCGGGGTCTGCAGTCGGGACCTGGAGTCAGGATCTGGAGTCCGGGACTGGAGTCGGGGTCTGGAGTCGGGTTCTGGAGACTGGGTCTGGAGGACTCTGGGTCTGGAGGACTCAGGGTCTGGAGGAGTCAGGGTCTGGAGGAATCAGGGTCTGGAGGAATCAGGGTCTGGAGGAGTCAGGGTCTGGAGTCGGGGACTGGAGTCTGGATCTGGAGACGGTGTCTGGAGTCAGGGACAGTAGACAGGGTATGGAGTCGGGGTCTGGAAGATCGGGGTCTGGAGGAATCGGGGTCTGGCGGAATCGGTGTGTGAAGTCGGGTCTGGATCCAGGTCAGGAGCCAGGGTCTGTTTTCGGCGTCTGTCGTCGGGATCTGGAGTTGGGGTTTGGAGGAGTCGGGGTCTGGAGTCAGGGTCTGGAGGAATCAGGGTCTGGAGGAGTCAGAGTCTGGAGTTGGGGTCTGGAGGAGTCGGGGTCTGGAGGAGTCAGGGTCTGGAGGTGTCAGGGTCTGGAGGTGTCAGGGTCTGGTGTCGGGGTCTGGAGGAGTCGGCGTCTGGAGTCAGCATCTGGAGTCGGGAACTGCAGTCCGGGTCTGGAGTCCGGGTCAGGAGTTGGGGTCTGTAGACGGGGTCTGGAGACGGGGTCTGGAGACGGGGTCTGGAGGACTCAGGGTCTGGAGGACTCAGGGTCTGGAGGACTCAGGGTCTGCAGGAGTCAGGGTCTGGAGGAATAAGTGTCTGGAGGGGTCAGGGTCTGGAGTCGGGGTCGGGGTCTGAGTTCGGGGTCTGGGATCGGGGTCTGGAGGAGTCGGGGTCTGGAGGCGGGGTCTGGAGCAATCGGGGTCTGGAGACGTTATCTGGAGTCATTGTCTGGAGTTGGGGTCTGGAGTCGGGGTCTGGAGTCGATGTCTGGAGTCGGGGTTTGAAGTCAGAATCTGGAGGAATCGGTGTTGGGAATTGGGGTCTGGATCCGGGTCAGTAGTCGGGGTCTGGTTTCAGTGTGGAGTCGGGGTATGGAGTCGGGGTCTGCAGTCGGGGTCTGAAGCTGGCGTCTGGAGTGGGGGTCTGGAGTCGGGGTCTGGAGTCGAAGTCTGGTGTCGGTGTCTGGAGTCGATGTCTGGAGTCGGCATCTGGAGGAATCCTTGTGGGAAGTCGGGTCTGGGTCCAGGTCAGGATTCCGGGTCTGCTTTCGGGGTCTGTCATCGGGCCCTGGACTTGGGGTCTGGAGGTGTCAGGGTCTGGAGTCGGGGTCTGGAGTCGGGGTCTGGAGGAATAGGTGTCAGGTGTCGGGGTATGGATCTAGATCAGGAGTGGGGGACTGGAGGAGTGGGGTCAGGAGTCGCGGTCAGGAGTCGGGGTCTGAAGTCGGGGTCTGGAGCCTGTGTCAGGAGTCGGGATCTGGAGTTGGAGACTGGAGTCGGTGTCTGGAGTCGGGTTCTGGGAGAGTCGGGGTCGGGAGGAGTCGGGGTCTGGAGGAGACGGGCCTGGTGGAGTCGGGGCCTGGAGGAGTCGGGGTCTGGAGGAGTCGGGGCCTGGTGGAGTCGGGGCCTGGAGGAGTCGGGGTCTGGAGGAGTCGGGGTCTGGAGGAGTCGAGGTCTGGAGGAGTCGGGGTCTGGAGTCGGGGTATGACGCCTGGGTGTGGAGTTGGGGTGTGGAGGAGTCGGGGTCGGGAGTCAGGGTCTGGAGGAGTCGGGGCCGGGTGTCGGGGTGTGGAGTCGGGTTGTGGAGTCAGGGTCTGGAGTCGGGGTTTGGAGGAGTCGGGGTCTGGAGTCGGGGTTTGGAGGAGTCGGGGCCTGGAGGAGTCGGGGTCTGGAGGAGTCATGGTCTGGAGGAGTCGGGGTCTGGAGGAGTCGGGATCCGGAGCAGACGGAGTCTGGAAGAGTCGGGGTCTGGAAGAGTCGGGGTCTGGACTCGGGGTCTGGCGTCGGGGTCTGGAGGAATCGGTGTGGAAAGTCGGGTCTGGATCCAGGTCAGGAGCCAGGGTCTGGTTTCGGGGTCTGTTGTCGGGCTCTGGAGTTGGGGTCTGGAGGAGTCGGGGTCTGGAGTCAGGGTCTGGAGGAATCAGGGTCTGGAGGAGTCAGAGTCTGGAGTCGGGGTCTGGAGGAGTCGTGGTCTGGAGTCGGGGTCTGTGGTCGGGGTCTGGGGTTGGGGTCTGGAGGAGTTGGGGTCTGGAGTCGGGACCTGGAGTTGGGATCTGGAGTCCGGGACTGGAGTCTGGGTCTGGAGTTGGGGTCCGGAGTCTGGGTCTGGAGACTGGTTCTGGAGGACCCAGGGTCTGGAGGACTCAGGGTCTGGAGGACTCAGGGTCTGGAGGACTCAGGGTCTGGAGGACTCAGGGTCTGGAGGAATCAGGGTCTGGAGGAATCAGGGTCTGGAGGAATCAGGGTCTGGAGGAATCAGGGTCTGGAGTCGGGGACTGGAGTCTGGATCTGGAGACGGTGTCTGGAGTCAGGGACAGTAGACAGGGTATGGAGTCGGGGTCTGGAGGAGTCGGGGTCTGGAGGAATCGGGGTCCGGAGGAATCGGGGTCTGGAGGTGTCGGGGTTTGGAGGAGTCGGGGTCTGGAGGAGTCGGGGTCTGGAGTCGGGGTCTGGAGTCGGGGTCTGGAGTCGGGGTTTGGAGTCGGGGTCTGGAGTTGGGGTCTGGAGGTGTCAGGGCCTGGAGTCGGGGCCTGCAGTCAGGGCCTGCAGTCGGAGTCTGGAGTCAGGGTCTGGAGTCGGGGTGTGGAGGAATCGGTGTCAGGAGTCGGGGTCTGGAGTCGGGGTATGACGCCTGGGTGTGGAGTTGGGGTTTGGAGGAGTCGGGGTCTGGAGTCAGGGTCTGAAGGAGTCGGCGCCGGGAGTCGGGGTCTGGAGTCGAGGTGTGGAGCCGGGGTGTGGAGTCGGGATCTGGAGGAGTAGGTGTCTGGAGGAGTCGGGCTCTGGAGTAGTCGGGGACTGGAGGAGTCGGGGTCAGGAGGAGTCGGGGTCTGGAGTCGGGGTCTGGAGGAGTCGGGGTCTGGAGGAATCAGGGTCTGGAGGTTTCAGGGTCTGGAGGTGTCAGGGTCTGGTGTCGGGTCTGGAGGAGTCGGCGTCTGGAGTCGGCATCTGGAGTCGGGAACTGCAGTCCGGGTCTGGAGTCCGGGTCTGGAGTCGGGGTCTGGAGACGGGGTCTGGAGACGGGGTCTGGAGACGGGGTCTGGAGACGGGGTCTGGAGGACTCAGGGTCTGGAGGACTCAGGGTCTGCAGGAGTCAGGGTCTGGAGGAATAAGTGTCTGGAGGGGGTCAGGGTCTGGAGTCAGGGTCGGGGTCTGAGGTCGGGGTCTGGGATCGGGGTCTGGAGGAGTCGGGGTCTGGAGGCAGGGTCTGGAGTTGGGGTCTGGAGTCGGGGTCTGGAGTCGGGGTCTGGAGTCGGGGTCTGGAGTCGGGGGTCTGGTGTCGGGGTGTGGAGGAGTCGGGGTCTGGTGAAGTCGGGGTCTGGAGCAATCGGGGTCTGGAGACGTTATCTGGAGTCATTGTCTGGAGTTGGGGTCTGGAGTCGGGGTCTGGAGTCGATGTCTGGAGTCGGGGTTTGAAGTCAGAATCTGGAGGAATCAGTGTTGGGAATTGGGGTCTGGATCCGGGTCAGTAGTCGGGGTCTGGTTTCAGTGTGGAGTCAGGGTATGGAGTCGGGGTCTGCAGTCGGGGTCTGAAGCCGGCGTCTGGAGTGGGGGTCTGGAGTCGGGGTCTGGAGTCGAAGTCTGGTGTCGGCATCTGGAGTCGATGTCTGGAGTCGGCATCTGGAGGAATCCTTGTGGGAAGTCGGGTCTGGGTCCAGGTCAGGATTCCGGGTCTGATTTCGGGGTCTGTCATCGGGCCCTGGACTTGGGGTCTGGAGGTGTCAGGGTCTGGAGTCGGGGTCTGGAGTCGGGGTCTGGAGGAATAGGTGTCAGGTGTCGGGGTATGGATCTAGATCAGGAGTGGGGGACTGGAGGAGTGGGGTCAGGAGTCGCGGTCAGGAGTCGGGGTCTGAAGTCGGGGTCTGGAGCCTGTGTCAGGAGTCGGGATCTGGAGTTGGAGACTGGAGTCGGTGTCTGGAGTCGGGTTCTGGGAGAGTCGGGGTCGGGAGGAGTCGGGGTCTGGAGGAGTCGGGGCCTGGTGGAGTCGGGGCCTGGAGGAGTCGGGGTCTGGAGGAGTCGGGGTCTGGAGGAGTCGGGGTCTGGAGGAGTCGGGGTCTGGAGTCGGGGTATGACGCCTGGGTGTGGAGTTGGGGTGTGGAGGAGTCGGGGTCGGGAGTCAGGGTCTGGAGGAGTCGGGGCCGGGTGTCGGGGTGTGGAGTCGGGGTGTGGAGTCGGGTTGTGGAGTCGGGGTCTGGAGTCGGGGTTTGGAGGAGTCGGGGTCTGGAGGAGTAGGTGTCTGGAGGAGTCGGTGTCTGGAGGAGTCGGGGCCTGGAGGAGTCGGGGTCTGGAGGAGTCAGGGTCTGGAGGAGTCGGGGTCTGGACTCGGGGTCTGGCATCGGGGTCTGGAGGAATCGGTGTGGAAAGTCGGGTCTGGATCCAGGTCAGGAGCCAGGGTCTGGTTTCGGGGTCTGTTGTCGGGCTCTGGAGTTGGGGTCTGGAGGAGTCGGGGTCTGGAGTCAGGGTCTGGAGGAATCAGGGTCTGGAGGAGTCAGAGTCTGGAGTCGGGGTCTGGAGGAGTCGTGGTCTGGAGTCGGGGTCTGTGGTCGGAGTCTGGGGTTGGGGTCTGGAGGAGTCGGGGTCTGGAGTCGGGATCTGGAGTTGGGATCTGGAGTCCGGGACTGGAGTCTGGGTCTGGAGTTGGGGTCCGGAGTCTGGGTCTGGAGACTGGGTCTGGAGGACCCAGGGTCTGGAGGACTCAGGGTCTGGAGGACTCAGGGTCTGGAGGACTCAGGGTCTGGAGGAATCAGGGTCTGGAGGAGTCAGGGTCTGGAGTCGGGGACTGGAGTCTGGATCTGGAGACGGTGTCTGGAGTCAGGGACAGTAGACAGGGTATGGAGTCGGGGTCTGGAGGAGTCGGGGTCTGGAGGAATCGGGGTCCGGAGGAATCGGGGTCTGGAGGTGTCGGGGTTTGGAGGAGTCGGGGTCTGGAGGAGTCGGGGTCTGGAGTCGGGGTCTGGAGTCGGGGTCTGGAGTCGGGGTTTGGAGTCGGGGTCTGGAGTTGGGGTCTGGAGGTGTCAGGGCCTGGAGTCGGGGCCTGCAGTCAGGGCCTGCAGTCGGGGTCTGGAGTCGGGGTCTGGAGTCGGGGTGTGGAGGAATCGGTGTCAGGAGTCGGGGTCTGGAGTCGGGGTATGACGCCTGGGTGTGGAGTTGGGGTGTGGAGGAGTCGGGGTCTGGAGTCAGGGTCTGAAGGAGTCGGCTCCGGGAGTCGGGGTCTGGAGTCGAGGTGTGGAGCCGGGTTGTGGAGTCGGGATCTGGAGGAGTAGGTGTCTGGAGGAGTCGGGCTCTGGAGTAGTCAGGGATTGGAGGAGTCAGGGTCAGGAGGAGTCAGGGTCTGGAGGAGTCGGGGTCTTGTGGCGTCGGGGTCTGGAGTCGGGGTCTGGTTTCGGGGTCTGGAGGAATCGGTGTGGGAAGTCGGGTCTTGCTCCAGGTCAGGAGTCGGGGTCTGGAGTCGGGACCTGGAGTCGGGATCTGGAGTCCGGGACTGGTGTATGGGTCTGGAGTCGGGGTCCGGAGTCTGGATCTGGAGACGGTGTCTGGAGTCAGGGACAGTAGACAGGGTATGGAGTCGGGGTCTGGAGGAGTCGGGGTCTGGAGGAATCGGGGTCTGGAGGAGTCAGGGTATGGAGGTGTCAGGGTCTGGAGTCGGGGTCTGTGGTCGGGGTCTGGGGTCGGGGTCTGGAGGAATTGGGGTCTGGAGTTGGGATCTGGAGTCGGGTTCTGAAGTCGGTGTCTGGAGTTGGGGTCTAGAGTCGGGGTCTGGAGTTGGGGTCTGGAGGTGTCAGGGCCTGGAGTCGGGGCCTGCAGTCAGGGCCTGCAGTCGGGGTCTGGAGTCGGGGTCTGGAGTCGGGGTGTGGAGGAATTGGTGTCAGGAGTCGGGGTCTGGAGTCGGGGTATGACGCCTGGGTGTGGAGTTGGGGTGTGGAGGAGTCGGGGTCTGGAGTCAGGGTCTGAAGGAGTCGGCGCCGGGAGTCGGGGTCTGGAGTCGAGGTGTGGAGCCGGGGTGTGGAGTCGGGATCTGGAGGAGTAGGTGTCTGGAGGAGTCGGGCTCTGGTGTAGTCGGGGACTGGAGGAGTCGGGGTCAGGAGGAGTCGGGGTCTGGAGGAGTCGGGGTCTGGTGGCGTCGGGGTCTGGAGTCGTGTTCTGGTTTCGGGGTCTGGAGGAATCAGTGTGGGAAGTCGGGTCTTGCTCCAGGTCAGGAGTCGGGGTCTGGAGTCGGGACCTGGAGTCGGGATCTGGAGTCCGGGACTGGTGTATGGGTCTGGAGTCGGGGTCCGGAGTCTGGATCTGGAGACGGTGTCTGGAGTCAGGGACAGTAGACAGGGTATGGAGTTGGGGTCTGGAGGAGTCGGGGTCTGGAGGAATCGGGGTCTGGAGGAGTCAGGGTATGGAGGTGTCAGGGTCTGGAGTCGGGGTCTGTGGTCGGGGTCTGGGGTCGGGGTCTGGAGGAATCGGGGTCTGGAGTTGGGATCTGGAGTCAGGTTCTGAAGTCGGTGTCTGGAGTTGGGGTCTAGAGTCGGGGTTTGAAGTCAGAATCTGGAGGAATCGCTGTTGGGAATCGGGGTCTGGATCCGGGTCAGTAGTCGGGGTCTGGTTTCGGTGTGGAGTCGGGGTATGGAGTCAGGGTCTGCAGTGGGGGTCTGAAGCCGGCGTCTGGAGTGGGGGTCTGGAGTCGAAGTCTGGAGTCGGCGTCTGGAGTCGATGTCTGGAGTCGGCATCTGGAGGAATCCTTGTGGGAAGTCGGGTCTGGATCCAGGTCAGGATTCGGGGTCTTGTTTCGGGGTCTGTCGTCGGGCCCTGGAGTTGGGGTCTGGAGGTGTCGGGGTCTGGAGTCGTGGTCTGGAGTCGGGGTCTGGAGGAATCGGTGTCAGGTGTCGGGGTCTGGATCTAGGTCCGGAGTGGGGGACTGGAGGAGTGGGGTCAGGAGTCGGGGTCTGAAGTCGGGGTCTGGAGCCTGTGTCAGGAGTCGGGATCTGGAGTCGGAGTCTGGAGTCGGGTTCTGGGGGAGTCAGGGTCTGGAGGAGTCGGGGTCTGGAGGAGTCGGGGCCTGGTGGAGTCGGGGCCTGGAGGAGTCGGGGTCTGGAGTCGGGGTGTGGAGTCGGGGTGTGGAGTCGGGGTCTGGAGTCGGGGTTTGGAGGAGTCGGGGTCTGGAGGAGTAGGTGTCTGGAGGAGTCGGGGTCTGGAGGAGTCGGGGCCTGGAGGACTCGTGGTCTGGAGGAATCGGTGTCGGGAGTCGGGGTCTGGAGTCGGGGTATGACGCCTGGGTGTGGAGTTGGGGTGTGGAGGAGTCGGGGTCGGGAGTCAGGGTCTGGAGGAGTCGGGGCCGGGTGTCGGGGTGTGGAGTCGGGGTGTGGAGTCGGGGTGTGGAGTCGGGGTCTGGAGTCGGGGTTTGGAGGAGTCGGGGTCTGGAGGAGCAGGTGTCTGGAGGAGTCGGGGTCTGGAGGAGTCGGGGCCTGGAGGACTCATGGTCTGGAGGAATCGGTGTCAGGAGTCGGGGTCTGGAGTCGGGGTATGACGCCTGGGTGTGGAGTTGGGGTGTGGAGGAGTCGGGGTCGGGAGTCAGGGTCTGGAGGAGTCGGGGCCGGGTGTCGGGGTGTGGAGTCGGGGTGTGGAGTCGGGGTGTGGAGTCGGGGTCTGGAGTCGGGGTTTGGAGGAGTCGGGGTCTGGAGGAGTCGGGATCTGGAGCAGTCGGAGTCTGGAAGAGTCGGGCTCTGGAAGAGTCGGGGTCTGGCGTCTGGGTCTGGAGGAATCGGTGTGGGAAGTCGAGGTCTGGATCCAGGTCAGGAGCCAGGGTCTGGTTTCGGGGTCTGTTGTCGGGCTCTGGAGTTGGGGTCTGGAGGAGTCGGGGTCTGGAGTCAGGGTTTGGAGGAATCAGGGTCTGGAGGAGTTAGAGTCTGGAGTCGGGGTCTGGAGGAGTCGGGGTCTGGAGTCGGGGTCTGTGGTCGGGGTCTGGGGTCGGGGTCTGGAGGAGTCGGGGTCTGGAGTCGGGACCTGGAGTCGGGATCTGGAGTCCGGGACTGGAGTCTGGGTCTGGAGTCGGGGTCCGGAGTCGGTGTCTGGAGACTGGGTCTGGAGGACCGAGGGTCTGGAGGACCCAGGGACTGGAGGACTCAGGGTCTGGAGGAATCAGGGTCTGGAGGAATCAGGGTCTGGAGGAATCAGAGTCTGGAGGAATCAGGGTCTGGAGGAGTCAGGGTCTGTAGTCGGCGACTGGAGTCTGGATCTGGAGTCGGTGTCTGGAGTCAGGGACAGTAGACAGGGTATGGAGTCGGGGTCTGGAGGAGTCGGGGTCTGGAGGAATCGGGGTCTGGAGGAATCGGGGTCTGGAGGTGTCGGGGTCTGGAGGAGTCGGGGTCTGGAGTCGGGGTCTGGAGTCGGGGTCTGGAGTCGGGGTCTGGAGGTGTCAGGGCCTGGAGTCGGGGCCTGCAGTCGGGGCCTGCAATCAGGGTCTGGAGTCGGGGTCTGGAGTCGGTGTGTGGAGGAATCGGTGTCAGGAGTCGGGGTCTGGAGTCGGGGTATGACGCCTGGGTGTAGAGTTGGGGTGTGGAGTAGTCGGGGTCTGGAGTCAGGGTCTGGAGGAGTCGGCGCCGGGAGTCGGGGTCTGGAGTCGAGGTGTGGAGTCGGGGTGTGGAGTCGGGATCTGGAGGAGTCGGGGTCTGGAGGAGTAGGTGTCTGGAGGAGTCCGGCTCTGGAGTAGTCGGGGACTGGAGGAGTCGGGGTCTGGAGGAGTCGGGGTCTGGAGGAGTCGGGGTCTGGTGGAGTCAGGGTCTGGAGTCGGGGTCTGGTTTCAGGGTCTGTAGGAATCGGTGTGGGAAGTCGGGTCTTGCTCCAGGTCAGGAGTCGGGGTCTGGTTTCGTGGTCTGGAGGAATCGGTGTGGGACGTCAGGTCTGGATCCAGGTCAGGAGTCGGGGTCTGGTTTCAGGGTCTGTCGTCGGGCTCTGGAGTTGGGGACTGGAGGAGTCGGGGTCTGGAGTCAGGGTCTGGAGTCGGGGTCTGGAGGTGTCGGGGCCTGGAGTCGGGGCCTGCAGTCGGGGCCTGCAGTCAGGGCCTGGAGTCGGGGTCTGGAGTCGGGGTCCGGAGGAATTGGTGTCGGGAGTCGGTGTTTGGATCCGGGTCTGGAGTTGGGTTATGACGCATGGGTGTGGAGTTGGGGTGTGGAGGAGTCGGGGTCTGGAGTCAGGGTCTGGAGGAGTCGGTGCCGGGAGTCGGGGTCTGAAGTCAGGGAGTGGAGTCGGGATGTGTAGTCGGGGTCTGTAGTCGGGGTTTGGAGGAGTCGGGGTCTGGAGGAGTCGGTGTCCGGAGGAGTCGGGGTTTGGAGGAGTCGGGGTTTGGAGGAGTCGGTGTCCGGAGGAGTCTCGGTCTGGAGTAGTCGGCGTCAGGAGTAGTCGGGGTCAGGAGTCGGGAACTGGAGTCGGGGTCTGGAGGAATTGGTGTTCTGAGTCGGGTTCTGGATCCGGGTCAGGAGTCGGGGTCTGGTTTCGGGGTCTGTTGTCGGTCTCTGGTGTCGGGATCTGGAGGAGTCGGGGTCTGGAGGTGTCGGGGTCTGGAGGTGTCGTGGTCTGGAGGAGTCAGGGTCTGGAGTCGGGGTCTGGTGTCGGGGTCTGGAGTCGCGATCTGGTGGATTCGGTATTGCAATTCGCTGTCTTGATCCGGGTCTGGAGTCGGAGTCTGGTTTTGGTGTGGAGTCGGGGTATCGAGACTGGGGGTGGAGGCGGGGAGTGGAGGAGTCGGGGTCTGGAGTCGAGGTCTGGAGGAGTCAGGGCCGGGAGTCGGAGTCCGCAGTTGGGGTCTGGAGTTGGGGTGTGGGGTCGGGGTCTGGAGGAGTCGGGGTCTGGAGTCGGGACCTGGAGTCGGGATCTGGAGTCCGGGACTGGAGTATGGGTCTGGAGTCGGGGTCCGGAGTCTGGATCTGGAGACGGTGTCTGGAGTCAGGGACAGTAGACAGGGTATGGAGTCGGGGTCTGGAGGAGTCGGGGTCTGGAGGAATCGGGGTCTGGAGGAGTCAGGGTCTGGAGGTGTCAGGGTCTGGAGTCGGGGTCTGTGGTCGGGGTCTGGGGGAATCGGTGTCTGGAGTTGGGATCTGGAGTCGGGAACTGGAGTCGGGGTCTGGAGTCGGGGTCTGGAGGAATCGGTGTCGGGAGTCGGTGTTTGGATCCGGGTCTGGAGTCGGGGTCATGTTTCGGTGTGGAGTCGGGTTATGACGCATGGGTGTGGAGTTGGGGTGTGGAGGAGTCAGGGTCTGGAGTCAGGGTCTGGAGGAGTCGGTGCCGGGAGTCAGTGCCGGGAGTCAGGGTCTGAAGTCGGGGTGTGGAGTCGGGGTCTGTAGTCGGGGTTTGGAGGAGTCGGGGTCTGGAGGAGTCGGTGTCCAGAGGAGTCGGGTTTTGGAGGAGTCGGTGTCCGGAGGAGTCGGGGTCTGGAGTAGTCGGGGTCAGGAGTAGTCGGGGTCAGGAGTCGGGTACTGGAGTCAGGGTCTGGAGGAATTGGTGTTCTGAGTCGGGGTCTGGATCCGGGTCAGGAGTCGTGGTCTGGTTTCGGGGTCTGTCATCGGGCTCTGGTGTCGGGGTCTGGAGGAATCGGGGTCTGGAGGTGTCGGGGTCTGGAGGTGTCGTGGTCTGGAGGTGTCGTGGTCTGGAGTCAGGGTCTGGACTCGCGGTCTGGAGGAGTCAGGGTCTGGAGTTGGGGTCTGGTGTCTGGGTCTGGAGTCGCGATCTGGTGGATTCAGTATCGCAATTCGCTGTCTTGATCCGGGTCTGGAGTCGGGGTATCGAGACTGGGGGTGGAGTCAGGGTGTGGAGGAGTCGGGGTCTGGAGTCGAGGTCTGGAGGAGTCGGGGCCGGGAGTCGGAGTCTGCAGTCGGGGTCTGGAGTTGGGGTGTGGGGTCGGGGTCTGGAGTCAGTGCCTGGAGTCGGGGTCTGGAGCCGGGGTCTTGTGGAGTTGGGGTATGGAGTCGGGGTCTGGAGGACTTGGGGTCTGGAGGAGTCAGAGTCTGGAGGAGTCGGGGTCTGGAGGAGTCGGGGTCTGGAGGAGTCAGGGTCCGGAGGAGTCGGGGTCCGGAGGAGTCGGGGTCTGGAGGAGTCGGTGTCTGGAGGAGTCGGTGTCTGGAGGAGTGAGGGTCTGGAGTTGTGGTCTGGAGTCAGGGTCTGGAGGAATTGGTGTGGGAAGTCAGGGTCAGGTTCCGGGTCAGGAGTCGGGGTCTGCTTTCGGGGTCTGTCGTCGGGCTCTGGAGTTGGGGTCTGGAGGAGTCAGGGACTGGTGTCAGGGTCTGGAGTCGGGATCTGGAGTTGGGGTCTGGATCTGGGTCTGGAGTCAGGGTCTGGCGGAGTCGGAGTCTGGTATCGGGGTCTGGAGTCGGGGTCAGGAATCGGGGTCTGGAGGCGGGGCCTGGAGTCGGGGCCTGCAGCCAGGGTCTAGAGGAGTCTGCATCTGGAGTCGGGGTCTGGAGACGGGGTCTGGAGTCGGGGTCTGGAGTCGGGGTCTGGTGAAATCGGTGTTCTGAGTCGGGATGTGGATCCGGGAAGGAATCGGGGTCTGGTTTCGGGGTCTGTCGTCGGGCTCTGTTGTCGGGGTCTGGAGGCGGGGTCTGGAGGATTCGCAGTCTGGAGTCGGGTCTGGAGTTGGGTCTGGAGGAGTCGCGCTCAGGAGTCGGGGACTGGAGTCTGGATCTGGAGACAGAGTCTGTAGTCAGGGTCTGGAGTTGGGGTCTGGAGCAGTCGGGGTCTGGAGGAGTGGGGGTCTGGAGGAGTCGGGGTCTGGAGTCGGGGTCTGGAGTCGGGCTCTGGATTCGGGGTCTGGAGTCGGGGTCTGGAGTCGGGGTCTGGAGGTGTCGGGGCCTGGAGTCGGGGTCTGGAGTCGGGGTATGGAGTCGGGGTCTGGAGGAATCGGCGTCGGGAGTTGGGGTCTGGAGTCGGGGTATGACGCCTGGGTGTGGAGTTGCGGTGTGGAGGAGTCGGGGTCTGGAGTCAGGGTCTAGAGGAGTCCGCGCCGGATGTCGGGGTCTGGAGTCGGGGTGTGGAGTCAGGATCTGGAGGAGTCGGGGTCTGGAGGAGTAGGTGTCTGGAGGAGTCGCGCCCTGGAGTAGTCGGGGTCTGGAGGAGTCAGGGTCAGGAGGAGTCAGTGTCTGGAGGAGTCGGGGTCTGGAGGAGTCATGGTCTGGAGGAGTTGGGGTCTGGAGTCGGGGTCTGGAGTCGGGGTCTGGAGGAATCGGTGTGGGAAGTCGGGGTCTGGATCCAGGTCAGGAGTCAGCATCTGGTTTCGGGGTCTGTCGTCGGGCTCCTGTGTCGGGGTCTGGAGGAGTCGGGGTCTGGAGGTGTCGGGGTCTGGAGGAGTCGTGGTCTGGAGGTGTCGTGGTCTGGAGTCGGGGTCTGGACAAATCAGGATATGGAGTCGGGGTCTGGTGTCTTGGTCGGGAGTCGGGGTCTGGAGGAATCGGTGTCGGGAGTCGGTGTTTGGATCCGGGTCTGGAGTCGGGGTCATGTTTCGGTGTGGAGTCGGGTATGATGCCTGGGTGTGGAGTTGGGGTGTGGAGGAGTCGGGGTCTGGAGTCAGGGTCTGGAGGAGTCGGAGTCGGGGTCTGAAGTCAGGGTGTGGATTTGGGGAGTGGTGTCGGGGTCTGGAGGCGGGGTCTGGAGGTTTCAGGGTCTGAAGGAGTCGTGGTCTGGAGGTGTCGGGGTCTGGAGTCGGGGTCTGGACTCGCAATCTGGCAGAATCGGTGTCGGGAGTCGGGCTCAGGAGTCGGTGACTGGAGTCTGGATCTGGAGACAGTGTCTGGAGTCAGGGTCTGTAGTCGAGGTCTCGAGTTGGGGTCTGGAGGAGTCGGGGTCTGGTTTTGGGGTCTGTCGTTGGGCTCTGGTGTTGGGGTCTGGAGGAGTCGGAGTTCGGAGTCAGGGTCTGGAGTTGGGGTCTGGAGTTGGGGTCTGGAGGTTTCGGGGCCTGGAGTCGGGGCCTGTAGTCGGGGCCTGCAGTCGGGGCCTGCAGTCGGGGCCTGCAGTCGGGGCTTCGAGTCGGGTCCTGCAGTCGGGGCCTGGAGTCGGGGTCTGGAGTCGGGTTCTGGAGGAATCGGTGTCGGGAGTCAGTGTTTGGATCCGGATCTGGAGTCGGGGTCATGTTTCGGTGTGGAGTCGGGGTATGACGCACGGTTGTGGAGTTGGGGTGTGGACGAGTCGGGGTCTGGAGGAGTTGGTGCCGGGAGTCGGGGTCTGTAAGTCGGGGTGTGGAGTCGGGGTATGGAATCGGGGTTTGGAGGAGTCGGGGTCTGGAGGAGTCAGTGTTCGGAGGAGTCGGGGTCTGGAGTAGTCGGGGTCTCGAGTAGTCGGGGTCAGGAGTCGAGAACTGGAGTCGGGGTCTGGAGTCAGGGTCTGGATCCGGGTCAGGAGTCAGGGTCTGGATTCGGGGTCTGTCGTCGGGCTCTGGTGTCGGGGTCTGGAGGAGTCGGGGTCTGGAGGTGTCGTGGTCTGGAGTCGGGGTCTGGATGAATCAGGGTCTGGAGTCGGGGTCTGGTGTCTTGGTCTGGAGTCGGTGTCTGGAGGAATCGGTGTCGGGAGTCGGTGTTTGGATCCGGATCTGGAGTCAGGGTCATGTTTCGGTGTGGAGTCGGGGTATGACGCATGGGTGTGGAGTTGGGGTGTGGAGGAGTTGGGGTCTGGAGACAGGGTTTGGAGCAGTCGGTGCCGGGAGTCGGGGTCTGAAGTCGGGGTGTGGAGTCGGGGTGTGGAGTCGGGGTCTGGAGTCGGGGTTTGGAGGAGTCGGGGTCTGGAGGAGTCGGTGTTCGGAGGAGTCGGGTTCTGGAGTCGTCGGGGTCTGGAGGAGTCGGGGTCAGGAGTCGGGAACTGGAGTCGGGTCCTGGAGTCGGGGTCTGGATCCGGGTCAGGAGTCAGGGTCTGGTTTCAGGGTCTGTCGTCGGGCTCTGGTGTCGGGGTCTGGAGGAGTCGGGGTCTGGAGGTGTCGGGGTCTGGAGGTGTCGTGGTCTGGAGGTGTCGTGGTCTGGAGTCGGGGTCTGAAGTCGGGGTGTGGAGTTGGGGTGTGGAGTCAGGGTCTGGAGTCGGGGTTTGGAGGAGTCGGGGTCTGGAGGAGTCGGTGTTCGGAGGAGTCGGGGTCTGGAGGTGTCGGGGTCTGGAGGTGTCGTGGTCTGGAGGTGTTGCGGTCTGGAGTCGGGGTCTGGACGAATCAGGGTCTGGAGTCGGGGTCTGGTGTCTTGGTCTGGAGTCGGTGTCTGGAGGAATCGGTGTCGGGAGTCGGTGTTTGGATCCGGGTCTGGAGTCGGGGTCATGTTTCGGTGTGGAGTCGGGGTATGATGCCTGGGTGTGGAGTTGGGGTGTGGAGGAGTCAGGCTGTGGAGTCAGGGTCTGGAGGAGTCGGGGCCGGGAGTCGGGGTCAGAAGTCGGGGTGTGGAGTTGGGGTGTGGTGTCGGGGTCTGGAGGCGGGTTCTGGAGGATTCAGGGTCTGAAGGAGTCGTGGTCTGGAGGTGTCGGGGTCTGGAGTCGGGGTCTGGACTTGCGATCTGGCGGAATCGGTGTCGGGAGTCGGGATCTGGAGGAGTCAGGCTCAGGAGTCGGTGACTGGAGTCTGGATCTGGAGACGGTGTCTGGAGTCAGGGTCTGTTGTCGAGGTCTCAAGTTGGGGTCTGGAGGAGTCGGGGTCTGGAGGAGTCTGGGTCTGGAGGAGTTGGGGTCTGGAGGAGTCGGGGTCTGGAGGTGTCGGGATCTGGAGGAACCTGGCTCTGGAGGAGCCGGGGTCTGGACTCGGGGTCTGGAGTCGGGGTCTGGAGTCGGGGTCTGGAGGTGTCGGTGCCTGGAGTCGGGGCCTGGAGTTGGGGCCTGTAGTCAGGGCCTGTAGTCAGGGCCTGAAGTAGGGGCCTGCAGTCGGGGCCTGTAGTCTGGGTCTGGAGTCGGGGTCTGGAGGAATCGGTGTCGGGAGTCATGGTGTGGAGTCGGTGTGTGGAGTCAGGGTGTGGAGTCGGGATCTGGAGGAGTCGTTCTGGAGCAGTAGGTGCCTGGAGGAGTCGGGCTCTGGAGTAGTCGGGGTCTGGAGGAGTCGGGGTCAGGAGGAGTCGGAGTCTGGAGGAGTCGGGGTCTGGAGGAGTCGGAGTCTGGAGGAGTTGAGGTCTGGAGGAGTCGCGGTCTGGAGTCGGGGTCTGGAGGAATCGGTGTGGGAAGTCGGGGTCTGGATCCAGGTCAGGAGTCGGGGTCTGGTTTCGGGGTTTGGAGGAATCGGTGTGGGAAGTCGGGTCTGGATCCAGGTCAGGAGTCGGGTTCTGGTTTTGGGGTCTGTCGTCGGGCTCTGGAGTTGGGATCTGGAGTAGTCGGAGTTTGGAGTCAGGGTCTGGAGTCAGGGTCTGGAGTCGGGGTCTGGATGTTTCGGGGCCTGGAGTCCGGGCCTGTAGTCGGGGCCTGCAGTCGGGGCCTGCAGTCGGGGCCTGCAGTCGGGGCCTGGAGTCGGGGCCTGCAGTCGGGGCCTGCAGTCGGGGCCTGGAGTCGGGGCCTGGAGTCGGGCTCTGGAGTCGGGCTCTGGAGTTGGGCTCTGGAGTCGGGCTCTGGAGTCGGAGTCTGGAGTCAGCGTCTGGAGGAATCCGTGTGGGAAGTCCGGTTTGGATCCAGGTCCGGAGTCGGGGTCTGGAGGCGGGGTCCTGACTCACGATCTGGCGGAATCGGTGTCGGGAGTCGGGATCTGGAAGAGTCAGGCTCAGGAGTCGGTGACTGGAGTGTGGATCTGGAGACGGTGTCTGGATTCAGGGTCTGTAGTCGAGGTCTCGAGTTGGGGTCTGGAGGAGTCGGGGTCCGGAGGAGTCGGGGTCTGGAGGAGTTGGGGTCTGGAGGTGTCGGGGTCTGGAGGTGTCGTGATCTGGAGGAATCTGGGTCTGGAGGGGCCGGGGTCTGTACTCGGGGTCTGGAGTCGGGTTCTGGAGGAATCGGTGTCGGGAGTCGGGGTCTGGAGTCGGGGTATGATGCCTGGGTGTGGAGTTGGGGTGTGGAGGAGTCGGGTTCTGGAGGAGTAGGTGTCTGGAGGAGTCGTGCTCTGGAGTAGTCGGGGTCTGGAGGGGTCGGGGTCAGGAAGAGTCGGAGTCTGGAGGAGTCGGGGTCTGAAGGAGTCGGGGTCGGGAGGAGGGGTCTGAAGTCGGGGTGTGGAGTTGGGGTGTGGTGTCGGGGTCTGGAGGCGGGGTCTGGACTCACGATCTGGCGGAATCGGTGTCGGGAGTCGGGATCTGGAAGAGTCGGGCTCAGGAGTCGGTGACTGGAGTCTGGATCTGGAGATGGTGTCTGGAGTCAGGGTCTGTAGTCGAGGTCTCGAGTTGTGGTCTGGACGAATCAGGGTCTGGAGTCGGGGTCTGGTGTCTTGGTCTGGTGTCGGTGTCTGGAGGAATCGGTGTCGGGAGTTGGTGTTTGGATCCGGGTCTGGAGTCGGGGTCATGTTTCGGTGTGGAGTCGGGGTATGATGCCTGGGTGTGGAGTTGGGGTGTGGAGGAGTCGGGCTGTGGAGTCAGGGTCTGGAGGAGTCGGGGCCGGGAGTCGGGGTCTGAAGTCGGGGTATGGAGTTGGGGTGTGGTGTCGGGGTCTGGAGGCGGGGTCTGGACTCACGATCTGGCGGAATCGGTGTCGGGAGTCGGGATCTGGAAGAGTCGGGCGGAGGAGTCGGTGACTGGAGTCTGGATCTGGAGACGGTGTCTGGAGTCAGGGTCTGTAGTCGAGGTCTCGAGTTGGGGTCTGGAGGAGTCGGGGTCTGGAGGAGTTGGGGTCTGGAGGTGTCGGGATCTGGTGGAATCTGGGTCCGGAGGAGCCGGGGTCTGGAGTCGGGGTCTGGAGTCGGGGTCTGGAGTCGGGTTCTGGAGGAATCGATGTCGGGAGTCGTGGTCTGGAGTCGGGGTATGACGCCTGGGTGTGGATTTGGGGTGTGGAGGAGTCGGGGTCTGGAGGAGTAGGTGTCTGGAGGAGTCGGGCTCTGGAGTAGTCGGGGTCTGGAGGGGTCGGGGTCAGGAAGAGTCGGAGTCTGGGGGAGTCGGGGTCGGAAGGAGTCGGGGTCGGGAGGAGTCGGGGTCTGGAGGAGTAGGTGTCTGGAGGAGTCGGGTTCTGGATAGTCGGGGTCTGGAGGAGTCGGGGTATGGAGCAGTCGGGGTCTGGAGTCGGGCTCTGGAGGATTCGGGGTGCGAAGTCGAGGTCTGGATCCAGGTCCGGAGTCGGGGTCTGCAGTCGGGGTCTGGAGCAGGGGTCTGGAGTCGGGGTCTGGAGTCGGGGTCTGGAGTCGGGTTCTGGGGGTGTCGGTGTCTGCAGTCGGGGTCTGGAGTCGGGGTCTGGAGTCGGGGTCTGGAGTCGCGGTCTGGAGTCGGGGTCTGGAGTCAGCGTCTGGAGGAATCCGTGTGGGAAGTCCGGTTTGGATCCAGGTCAAGAGTCGGGGTCTGGTTTCGGGGTCTGGCGTCGAGCTTTGGTGTCGGGCTCTGGAGGCGGGGTCTGGAGGATTCAGGGTCTGAAGGAGTCATGGACTGGAGGTGTCGGCGTCTGCAGTCGGGGTCGGGATTCGGGGTCGGGAGTCGGGGTCTGGAGTCGGGGTCTGGAGTCGGGGTCTGCAGTCTGGGTCTGCAGTCGGGGTCTGGAGCCGGGGTCTGGAGTCGGGATCTGGAGTCTAAGTCTGGAGACGAAGTCTGGAGACGAAGTCTGGAGTTGGCGTCTGGAGGAATCCGTGTGGGAAGTCGGGTCTGGATCCAGGTCAGGAGTCGGGGTCTGGTTTTGGGGTCTGTCGTTGGGCTCTGGAGTTGGGGTCTGGAGGAGTTGGAGTTTGGAGTCAGGGTCTGGAGTCAGGGTCTGGAGGTTTCGGGGCCTGTAGTCGGGGCCTGGAGGAGTCGGTGTTTGGAGGAGTCCGGGTCTGGAGTAGTCGGGGTCTGGAGGAGTCGGGGTCAGGAGTCGGGAACTGGTGTCGGGGTCTGGATCCGGGTCAGGAGTCTGGGTCTGGTTTCGGGGCCTGTCGTCGGGCTCTGGTGTCGGGGTCTGGAGGAGTCGGGGTCTGGAGGTGTCGTGGTCTGGAGGTGTCGTGGTCTGGAGTCGGGGTCTGGACGAATCAGGGTCTGGAGTCGGGGTCTGGTGTCTTGGTCTGGTGTCGGTGTCTGGAGGAATCGGTGTCGAGAGTTGGTGTTTGGATCCGGGTCTGGAGTCGGGGTCATGTTTCGGTGTGGAGTCGGGGTATGATGCCTGGGTGTGGAGTTGGGGTGTGGAGGAGTCGGGCTGTGAAGTCAGGGTCTGGAGGAGTCGGGGCCGGGAGTCGGGGTCTGAAGTTGGGGTATGGAGTTGGGGTGTGGTGTCGGGGTCTGGAGGCGGGGTCTGGACTCACGATCTGGCGGAATCGGTGTCGGATGTCGGGATCTGGAAGAGTCGGGCGGAGGAGTCGGTGACTGGAGTCTGGATCAGGAGACGGTGTCTGGAGTCAGGGTCTGTAGTCGAGGTCTCGAGTTGGGGTCTGGAGGAGTCGGGGTCTGGAGGAGTAGGTGTCTGGAGGAGTCGGGTTCTGGAGTAGTCGGGGTCTGGAGGAGTCGGGGTATGGAGCAGTCGGGGTCTGGAGTCGGGCTCTGGAGGATTCGGGGTGTGAAGTCGAGGTCTGGATCCAGGTCAGGAGTTGGGGTCTGGTTTCGGGGTCTGTCGTCGGGCTCTGGAGTTGGGGCCTGGAGGAGTCGGGGTCTGGAGTCGGGGTCTGGAATCAGGGTCGGGAGGATTCGGCGTCAGGTGTCGGGGTATGGATCTAGGTCAGGAGTCGGTGTCTGGAGGAGCCAGGGTATGGAGTCGGGGTCTGCAGTCGGGGTCTGGAGCAGGGGTCTGGAGTCGGGGTCTGGAGTCGGGGTCTGGAGTCGGGTTCTGGGGGTGTCGGTGTCTGCAGTCGGGGTCTGGAGTCGGGGTCTGGAGTCGGGGTCTGGAGTCGCGGTCTGGAGTCCCGGTCTGGAGTCGGGGTCTGGAGTCAGCGTCTGGAGGAATCCGTGTGGGAAGTCCGGTTTGGATCCAGGTCAAGAGTCGGGGTCTGGTTTCGGGGTCTGGCGTCGAGCTTTGGTGTCGGGCTCTGGAGGCGGGGTCTGGAGGATTCAGGGTCTGAAGGAGTCATGGACTGGAGGTGTCGGCGTCTGCAGTCGGGGTCGGGAGTCGGGGTCTGGAGTCGGGGTCTGGACGAATCAGGGTCTGGAGTCGGGGTCTAGTGTCTTGGTCTGGTGTCGGTGTCTGGAGGAATCGGTGTCGGGAGTTGGTGTTTGGATCCGGGTCTGGAGTCGGGGTCATGTTTCGGTGTGGAGTCGGGGTATGATGCCTGGGTGTGGAGTTGGGGTGTGGAGGAGTCGGGCTGTGGAGTCAGGGTCTGGAGGAGTCGGGGCCGGGAGTCGGGGTCTGAAGTCGGGGTATGGAGTTGGGGTGTGGTGTCGGGGTCTGGAGGCGGGGTCTGGACTCACGATCTGGCGGAATCGGTGTCGGGAGTCGGGATCTGGAAGAGTCGGGCGGAGGAGTCGGTGACTGGAGTCTGGATCTGGAGACGGTGTCTGGAGTCAGGGTCTGTAGTCGAGGTCTCGAGTTGGGGTCTGGAGGAGTCGGGGTCTGGAGGAGTCGGGGTCTGGAGGAGTTGGGGTCTGGAGGAGTCGGGGTCTGGAGTTGTCGGGATCTGGAGGAATCTGGGTCTGGAGGAGCCGGGATCTGGAGTCGGGGTCTGGAGTCGGGGTCTGGAGTCGGGGTTTGGAGGAGTCGGGGTCTGGAGGAGTCGGTGTTCGGAGGAGTCGGGTTCTGGAGTCGTCGGGGTCTGGAGGAGTCGGGGTCAGGAGCCGGGAACTGGAGTCGGGGCCTGGAGTCGGGGTCTGGATCCGGGTCAGGAGTCAGGGTCTGGTTTCAGGGTCTGTCGTCGGGCTCTGGTGTCGGGGTCTGGAGGAGTCGGGGTCTGGAGGTGTCGGGGTCTGGAGGTGTCGTGGTCTGGAGGTGTCGTGGTCTGGAGTCGGGGTCTGAAGTCGGGGTGTGGAGTTGGGGTGTGGAGTCAGGGTCTGGAGTCGGGGTTTGGAGGAGTCGGGGTCTGGAGGAGTCGGTGTTCGGAGGAGTCGGGGTCTGGAGGTGTCGGGGTCTGGAGGTGTCGTGGTCTGGAGGTGTTGCGGTCTGGAGTCGGGGTCTGGACGAATCAGGGTCTGGAGTCGGGGTCTGGTGTCTTGGTCTGGAGTCGGTGTCTGGAGGAATCGGTGTCGGGAGTCGGTGTTTGGATCCGGGTCTGGAGTCGGGGTCATGTTTCGGTGTGGAGTCAGGGTATGATGCCTGGGTGTGGAGTTGGGGTGTGGAGGAGTCAGGCTGTGGAGTCAGGGTCTGGAGGAGTCGGGGCCGGGAGTCGGGGTCAGAAGTCGGGGTGTGGAGTTGGGGTGTGGTGTCGGGGTCTGGAGGCGGGTTCTGGAGGATTCAGGGTCTGAAGGAGTCGTGGTCTGGAGGAGTCGGGGTCTGGAGCAGGGGTCTGGAGTCGGGGTCTGGAGTCGGGTTCTGGGGGTGTCGGTGTCTGCAGTCGGGGTCTGGAGTCGGGGTCTGGTGTCGGGGTCTGGAGTCAGCGTCTGGAGGAATCCGTGTGGGAAGTCCGGTTTGGATCCAGGTCAAGAGTCGGGGTCTGGTTTCGGGGTCTGGCGTCGGGCCTTGGTGTCAGGCTCTGGAGGCGGGTTCTGGAGGATTCAGGGTCTGAAGGAGTCATGGACTGGAGGTGTCGGCGTCTGCAGTCGGGGTCGGGAGTCGTGGTCTGGAGTCGGGGTCTGGAGTCGGGTTCTGGAGTTGGGGTCTGCAGTCTGGGTCTGGAGCCGGGGTCTGGAGTCGGGATCTGGAGTCGGGGTCTGGAGTCTAAGTCTGGAGACGAAGTCTGGAGTTGGCGTCTGGAGGAATCCGTGTGGGAAGTCGGGTCTGGATCCAGGTCAGGAGTCGGGGTCTGGTTTTGGGGTCTGTCGTTGGGCTCTGGAGTTGGGGTCTGGAGGAGTTGGAGTTTGGAGTCAGGGTCTTGAGTCGGGGTCTGGAGTCGGGGTCTGGAGGTTTCGGGGCCTGGAGTCGGGACCTGTAGTCGGGGCCTGGAGGAGTCGGTGTTCGGAGGAGTCGGGGTCTGGAGTAGTCGGGGTCTGGAGGAGTCGGGGTCAGGAGTCGGGAACTAGAGTCGGGGTCTGGATCTGGGTCAGGAGTCTGGGTCTGGTTTCGGGGTCTGTCGTCGGGCTCTGGTGTCGGGGTCTGGAGGAGTCGGGGTCTGGAGGTGTCATGGTCTGGAGGTGTCGTGGTCTGGAGTCGGGGTCTGGACGAATCAGGGTCTGGAGTCGGGGTCTGGTGTCCTGGTCTGGAGTCGGTGTCTGGAGGAATCGGTGTCGGGAGTCGGTGTTTGGATCCGGGTCTGGAGTCGGGGTCATGTTTCGGTGTGGAGTCGGGGTATGATGCCTGGGTGTGGAGTTGGGGTGTGGAGGAGTTGGGGTCTGGAGTCAGGGTCTGGAGGAGTCGGGGCCGGGAGTCGGGGTCTGAAGTCGGGGTGTGGAGTTGGGGTGTGGTGTCGGGGTCTGGAGGCGGCGTCTGGACTCACGATCTGGCGGAATCGGTGTCGGGAGTCGGGATCTGGAAGAGTCGGGCTCAGGAGTCGTTGACTGGAGTCTGGATCTGGAGACGGTGTCTGGAGTCAGGGTCTGTAGTCGAGGTCTCGAGTTGGGGTCTGGAGGAGTCGGGGTCTGGAGGAGTCGGGGTCTGGAGGAGTTGGGGTCTGGAGGAGTCGGGGTCTGGAGGTGTCGGGATCTGGAGGAATCTGGGTCTGGAGGAGCCGGGGTCTGGACTCGGGGTCTGGATTCGGGGTCTGGAGTCGGGGTCTGGAGTCGGGTTCTGGAGGAATCGGTGTCGGGAGTCGGGGTCTGGAGTCGGGGTATGACGCCTGGGTGTGGAGTTGGGGTGTGGAGGAGTCGGGGTATGGAGGAGTAGGTGTCTGGAGGAGTCGGGCTCTGGAGTAGTTGGGGTCTGGAGGGGTTGGGGTCAGGAAGAGTCGGAGTCTGGAGGAGTCGGGGTCTGAAGGAGTCGGGGTCGGGAGGAGTCAGGGTCTGGAGGAGTAGGTGTCTGGAGGAGTCGTGTTCTGGAGTAGTCGGGGTCTGGAGGAGTCGGGGTCTGGAGGAGTTGGGGTCTGGAGGAGTCGGGGTCTGGAGGAGTCGGGGTCTGGAGGTGTCGGGATCTGGAGGAATCTGGGTCTGGAGGAGCCGGGGTCTGGAGTCGGGGTCTGGAGTCGGGGTCTGGAGGAATCGGTGTCGGGAGTCGGGGTCTGGAGTCGGGGTATGACGCCTGGGTGTGGAGTTGGGGTGTGGAGGAGTCGGGGTATGGAGGAGTAGGTGTCTGGAGGAGTCGGGCTCTGGAGTAGTTGGGGTCTGGAGGGGTTGGGGTCAGGAAGAGTCGGAGTCTGGAGGAGTCAGGGTCTGGAGGAGTAGGTGTCTGGAGGAGTCGGGTTCTGGAGTAGTCGGGGTCTGGAGGAGTCGGGGTCTGGAGGAGTCGGGGTATGGAGCAGTCGGGGTCTCAAGTCGGGCTCTGGAGGAATCGGGGTGGGAATTCGAGGTCTGGATCCCGGTCAGGAGTCGGGGTCTTGTTTCGGGGTCTGTCGTCGGGCTCTGGAGTTGGGGTCTGGAGGAGTCGGGGTCTGGAGTCGGGGTCTGGAGTCAGTGTCGGGAGTCGGGGTCTGGAGTCGGGGTCTGGGGGTGTCGGTGTCTGCAGTCGGGGTCTGGAGTCGGGGTCTGGAGTCGATGTCTGGAGTCAGGGTCTGGAGTCAGCGATGGAGGAATCCGTGTGGGAAGTCCGGTTTGGATCCAGGTCAAGAGTCGGGGTCTGGTTTCGGGGTCTGGCGTCAGGCTCTGGTGTCGGGCTCTGGAGGCTGGGTCTGGAGGATTCAGGGTCTGAAGGAGTCATGGACTGGAGGTGTCGGCGTCTGCAGTCGGGGTCGGGAGTCGGGGTCTGAAGTCGGGGTCTGGTGTCGGGGTCTGGAGTCGGGGTCTGCAGCCGGGGTCTGGAGTCGGGATCTGGAGTCGGGGTCTGGAGTCTAAGTCTGGAGACGAAGTCTGGACTTGGCGTCTGGAGGAATCCGTGTGGGAAGTCGGGTTTGGATCCAGGTCAGGAGTCGGGGTCTGGTTTTGGGGTCTGTCGTTGGGCTCTGGAGTTGGGGTCTGGAGGAGTTGGAGTTTGGAGTCAGGGTCTGGAGTCGGGGTCTGGAGGTTTCGGGGCCTGGAGTCGGGGCCTGTAGTCGGGGCCTGAAGTCGGGGCCTGGAGTCGGGGTCTGGAGTCGGTTTCTGGAGGAATCGGTGTCGGGAGTCGGTCTTTGGATCCGGATCTGGAGTCGGGGTCATGTTTCGGTGTGGAGTCGGGGTATGACGCATGGGTGTGGAGTTGGGGTGTGGAGGAGTCGGGGTCTGGAGTCAGGGTCTGGAGGAGTCGGTGCCGGGAGTCGGGGTCTGAAGTCGGGGTGTGGAGTCGGGGTGTGGAGTCGGGGTCTGGAGTAGTCGGGGTCTGGAGGAGTCGGGGTCAGGAGTCGGGAACTGGAGTTGGGGTGTGGAGGAGTCGGGGTCTGGAGTCAGGGTCTGGAGGTGTCGGTGCTGGGAGTCGGGGTCTGAAGTCGGGGTGTGGAGTCGGGGTGTGGAGTCGGGGTTTGGAGGAGTTGGGGTCTGGAGGAGTCGGTGTTCGGATGAGTCGGGGTCTGGAGTAGTCGGGGTCTGGAGGAGTCGGGGTCAGGAGTCGGGAACTGGAGTCGGGGTCTGGAGTCGGGGTCTGGATCCGGGTCAGGAGTCAGGGTCTGGTTTCAGGGTCTGTCGTCGGGCTCTGGTGTCGGGGTCTGGAGGAGTCGGGGTCTGGAGGTGTCGTGGTCTGGAGGTGTCGTGGTCTGGAGTCGGGGTCTGGACGAATCAGGGTCTGGAGTCGGGGTCTGGTGTCTTGGTCTGGAGTCGGTGTCTGGAGGAATCGGTGTTGGGAGTCGGTGTTTGGATCCGGGTCTGGAGTCGGGTTCATGTTTCGGTGTGGTGTCGGGGTATGATGCCTGGGTGTGGAGTTGGGGTGTGGAGGAGTCGGGGTCTGGAGTCAGGGTCTGGAGGAGTCGGGGCCGGGAGTCGGGGTCTGAAGTCGGAGTGTGGAGTTGGGGTGTGGTGTCGGGGTCTGGAGGCGGGGTCTGGAGGATTCAGGGTCTGAAGGTGTCGTGGTCCGGAGGAGTCGGGGTCTGGAGTCGGGGTCTGGACTTCGATCTGGCGGAATCAGTGTCGGGAGTTGGGATCTGGAGGAGTCGGGCTCAGGAGTCGGTGACTGGAGTCTGGATCTGGAGACAGTGTCTGGAGTCAGGGTCTGTAGTCGAGTTCTCGAGTTGGGGTCTGGAGGAGTCGTGGTCTGGAGGAGTCGGGGTCTGGAGGAGTTGGGGTCTGGAGGAGTCGGGGTCTGGAGGTGTCAGGATCTGGAGGAATCTGGGTCTGGAGGAGCCGGGGTCTGGACTCGAGGTCTGGAGTCGGGGTCTGGAGTCGGGGTCTGGAGTCGGGGTCTGGAGTCGCGGTCTGGAGTCCCGGTCTGGAGTCGGGGTCTGGAGTCAGCGTCTGGAGGAATCCGTGTGGGAAGTCCGGTTTGGATCCAGGTCAAGAGTCGGGGTCTGGTTTCGGGGTCTGGCGTCGAGCTTTGGTGTCGGGCTCTGGAGGCGGGGTCTGGAGGATTCAGGGTCTGAAGGAGTCATGGACTGGAGGTGTCGGCGTCTGCAGTCGGGGTCGGGAGTCGGGGTCTGGAGTCGGGGTCTGGACGAATCAGGGTCTGGAGTCGGGGTCTAGTGTCTTGGTCTGGTGTCGGTGTCTGGAGGAATCGGTGTCGGGAGTTGGTGTTTGGATCCGGGTCTGGAGTCGGGGTCATGTTTCGGTGTGGAGTCGGGGTATGATGCCTGGGTGTGGAGTTGGGGTGTGGAGGAGTCGGGCTGTGGAGTCAGGGTCTGGAGGAGTCGGGGCCGGGAGTCGGGGTCTGAAGTCGGGGTATGGAGTTGGGGTGTGGTGTCGGGGTCTGGAGGCGGGGTCTGGACTCACGATCTGGCGGAATCGGTGTCGGGAGTCGGGATCTGGAAGAGTCGGGCGGAGGAGTCGGTGACTGGAGTCTGGATCTGGAGACGGTGTCTGGAGTCAGGGTCTGTAGTCGAGGTCTCGAGTTGGGGTCTGGAGGAGTCGGGGTCTGGAGGAGTCGGGGTCTGGAGGAGTTGGGGTCTGGAGGAGTCGGGGTCTGGAGTTGTCGGGATCTGGAGGAATCTGGGTCTGGAGGAGCCGGGATCTGGAGTCGGGGTCTGGAGTCGGGGTCTGGAGTCGGGGTTTGGAGGAGTCGGGGTCTGGAGGAGTCGGTGTTCGGAGGAGTCGGGTTCTGGAGTCGTCGGGGTCTGGAGGAGTCGGGGTCAGGAGCCGGGAACTGGAGTCGGGGCCTGGAGTCGGGGTCTGGATCCGGGTCAGGAGTCAGGGTCTGGTTTCAGGGTCTGTCGTCGGGCTCTGGTGTCGGGGTCTGGAGGAGTCGGGGTCTGGAGGTGTCGGGGTCTGGAGGTGTCGTGGTCTGGAGGTGTCGTGGTCTGGAGTCGGGGTCTGAAGTCGGGGTGTGGAGTTGGGGTGTGGAGTCAGGGTCTGGAGTCGGGGTTTGGAGGAGTCGGGGTCTGGAGGAGTCGGTGTTCGGAGGAGTCGGGGTCTGGAGGTGTCGGGGTCTGGAGGTGTCGTGGTCTGGAGGTGTTGCGGTCTGGAGTCGGGGTCTGGACGAATCAGGGTCTGGAGTCGGGGTCTGGTGTCTTGGTCTGGAGTCGGTGTCTGGAGGAATCGGTGTTTGGAGTCGGTGTTTGGATCCGGGTCTGGAGTCGGGGTCATGTTTCGGTGTGGAGTCGGGGTATGATGCCTGGGTGTGGAGTTGGGGTGTGGAGGAGTCAGGCTGTGGAGTCAGGGTCTGGAGGAGTCGGGGCCGGGAGTCGGGGTCAGAAGTCGGGGTGTGGAGTTGGGGTGTGGTGTCGGGGTCTGGAGGCGGGTTCTGGAGGATTCAGGGTCTGAAGGAGTCGTGGTCTGGAGGAGTCGGGGTCTGGAGCAGGGGTCTGGAGTCGGGGTCTGGAGTCGGGTTCTGGGGGTGTCGGTGTCTGCAGTCGGGGTCTGGAGTCGGGGTCTGGTGTCGGGGTCTGGAGTCAGCGTCTGGAGGAATCCGTGTGGGAAGTCCGGTTTGGATCCAGGTCAAGAGTCGGGGTCTGGTTTCGGGGTCTGGCGTCGGGCCTTGGTGTCAGGCTCTGGAGGCGGGTTCTGGAGGATTCAGGGTCTGAAGGAGTCATGGACTGGAGGTGTCGGCGTCTGCAGTCGGGGTCGGGAGTCGTGGTCTGGAGTCGGGGTCTGGAGTCGGGTTCTGGAGTTGGGGTCTGCAGTCTGGGTCTGGAGCCGGGGTCTGGAGTCGGGATCTGGAGTCGGGGTCTGGAGTCTAAGTCTGGAGACGAAGTCTGGAGTTGGCGTCTGGAGGAATCCGTGTGGGAAGTCGGGTCTGGATCCAGGTCAGGAGTCGGGGTCTGGTTTTGGGGTCTGTCGTTGGGCTCTGGAGTTGGGGTCTGGAGGAGTTGGAGTTTGGAGTCAGGGTCTTGAGTCGGGGTCTGGAGTCGGGGTCTGGAGGTTTCGGGGCCTGGAGTCGGGACCTGTAGTCGGGGCCTGGAGGAGTCGGTGTTCGGAGGAGTCGGGGTCTGGAGTAGTCGGGGTCTGGAGGAGTCGGGGTCAGGAGTCGGGAACTAGAGTCGGGGTCTGGATCTGGGTCAGGAGTCTGGGTCTGGTTTCGGGGTCTGTCGTCGGGCTCTGGTGTCGGGGTCTGGAGGAGTCGGGGTCTGGAGGTGTCATGGTCTGGAGGTGTCGTGGTCTGGAGTCGGGGTCTGGACGAATCAGGGTCTGGAGTCGGGGTCTGGTGTCCTGGTCTGGAGTCGGTGTCTGGAGGAATCGGTGTCGGGAGTCGGTGTTTGGATCCGGGTCTGGAGTCGGGGTCATGTTTCGGTGTGGAGTCGGGGTATGATGCCTGGGTGTGGAGTTGGGGTGTGGAGGAGTTGGGGTCTGGAGTCAGGGTCTGGAGGAGTCGGGGCCGGGAGTCGGGGTCTGAAGTCGGGGTGTGGAGTTGGGGTGTGGTGTCGGGGTCTGGAGGCGGCGTCTGGACTCACGATCTGGCGGAATCGGTGTCGGGAGTCGGGATCTGGAAGAGTCGGGCTCAGGAGTCGTTGACTGGAGTCTGGATCTGGAGACGGTGTCTGGAGTCAGGGTCTGTAGTCGAGGTCTCGAGTTGGGGTCTGGAGGAGTCGGGGTCTGGAGGAGTCGGGGTCTGGAGGAGTTGGGGTCTGGAGGAGTCGGGGTCTGGAGGTGTCGGGATCTGGAGGAATCTGGGTCTGGAGGAGCCGGGGTCTGGACTCGGGGTCTGGATTCGGGGTCTGGAGTCGGGGTCTGGAGTCGGGTTCTGGAGGAATCGGTGTCGGGAGTCGGGGTCTGGAGTCGGGGTATGACGCCTGGGTGTGGAGTTGGGGTGTGGAGGAGTCGGGGTATGGAGGAGTAGGTGTCTGGAGGAGTCGGGCTCTGGAGTAGTTGGGGTCTGGAGGGGTTGGGGTCAGGAAGAGTCGGAGTCTGGAGGAGTCGGGGTCTGAAGGAGTCGGGGTCGGGAGGAGTCAGGGTCTGGAGGAGTAGGTGTCTGGAGGAGTCGTGTTCTGGAGTAGTCGGGGTCTGGAGGAGTCGGGGTCTGGAGGAGTTGGGGTCTGGAGGAGTCGGGGTCTGGAGGAGTCGGGGTCTGGAGGTGTCGGGATCTGGAGGAATCTGGGTCTGGAGGAGCCGGGGTCTGGAGTCGGGGTCTGGAGTCGGGGTCTGGAGGAATCGGTGTCGGGAGTCGGGGTCTGGAGTCGGGGTATGACGCCTGGGTGTGGAGTTGGGGTGTGGAGGAGTCGGGGTATGGAGGAGTAGGTGTCTGGAGGAGTCGGGCTCTGGAGTAGTTGGGGTCTGGAGGGGTTGGGGTCAGGAAGAGTCGGAGTCTGGAGGAGTCAGGGTCTGGAGGAGTAGGTGTCTGGAGGAGTCGGGTTCTGGAGTAGTCGGGGTCTGGAGGAGTCGGGGTCTGGAGGAGTCGGGGTATGGAGCAGTCGGGGTCTCAAGTCGGGCTCTGGAGGAATCGGGGTGGGAATTCGAGGTCTGGATCCCGGTCAGGAGTCGGGGTCTTGTTTCGGGGTCTGTCGTCGGGCTCTGGAGTTGGGGTCTGGAGGAGTCGGGGTCTGGAGTCGGGGTCTGGAGTCAGTGTCGGGAGTCGGGGTCTGGAGTCGGGGTCTGGGGGTGTCGGTGTCTGCAGTCGGGGTCTGGAGTCGGGGTCTGGAGTCGATGTCTGGAGTCAGGGTCTGGAGTCAGCGATGGAGGAATCCGTGTGGGAAGTCCGGTTTGGATCCAGGTCAAGAGTCGGGGTCTGGTTTCGGGGTCTGGCGTCAGGCTCTGGTGTCGGGCTCTGGAGGCTGGGTCTGGAGGATTCAGGGTCTGAAGGAGTCATGGACTGGAGGTGTCGGCGTCTGCAGTCGGGGTCGGGAGTCGGGGTCTGAAGTCGGGGTCTGGTGTCGGGGTCTGGAGTCGGGGTCTGCAGCCGGGGTCTGGAGTCGGGATCTGGAGTCGGGGTCTGGAGTCTAAGTCTGGAGACGAAGTCTGGACTTGGCGTCTGGAGGAATCCGTGTGGGAAGTCGGGTTTGGATCCAGGTCAGGAGTCGGGGTCTGGTTTTGGGGTCTGTCGTTGGGCTCTGGAGTTGGGGTCTGGAGGAGTTGGAGTTTGGAGTCAGGGTCTGGAGTCGGGGTCTGGAGGTTTCGGGGCCTGGAGTCGGGGCCTGTAGTCGGGGCCTGAAGTCGGGGCCTGGAGTCGGGGTCTGGAGTCGGTTTCTGGAGGAATCGGTGTCGGGAGTCGGTCTTTGGATCCGGATCTGGAGTCGGGGTCATGTTTCGGTGTGGAGTCGGGGTATGACGCATGGGTGTGGAGTTGGGGTGTGGAGGAGTCGGGGTCTGGAGTCAGGGTCTGGAGGAGTCGGTGCCGGGAGTCGGGGTCTGAAGTCGGGGTGTGGAGTCGGGGTGTGGAGTCGGGGTCTGGAGTAGTCGGGGTCTGGAGG